>NW_025964024.1:1317530-1927561 GCF_023055435.1 Haliotis rufescens
TTGATTTGGATATTTCGCCGATATTGCGAAAGATGGGCATTCAGTGAGTGAGTGAGTTGGGTTTAACGCCGCTTTTAACAGTATTCCAGTTATATCTCGGCGTGTCAGCTTAATGTGGGAGGAAAGACCGAAGTGATGCAGGTCTCAGACATTTACCACTTCGGTGAAACCGACGAGCACGGGTATGGTGCTGACAAACCTAGAGACATAATCGGGGCGAACCGGGATTCGAACCCACAATCATAGGCTTGGTGTGCCCAAGGGACGCAACTCTGCACAGCGAATCGCGGCGCCTTAGACGACTGGGCCACCCGTGCCCCCAAGTGGAATCAGACATGTACATTGTGGAAATAAGCGATTGTAATAACGTTGTTCCTGTGTGATTCATACATGTGTACATGAGCGTCGGTTCACACAGCATACCAGTATGTTCGTTTGTGCATCGAACCAATCTGAAATCTCTTGAATATGAGTAATTCTTCATAATGAATATGTACCAACCTTTTGGCGGTGATCAGTATAAATTAGCTCAACTTAAACTTATATTAACGTTGGCTAAAACTATTAAAGATGCCAAGGTATGGATATCGATGAATGGTTTTTTTATATAATCCCGAAAGAAGGTAGACTGTTTACAATGTGTAATTTACAGTTTATAGAAGACGAGTGTCACTTTGTGCTCATTTACTCATTGTATCAATGTCTACGCTGTATTATACCTGGATCCGTGTTTGTACCAACCTCGAAATATCTATAAGTTTAATGAAGTAATGTCGTCAGTGTATATAAATGTATTAATGTCCTTAACATCTATATATTTCATGCATTAAAATTGAGAAATGATAAAACACGGGATATAAACAATATATCTTCTGGAATATCTTATACACACCAATTTCTACCATAGGCCTGAGGCCTTTCAGTATGTCTGTATTACAAAACTATCAATGTGTTCGTGAAAAGATAAGACTTAAGTACATATACACTCTTATAATGGAATCTTTTCAAGAGATTTAAAATATCAATTCATATGTCAACATAGAGATCCATTTAGATCCACATGTGCAAATGGATGATAAACTCCGTCAACAAGCCGTAACGGAAAGTATGTCATATGAAATCCATGTTTTGTTGGTTTAGTTTGTTAGTTGTTTAACGCCGCTTTCAGCAATATTCCAGCTGTATGACGGCGGTCTGTACATAATCGAGTCTGGACCAGACAATCCAGTGATTGGGATCGATTACATGCATCAACCAAGTCAGCGAGTCTGACCACCCGATCCTGTTAGTCGCCTCTAACGGGTCGAAATCCATTGAAATTACTCCATGCTGCATATGTACATGGATGTCGGCCTCGTTAAAGCTAAATGGCAAGAAAACTGAAGCTATGTTAGTAGGAACAAAATACCAACTACTGAATGGAGGCAATGTGACCATTGGACACTCATCCATCAACTTCTGTGTAATTCGACCCACAACTGACCATGGAGCTCCAGATAGACGAGCTGTCCACGTCTTTCCGTTTGGCTGGTACAATGTGGTTTTCTTATTTTCTTCTAAAAATTTAACACCTTTCCACCACACAGGAATAAACATTTTGTTTTGATGGAGTAGACAAGTGTCTGAACATCCGTCGGCCAAGAAACAAATCACTGTTGTCAATAGTGTGGGAAACCAGATTAATGGACAAGACATAGTTTTTTTTCCAAAAGGAAGTAAATATATGTAATTAGAATTTGTCTGTGACAGCAGCAATATAACGAATGTTTCTCGGATGAAATACAACCTTTGATGTTGGAAGAAATACTGGCAATTTGTAGATATATGGATTGGGTGCTGACTAAACCAGGGACAAACAAGTCTTTCTATCATTTTTATGGTGTTTACAAAGCCGTAAGGATTATCCTGTCTGGCGGAGTTAAACATCACAGGGGTGTAATAAAACATGCCTATCTCAGTCAACACAATGCTGATACTAACGATGAACTACCTTGTCTGTTGAATGGTGTGAATGTGCAGGGCCTGAAGGATTCATATCAATGTTAGGAACACGGTTACCCACTGACTTAGGGACCCGCCCAGCGTATATATGGATGCAATAATGAAACTTGACACAAGAACGTCATTTCGAGTGAGTGAGTGATTTGGGTTTAACGCCGCTTTGAACAGTATTCCAGTTATATCACGGCGAGTCAGCTTAGTGTTGGGGGGAAGCCCGAAGGGATGCACGTCAAAGGACGGGTATGGTACTGACAAATCTAGAAACATAAATGGGGCGAACCAGGATTCGAACCCACGACCATAGGTTTCTGGCGTGCCTAAAGGACGCAACACTGCACAACAAATTGCAACTCGATAGACGACTGTGCCACCGTGCTCTCATTTTGAGTGAAAGGTTTTCACTACCCAGATGACCTATAATTTCAGTCGATGTTAACAGATATTTTCGACATTTAGTAGCTAGTCATCGTTCCTTTTTAGACTTATTTTTAGAGACAAATATTCTACGAAATAATTAAGACTACCGCCGAGCTAATGACTGAGCCTGCTTTGGCGCTGCTTTGAAAACTTCTTCTGTTATAGCAAGATTGTCAGTTTGTCGTGTCGATATTGCAGCCATACGGCGACATGAACAAATAATACTATCATAAAGAACACGCACAGTAAAACGGTGATGGTAATATCACAGATTCAATAGAAACAAATAAGGTTGATAAAAGTAAAACACATCTTCACAACTATATGAACCACCATTAACATCCTACATACAGCATGTAATTGAACTTTATTATATAGGTTAATTAAAAAAACCATTCCGTTAGATTTTGCAGCTTTATCACTTACGAATCTCATGCGATTGCGAAATGAACAACAGACTCAAACATCATGAAGGGCAAAAGATCGGAGGTCCTTCCTCTTGATCAATGGTAAGTAGAATCTTCATGAGCAGACCAACTGTCACCAAGTCGACATCGTCCTGCAATGACTCGACTGTAGGAATGACCGATTCTTGGTTTAGATTCAAAATATTTTACTCATGCCTCCTTTGGTGTCTCATCTTTCTTGCTTGGAATCACCAACAAATGTAATTACAAAACTTGGATGGGTCCAGAAGTGGAGAACATGGTTTTTTACCCGCTATGGCAACCGTTTTTGAACAACCAACAAAACGCGGACAGATCATAAACTTTTCTAAACTATATTGAAACACGGGATGGTATGGTCCGAACTCGGTTAATTACAGACCGTCTTCAAATAGCTGGATCATCAAACAAACAACGAAACAAACGGCATGGATGAATCAAGGTCACTCTTACATGTGTGTGGAGCCATGACAAAGGATCTGTAAAAAGGATTATTTTTACATGTATTTTGTTGTTATCGGAGCTGCATAGCACGGCTTTGGCTTTTGCGATATCAAAACAAACAGCCTTAGCTATTATCTGGGATTCCGGAAAAAAAACCAGTTTTGGATCCAATTGTAGCATTAATGTTGCCACTATCATTGGACCCTTGAATAAAACTAGATTTATGTGAATGATATTTGGCTTGTAACTGAATGACAGTGAAATCTACTTATGGCTTCACCAAGTGCGAAGAAGACAAATATCGATTCTGTGATACGATGTTAGGATCAATATTATGCTTTGGTTTGTGAATCAAAGTGGTTGAGAATCAGCTTTGGTTTACTATAAACCAAGTCATCATTGTGAGGATTTAAAACGTAATCGAAGTTTGGTTTCGTCGGATGTGACTGCGATTAGGTGATGTATAATAGAGATAATTTAATTCTGCGTTGGTTGAGAGAAATTTCACGAACATACTTTTAACATGTGTGGTGGCGGTCGGGTAGCCTAGTAGTTAAAGCGTTCGCTCGTCACGCCGAAGACCCGAGTTCGATTCCCGAGATGGGTACAATGTGTGAAGCCCATTTCAGGTGTTCCCCGCCGTGATATTGCTGGAATATTGCTAAAAGCGTCGAAAACCATACTCACTCAGTCACTAAATTTAACACGTGGTGCCTAAAACGTTCCAAGACAGACCATTAAGCCTTGATGCTATAATTTTCACGGTAGACACACCGCACTGGTCATTTATATTTTCCAAACACATTTGAAAACCTACAAGTATGGGTGTGATTCTGATAGACCTAGAATACTATTTAGTACAAATGTGGGATTCGAGCCACCTTAATATGATTACACGCCGTCAATAACCAGTGTGCCCTTGCCAACACATATATCACTGACATTGCCATTCTACGATTGTTCTCGTCATTGCACTACTTCTTGGTGTTACGAACCTTCTTGCAGACCCTGATACCAGATTGATAAATAACTGACACTGCCCTTGTTTTTGAATGAAAAGGTTTTCAATCATTGGTTATCTCACTTACACATTAGTGTCAAGGACATATTGGATAAATATGCTCAATACCAAGTCAAAGTGGCATATCTCATGGGTATTTCCAACGTAAGAATCACATGTAGTTACAAGATACAAAGCGATTTCTTTTTCATTTCAAACACTGATAGTTTCGAACGACAACAGTATCAATACTATCAGAATCCCGACATTCAATCATATTAGCCAACATGTACAAATGTTATTAAAAACACATTGCTGCTTTCAACCAACACAATGTTAAACTTGTGATGTCCTTTAATAAAAGGCATTAGTTTATTATGAAGCGCAATACTAACATTTATCAACCAATAAATATGCTTTTGAACTTCCTTAACAGATTTGGCCTTGTTTAAAACGTAATACTCATTACAGTATTGCTACAAATACAATCATATGTTGCTGATATATTGGAGTGCCCCATAGCTTAACAATTTTGTCTACAACATTACATTTAGCATTTTTATGACCACAGGGAGAAGGGCAATTGTACACACCCTATCCATGGCAATCGCACTGGTTTTCCTGCCCTGCAGGTGTAAAATGTCTGTCGTATGTAATTTGTAAGAAACAAAATGTTACATGTATCACTTGATACAGTTTGTAAGGAAGTTATAATGCTAGTATCGAAACATGTGATTTGATCCTTATATCTTGTACTGGGTCCAACGTTTAACTAACAAAATGCCACAGTGACTGCATTTGCGTTATAAATTGTTATCTTTATTCTTTCTTTACCAGTAAATAAGGTACTAGGCAAGGGGATACCTTTTATCGCCTAATTTATTGTCCCCGTTTCTAGCATCACGTTCTGGTAAATATAATGAGACATTAAGATAATAAGGAGGGAGCATTTCTAAGCAATGAAACATATAGGCTAAGACAATATGCTTATGACAACAAATAGATCCCTGATTGGTCAGGAGAATTATTGTATTCTGTTCATTACTATGACAACCTTCTACAAAACATCAAGCCTGATACCTTTGGTCATTTGGATCTGATCAATATATCACAAAAACAACGTCTGTGTTAGATTAACACCAGAAGCTTTGAGGCTCGTGTACTGGCAATCACCCGAAATACAAAAGTATTAGATTCATAGATCGTGAATATTTGATACACTACACATTTTGTTGAAAACCTTGGAAGTATGTTTCCGATAAGAAAGACAAACAGGTAGTTAATACAGTTATTGTAATCATATATTTTATAAAGATATGCTGCATGTTATCTTGAATAAACAAAACTTAAACTATGAAAAAAGTAGTTAAAGAGTTATTTATGGAGTCTTTTATCTTAGTAATGTCATATGCGACATAAAATTGAATATGTTTTTTTATGGAATGGAATATCTACTTAGTACTATAAAAGTAAAGCGGCGAAAATTTCAACAGAGCATGGACAATATAAAAGAAAATTACAAAATAAAAAAATAGAATATCGTGGTATCTATACATCTTTTGTGAGCTTGTATATCTGTATTGCAATCATGCAAGGAATGTTTGTTTAAATCTTTGTTGTAAATTTCTTCAGAAGCGATTTCTTATGAATTTGAAAAGCGTTTTACACCTTTATCTCGATTGAAAGCTGATGCACAGATTATAGTTTACAGATCATGCAATTTAGTTGCCATATGACCGTAACTCTCTTATACTGGAGAGCAAAATATTTATTTATTTAACCTGCATTAAGTATGGTAAAATATCAATACTAAATGTTTTAGACATTTCCATTGCAAACAAAATTATATTATCATAAGCATTCTGACTACAACAGAATAAAACTAACCATTACTGTGATCGAGAATTTTTAAAACGAATAGTGGCTTGTTTTTAAAAGATGAAAGTTGATTCAAAGATCAAAACTAAAGTGTAATTGTAACTCAGTTATATTCATGCCCTTCACCGGATTTACACCACCGTTGGCACTCACACAAGCTGGCATCAAATCCAAACATATCCGTTCAACAAAAGGATTACAAAACAACTT
The DNA here is from genome assembly GCF_023055435.1 of Haliotis rufescens. Classification (NCBI taxonomy): domain Eukaryota; kingdom Metazoa; phylum Mollusca; class Gastropoda; order Lepetellida; family Haliotidae; genus Haliotis; species Haliotis rufescens. The sequence goes on from NW_025964024.1 coordinate 1,323,927, forward strand.
GAGGGTGTAATTACGAGAGCCGAAAGCCTGACTCATTGGATCATGATTGGCAATCCATTCAACCTTGAAGTATCATTTCCATACTCGATACCTTAGTTTCCCGACATTGTCACACAAATTGTCACTGCCAGAGAATAACCAGTCTAGATCACTCTCCAAACAGATTTTATTTGGCGTAAAGTGCAAAATAGATGTGACATTGGCCACTGAGTGAGTGAGTGAGTGAGTTGGGTTTAACGCCGCTTTTAACAGTATTCCAGTTATAATTATCACGGCGTGTCAGCTTATTGTGGGAGGAAAGCCCGAAGTGATGCAGGTCTCTGACGTTTACCACTTCGGTGAAACCCACGAGCACGGGTATGGTGCTGACAAACCTAGAAACATAATCGGGGCGAACCGGAATTCGAACCCACAATCATAGGTTTCTGGCGTACCCAAGGGACGCAACTCTGCACAGCGAATCGCGGCGCCTTAGACGACTGGGCCACCCGTGCTCGTGGGTTTCACCGGAGTGGTAAACGTCTGAGATCTGCATCACTTCGGGCTTTCCTCCCACATTAAGCTGGCACGCCGTGATATAACTGGAATACTGTTAAAAGCGGCGTTAAACCCAACTCACTCACTCACTCATATTGAGCGTAGCCTTCCTTCGACCTATACAACTGCTTTGCGTTCAGAGAGTCTTCGGTTTATGCCTGTATCGCAAGTCTATTTAGCTTTGGTCATTATATTCACAATATAACACTCCTGTAAAGAGGACTGCTCGTATTCATCACCCGATTTCGCTCGTTAGAAATACTTTCAAATACACTACTCATTCTAATGAAAACGCTAAACTGAGACTGTATCGTAATCCTTACGTTGCCAATTGTATTTAATCAACCCATGCTGAAGGTTCATATTTAGATAATGATACTTCATCAGTCATGCCATTTAACATTCAATCATGTAGCTAACGATTGTTTTCATAATGGAGCTGGGTGTCTAGAGCCTAGGGCGCCGCAATTCGCTGTGCGAAGTTGCGTACCTTGGGCAGGCTAGATATGTATGGTTGAGGGTTCGAATCCAGGTTAGCTCTGATTATGTTTCTATCTTTGTCAGAACCATACCCGTGCTCGTGCTCATACCGGTACGCGTTTGAGACCCGCATTACTTCGGTCTGAAACGCCGCAATATAACTGACATATTGTTCAAGTCAACTCTCTCACTCACTCATGGTCTTCAGCAACCCATGCTTGCCGTAAAAGGCGACTGTGCTTGTCGTAAAAGGCGACTAACGGGATCGGGTACTTAGGCTCGCTGACTTGGTTGATACATGTCATCGGTCCGGATTGCGTGGATCGATGCTCATGATATTAATCACTGGATTGTCTGGTCCAGACTCGATTATTTACAGACCGCCGTCATATAGCTGGAATATTGCTGAGTGCGGCGTAAAACAAACCAACCAACCAACCAACCAAATCACTCACTCATGCATGTAGCTCACGGTTATTTTCGCACTCTTATGTAAACATCTGATGGATGGATGCAAGCATATTTGATAGAATGTTTGTCTCTATGATGTGTTTGTTGTCATCAGTCTGTACTACTAACATAATGTTAACTGTTTAATTTTATTTCATGTATACATGTATGAATTAACCTGAAATTTGCGTTTTGATTTAATATGAAATGAAATCTTGCTTGTGATTGTTGCAGATAACGTGGATTATATAACGCAAAAGCGTTCACTACTTTCTGTCCTGATATCACTGAACAGTTTTCCGCTTTGTCAAAAATGCAGGAGGGTTAGGATCGTTCTAAGTTCGATAAACCCACTTTGCGATAAAATCCCTAAATGACAATAAAAATGACATTCATTATTGATTTCACTTGATGGTATGAGGTATTCACTGCACCAATGTCTGTTGGCTTTACAGCTTCAGTGAGTGAGTGAGTGAGTTGGGTTTAACGCCAAAGCTAAATAGACTTGCGATACAGGCATAAACCGAAGACTCTCTGAACGCAAAGCAGTTGTATAAGTAGAAGGAAGGCTACGCTCAATATGAGTGAGTGAGTGAGTTGGGTTTAACGCCGCTTTTAACAGTATTCCAGTTATATCACGGCGTGCCAGCTTAATGTGGGAGGAAAGCCTGAAGTGATGCAGGTCTGCGACGTTTACCATTTCGGTGAAACCCACGAGCACGGGTATGGTGCTGACAAACCTAGAAACATAATCGGGGCAAACCAGGATTCGAATCCACAATCATAGGTTTGGGCGTGCCCAAGGGACGAAACTCTGCGCAGCGAATTGCGGCGCCTTAGACGACTGGGCCACCCGTGCCCCACTTCACAGCGTCAATTATTATGATTCACAGATTAAAATATTTATAATTAGTCTAAAGATTTCCCAACACTGCAGTTTTCTGCATTACCCAGATTGTCAGAAGAGATGTCACCCTGGCAGCAAACTCGGGTACTTTACCCATGCAAGTCAAGAGATAGAAAGCTTAAGGTACCGAACGTTAGCCACAGAGAACAATGGGGGAGTCTAACAACTTGGTACATGGGAAGCAAGCATGACATTTCGTAAGCGAGCTCAGCATATTTGCCATGTTTTCCCTGATTCTTATCGTTCACATTATTATATTATTATTGTTGTTAATAATTATACTTTTTCGTTTTCTCTCAGATGTTCAATCAAACACTAACTGTACTTCCTGTTAACGTAAAAGTGTGTATGAAATGACGCTCGGAATGATGCGTGGTAAAAGATGATAATGGAAATTGAGCATCTGGTGCGTGTTTGAAACGTGCTGTTACCAAACACATCAAACATAACAAAATTAATTGCAAACTCATCACATGTGCGCCTCTCCATACATGTTATTTACCATCGCATTAAAAGCATCTGTCACTTCGCTCGGACGAAACAAACGACACAAGCTCATGTAATATCAGATAACAGAATACAGAAGAGTAATAAAAGGGGTTGGTTCTTTCACTATCTCCTTTCCCTCATGGGGATTTCGTGTTAGAATATGTCCCCAGCAACCTATTTTTTTGTCAGACGAGACGATTTAAAGTGCCGAGTGCGTGGTGCTCAGGTTCGGTGATTTGTCAACGTATCCCTACGTCGTGGCTCGTTGTCATAATATCAATCACCGGTTTGTCTTGTCTGTTATCAGCGATGTACAAGCCTCATAGATTATAGCTTGACTAAGGTCGAGTACGGCTTTAAATAAACAAATTTGATGTTTATTTTGAAAAGTTTATGTATATCTATATAATTGATAGCAGATACTATACGATACATTGCTTCAGATAATGTACATTTAAGTAGGTTGGTTTGTTTCGTTGGTGCTAAACATCGCACCGCACGTTTTCCCGTTATAAGAAGACGGTCTGGATTCTGGACCAGATAATCAAGTGATTGGGATACGATGCCATTCATCAAGCCTGACCAATCGATCCCGTTTATTAATATCGCCTCATACGTGTATGTGTTGGTGAAGAACAATTCTAACTCGGATCTTCACGGGTAATACGTAGGCAATTGAAACAAAACGTTTTTTATCCAACCCGACGCTCAATCATTACATTACTTCCAAGTCTAATTTGTTCTGTCATCAGGATCGACATGCGAGGCTCATGCTGGTAACAGATGTCGAAGGTGACACATTGCAACATACCAAGTAAACATCATTTCCGTGTGTTCTCAGATCAGAAATCAATGATGCTGGCCTCCTTAAAGGCCCAAATACCAGACAGATCATTAGCCATTGTTGCAACTGTGTCTGAGGGATAAGGGCGCCTTTCACCTCCCGCACCTTGGTCATAGACGAGATCTGACTTAGACATCATTATGGAAGAGATGTAGGTTTTGAACAGAAATTGAAATGTGAAATGTCAGACAGGGCAATCATGGCAGGGTTATACAATATCTCTCATTTTTATGTCCATTATTTTTTTCCAACCGATACAGAACAAGGGCCCACACATACGTTTATATGTGTTTGCGAAAAGACGTCAATACATTGTTAGCTTTTAATTTACAGAATCAATACATAATAAGGTACAAATTCCCCACAGCAGTATTTAGGGAACGCCTGCGCATGTATAGTAACGGAGATAAAGAATTCTGATGCAATATGTCTCAGGAGGTAATGCATATCTGAGATGAAATGTGCACGTTACCCCCAATAATCACAAGTCTGACTTCATCATAACCATGAGTTTATGAATCCCCATTAATGATAATAGGTGAGAGAGATTATTATAGTCACATGTTATATATACTTCATAAGTCATACATCAGAATAAGATAATTAAAAAATATACCTACACAATGTTTAATGTTAGGAAACGCACACACAAACACACACCAACACACACACACAATCACACACACACACACACACACGCAAATGAGAGAGTATCCTGTCCTAACGGGGGCGCCCGTCACAAATACATTAAAGGGTAGTCAGTTGTTCGCCTCAAATCAACACGAACAAAAAAACAGTAGCATTCCAACAGCCGCTCAAGTAATCGGACTGAAACGACATGATCATTGCTTCCTAGAGTGTGTTTCGATGTCAGAGTACAACAACACTTATTAAGTCAGTCCCTGCTAAACGGTAGTCCTGGTAGTCAAGGGTTTCAGGTTCGAAAAGGTCCCTAGCAGCCTATGGTTATCATAAATCGGTGGGAAGGCACGATTAGTAACTGCGTGCCATCTTAACCCTACGGCGTGGAACGTTACTATTATAATTAATGATTTGAATTGTCGGATCCAAATTCGATTATTTACTAACCATCTTCAATTGCAATATTGTTTCTGTGTGGTATCAAAGAAACAAATGAACAAATGCAAGAAATGTCCCTACACCGTAGCCAGTGCGACCATCCAATTTGGTTCCATTTCGTGTCTATCCTGAGTTATAGTAATTAATGCTAAATTTGTATCTATGATGCTGAATTGAAAATACAAAACGTGCAAAGAGAAGATGTTAACAGGACATGGCAAACACATTCATAACGCTGAAAGTGTGCTGTACTGCACATGCACATTGACCATACAGTCGTTCGATAATCTCTCAACGTAGCGAGATGCTGTCAAATCAAGCAGAAATATATAATAAAGCATTTTAGACAATGGATGAAAGGTCGTTTAATTTCTGGACTGTGAGTTACAAGCTGTGTCGTGTGAAGACTGGGATCATTGAGGTATGACTGCTGCGATACATCATTATCTCAAAGACACGACGATATGTTCTTTGATATCATCCCATAACACAGCTATTTACATTATTGATAGAAATCAGACGTTCAAGCGGAATATTCAGATGAAAGTTAATGATGAATATTACAAGCTAGGATGTTGGTTATGAATCTCAATAATTGCAGTGAGAAGAGCTAATTCCTGTTGTTGAAGATGCTGCGTTTTCTTTTTCATAAAGCATATGCATGGATCCATGAATAATCGAGTTAATGGAGACACACTGGTTGTTCTCTATATCAGCCTCAGATTACATTAGGCACATTTTTTATGGTTGATATTATTTTTGGAGCACTGAAGATTAATTTTCCAAAAAGCTTGACTTGCATCGAAGAAAGAGTTTTTTGGTTAAAAAGTAATTTCACTATTGTCAAGACTGAATTAAAATTGTCAGATGACACATTGGACTGCCTAATATCTTCAACTACAAGTTAATATCTGAGGCAATATCGTAGGTTTCATTAAAGTGTCGAACGTTACACTTCTTCACAGCTGGCATATGGTAATATAACTGAAAAACTGGCCCCTTTTTATTCATTCACTACATCATATCCGTACTTGTAATCATTTCATTATGTGTTAGATTGTTGTTCGATTTTAGTTCCTGATAGTTTGTAACATATTAATTTGAAGTATTGGTTGTGAAATAGTTATGCAAACGGTATGCATTTTCCCATTGTATGGTAGCGCCACCGTAGGCTCCTTGATCACCTGGAAGTTCAAGCAGTCAGGAGTGAGTGAGTGAGTGAGTGAATTGGGTTTAACGCCGCGTTTAACAGTTTACCACTTCGGTGAAACCCACGAGCACGGGTATGGTACTGACAAACCTAGAAACATAATTGGGGTGAACCGGGATTCGAACCCACAATCATAGGTTTCTGGCGTGCCCAAGGGACGCAACTCTGCACAGCGAATCGCGGCGCCTTAGACAACTGGGCCACCCGTGCCCCCAAAGCAGTCAGGAAACACACAGAGGAGCGGAAGATTGGTAGCTCGATCACCTGGCCACGTCATACCAAAATATGCTAAACTATGGCACTGTCCTTCCTGGTGCTCGGAATTAAGTATATAAACAAATATTTCAAATAATCAAACGCCAACGTCAGAGAATAAACAGTCTCGATTATCCGACGTTACAGACTTTATTGGAGACAAAAGGCAAAGCGGTAGTGAAAACCGCATGAATGGTCCAACGAAATTCAGCAGTGACACTAGGTGTTTGCGAATAAAAACATAGCAGCCGGAGTCTATGACACAACCTGTGTCAGAAAAAAATATGTGTCTGCTGCCCCACGCCACACAACAGTTGGTTTGTTGGTTGGTCGGTTGTTTTACGCTGCACTAACGGCGGTCTGTAAATAATCGAGTCTGGACCAGACAATCCAGTGATTAATATCATGAGCATCGATCCACACAATTGGGTTCGATGACATGCATCAACCAAGTCAGCGAGCCTGACCACCCGATCCTGTTAGTCGCCTTCTACACAAGCATGGGTTGCTGAAGACCTATTCTACTCCGGATCTTCACGGGTGTGCACAACAGTACTCTTGCCACGTTAAGGCGGCATGTAAAGAAACCAGGCGATCAAGCGATGAACCAGAAATCCAGTCACGCAAAAGCGCATTTACTGATTTTGTTGAAACTAAACACGATATGTTAATTTTGAATTACGTCTGCTGTGAATAAATACAATGATTCTGCTGCTCATAGATAAAGTAAACACCTTCACAAATGGCTATTTTTGCAACACAGTGTGGGCAGTGTTAATGCCGAGGCCCAAAGAATTCATTTGTGGTTGACTCATCATCACTAACAATTCTACTGAGCTTTTGATGAAGCTTGGAGACTTCAGACCACGAGCAAAGACATCGACCCAGTACAAACACGCGCGCATGTGCACGTATATGCGCGTAAACTCAATTTTACCTCACCTATGTATGCATTAGGTTGGTATATGGCATTGTCATTTATTGTTAAACAATGTTGTAATATTTGTAGTACATTGTTTTTGCTGAGATTCAGTGGAAGCTCACAGCATTGTGTTTTCACAATGGTTAGTTGTCAAGAATGTAGTACTATCTTATGTAAGCAGTGGTGTGGAAGTTTCTATTTTTTATGCATTTGACGTCATTCGTGACCAACTCGTGTTATTCCGGGACAAGCCGAATAGCGACTCGTGCCCCTCTCGTGGCCATTTTTGCGACCGGGTTCCGTCTTAGCGCAAACGGGCATACCTAAAACAATTGTCAACTCTTTGCGTAATGGTTCACACATTTTCCACATATATTATATACATTTCAGATGCAAATTAAAGCATATCGGGACGTGCGGAATTATACAGTATGATTGAACACATTTAACTGTGTCTATGGTATACTAGTATATTTAGATGCAAGACATATGTAAAATCAAAAATTATTTCTGAGGTTTTCTTTGAAGAAGAACTTGGAATCATACGCGCATTCTGATTGGTTTGTCGTATTTTCGCACATAACATTCATCGATAGGGGGACGAGTCTTCTTGCAGGTTACGGAAAGGGGAGAGTGGTGACGAATGATAACATTCATCGATAGGGGGACGAGTCTTCTTGCAGGTTACGGAAAGGGTGGAGTGGTGACGAATGCATTTGACGTCAGCAGGTCTAGAAGTATTTAGACTATTTATATGCGGGGCAAACGCATGCACATCAGCTCATATTACATCAAGACCAGCGTTTGTGTGAAAAACCACTTTTCACCCTGGATATCCAGCCTAGGCCTATTTTGGAAGCTTGACGACTGTTGCAAGGTGAACAATATTATCACTGACTTTTTGCCGTCACCTCTCCTTTTGCATTTTATACTGCCATTGAAGTTTGTACTGTCACTCTATTGTGTACTGAAGACCGCCTCCGTGGTCTAATGGTAGAGCGTCCGCCCGACCAAAAGACGTTAAAAGATGGTACTTGTTGTTACCCTGTCTGACTAAAACAAGGACTGGTCGGCTCGGAGTCAGTATACTGTGTCATTTTAAACTGCGGCATGGTATCTCAGTCAGCTAGCACTATAAATCGGCATCAGTCCGGACTAGTACAAGCAGCCACACAAACACACACGCGTACATGCACGTCGCTATATAAGTGAAATATTCTTGGACGCGCCGTTAAACCCAATTTCACCTCACCTCACTATTGTGTACTGCCAATGTAATCACTGTGCAGTAATTTGTATTGGTTTGTAAATGTGGTTTATTTTATAATACAATTGTTACTTTATACCAATTCTTTATTGTTTGTTGGTTTCACACTGGATTCTTTTACGTATAGATTTCTGGGTTAACTTATTGTTTCAGTTTGGAAGTCGACACGTAACGCATAACATATACTAGTATATGTATGAAAGTAATTTCATTGTGCGTATGTATAAACCATGTCAAGCATAAAGATGTTTGGGAAATATGTTGAAAGTTGACTACTTTCACTTAACATTAAACAGTTGTTGATAGTTACAGATGCACGTACACGATAATTCTCTCTCCATTTCTACTTCGCCTTTACATATCATATTAGTGAACCAGTTTGGAATTCGACTAAAATGTGTATTACGTGCAGTCTAATCCCAATTTATCAGTCTACCCTACATGTACGCGAACTCCCTGAATAAGCCAGAGACCGGATGTGTTCCTCGAGGCAGAATAAACTTGACTTTTAACTGGATTACTCTTTGTTTGACATCCACTTAGAAGCACACCCTCATTGTATGACAGAGGAGTCAAGAGAACCATTGTCACGTTGATTCTTGTTAAGTCGACTTAATACTAGAGGATATCCTGAGAAGCCCGTCCTCTACTCCGTCTAAACCAAGCACTGCATCTGGGATTTAACATGAACCGCTGTTTCGTAATGCCATTTCAAAAACGTCATTAAAGTCCCTTAAAGGGGAAGGACACAGATCTTAGTTTTATCATTTTGAACCCACGTAGAGAGAACATGATGAGCCACATAATTCTGTCATTAACTGTGAAGGTTAACCACATATACTAACGGACACAAAGTAACTGTTCTACATATACAATGGACCCGTGAAGATTCCGGGGTAGAATAGGTCTTCAGAAACCCATGCTTGCCCTAAAAGGCGACTATGCTTGTCGTAAAAGGCGACTAACGGGATCAGGGGGGCAGGCTCGCTGACTTGGTTGATACATGTCATCGATCCCAAATGCGTGGATCGATGCTCATGATATTAATCACTGGATTGTCGGGTCCAGACTCGATTATTTACAGACCGCCGTAATATAGCTTGAATATTGCTGAATGCGGCGTTAAACAGCAAACCAACCACCAAATCATATACAATGGTGTTAAGTGTAACAACTAATTCATTGACAAAACCCATACCTGGTAACATGAGACAGAGAGATACGCCCTAAAAGAGGGGTGGTGTAACAGCTGAAGTAGCAATGCCAATATCAGGAGTATTTGCGTTAAAACATGCGAGGCAGCGGCGGCGAAATGAAGACACCAGGTGATTGAACACAACCTGCGAGATGTTGTTCCAAATGTTAACCAACGATTGGCTCATCATGAGCTCAGGGCCCTTGCCCCCTGGGACTTCTCCCAGGAAGCGCTGCCTGGACAAACTCACCCAGATCTTTTCGGAGAATGTGAAGACTCCTCAACACTGCAGCCTTCTGCATTACCTGGTAGCAAATCCGGGTACTCTCCCAATGTCAGTCAACAGATTGGGTACCAAACCTCCAAGACAGGGGAACAATGGGGATTCGGACATTTCATATTCACATTTTATTATTATTACTTTTAACAGATTAAAATAAAAAATGCAGCAAAGAGGGTTTGGGTGATCCTAGTACAGTCAGGCTGGTTAGGCAGGTCATCATCAGCTCAGGGGCCTTGCCCTCTCTACACGCAGCCCAGACAGCGAATGGGACTTCTCCCAGGAAGCGCTGCCTAGTCAAACCCACCCAGAATTTTTCGGATAATGTGAAGACTCCCCAACACTTCAGCCTTCTGCATTACCCAGATTGTCAGAAGGGCTGTATTCCTGGTAGCAAACCCGGGTACTCTCCTAATGTCAGTCATCAGCTGCGGAGGTCAGTCAACAGATTGGAAGGTACCAAACCTAAGGCATCGAGAGCAATGGGTAGTCGGATAACTTGGTACTTGGGAAGCAAGTGTGACATTTTGAAAGCGAGGTCTGTATATTTGCCATGTTTTTCCTCAATCTTGTCAATCACATTACTGTCTAAAGGGACAGAAAATTTAATGATATAAATGATTTCTTTGGATTTATCAAAAAGAACAACGTCAGGTTTGATGACCTGGATATGTCTGAGGCTGTAAACGGGCCTATTCCAAAGGATTTTGTATTTATCCTTTTCAATGACGCCCTCTACATATTGGTATATATCGTACCATGGATAGACACGCGTTGCGAAGACGGTAATAAAATGATCGAGCCACCCCATCATGTCGCTTAAGATACTGTGTCTGTGCCAAAGCTTGTCATCCACTGACAATGTGTTGGACAGTCTCATTAAATTCATTACATAACCTATATTTCATATTCACATTTTGATGCAAAATCACACATTCACGGTTTCGAGTGGGAAGTGACTGGTCCTAAGCAGCAAACAGAAAGCCTTCTGTTTCACTTTTCAGGCCAAATAACTCCATCCAAGCGAAGGACTCTGCAGGATTGCTGATCTTCTCAGCACACTGCACATTAACTCGATGCAGTGGTCGTTCAGATAGCCTTTCCTTTAAAAACTGAGTCTGGGCCGACTTGATATGACACTTCGCTTGGTTGACACATCCTTGGCTCGTTTTAGAAAACTGTGGAATGCCTTGTTTTCATCATGAGTCTTGACAAGCTTCACAAGAGAATCATCAGACAAATACATGTGTGCAAAAGTGTACAAAACAATTCTATCATGAAGAGCCCCAACGTTAATCAAACCACGTCCTCCAACAATGATTGGCAAATATAAGCGATTGAGGGAAGAGCGAGGGTGGTCGGACCTATTGTCTGACATGCTTCTTCGTGTGAGTGTGTCAATACCCTGAATTTCAACAACACCAAAAGAATATGAAAGGACGGGTACAGCATAAGTATTTGTGGCTGTTACTTTATTGCGAGCGTTCAGCTCTGAACTTCAGATTTTCTTGAGCATTTGTACTCTGCTCGAAGTTTTTCCTTGATATGGGCATTCTGGAGTGTGTCCCTAATCTGCATCCCTAAGTACGTATAGGCCTGACCTTCCACGAGATGGTCAATAACACCTCCATTGCACATCAACTCGATGCAGTGGTCGTTCAGAAAGCCTCTCCTTGAAAAACTTAGTCTGGGCCGACTTGATATGGCACTTCGCTTGGTTGACACTCAATTCTCTACCGGCCAGCAGTACTATTAACTACAACTACTACTACTACTACTACTACTACTACTACTACTACTACTACTACTACTGCGAATTTACATAAAATGTATGAAAATTATTAACCAAAAGTTTGGTTCAGATCGAATCTACCAACTTCTACTGTAAAATATTAATTTGTCTGGCATAAACCATGTCTCAATGCGATCCGGATGATATATAGAACCACTGTACGCATAAACGCATATATATATATATGCGTATACCCATTGTGAATCTTTGTTGTTGCTGAGCAATGATGTTAGAATTTGTCTGCGGCACTGATACATTATGAGTGTTTTCCAAAGAAGAAAACCTTTCATGACACGAAAAGGTCAACATTCCGTACACAAACATAATATAATGCTTGGACGAGAACATTTAGAAAGATAGCTTTTTTTCATCATGTTTCTTATGTTTACACAACTGTAAGGATTATCTAGTCTGACCGAGACGGTATCATGGAAATGTGGTAGACCACGCAGGACTCGTCATTGTCACAAAAGATATTCCTGTATCCGTCGCTATAGAACTATATATATTAATGTCCACCTCATTTGCAAGCTCAAAAGAAAATGTGCAACGCTTGAAGTGGAAGGCGTCGTATCAATATATGTCTGGTGATCTCGCTTATTACTTGTATACAATCTTCAAAGGCTTCAAAGATGTTGATGTCAAGGGACGTTAGAGATTCGAAAGTTAGATGTGTCCAATTAAAACGAACTCAACGGATAAAAGGTTTATATACTACTACTACTAAAGAAGTTAAAGAACATCCGTTTCTTTCATGTCAATACAACCACAGTAATATGAAAGAATCGGGTGTTCTGTAACGTCTTTTGAGTAGTATATTATCTATATGAACGAACAAATACCTTGCCGTGTATTTTAGGGACTTAAAACAATGGGATTTTTATAACCTCGACAACGTTTGTCAACATGTTTACAGCGGCAAAATATAATAAAATCATATACAGGTCGCGTTAACTCCATATATATTGAATTATCAGTTGTTACACAACAGTTGAGTGCCCACAGCGATTCTTCCTTGAACATGAAAGGCATCACGTTAACCGATAAAACGACGACTGGAATCACTGTGTGGAAAAATACCATGTGCCCAAGTACTAAGTGAATGAAGGTGTGTACATGCACATGTACACTGCTGTACAAATCTATAAATTTTCAAACAAAAATAGTGAATCAAATAAAACCAGCACATGTTCGATCCTACCCTTGAACAGTGTACATACATACATATCATCTGAATGAGTTGTGCATTCTGAAATAAAGAATTTTGCAATGATACAATCACAGGTAAAAAAACATCTGGGATATTGTTCGATTCGATTGATCACAACTCGTTAGTTTTGCTTTACGGGTCGATATCCACTACAATGCCCCTCTGTCATTACATCGGGCCTCATCGAAGCAAGATACATGTAAAATGAAGCATTGAATTGTTATGAAGTCATTTTGGTGTGTGATAAAAGGTTGTCTTATTATGCGATAGGGGATTCACATGTCTTGTACGAATTTTAGTTCGAAACATACTGATCTTCCATTTTGTTCGAATTTGACTGCTCAGAGGAACTATCTTCATCTCTGCTCCTAACCAACGCCATGAAAGGATGAGTCGATTCGCCAGTAACCATGGCATTAGTATCTCATCAGTTTATAATTACATGCCCTTGTGACCATCCGTTGTTCGCAAGTTAACTTTTGACTTTATCCCAATCGCATGAAGGGATAACCTGAAACTCATTTTATGAAGACTCACGAAAAATCTTCTAACAATATTTGAGAATCTGCATGACACAACAATGTGACACAGGATCGGCATGGTGATCACGTGAAGAGTTCTTCTTGCCTGCCACAAAAAGCAATTATTTGTATAAAATGAATGTGTTAAGTGAAAATGCAAACACGCAAAATACTTTTTCCGAAAAATCAAATGGCCAAGAAAGTTCAAACTGTATAACATGTGCAGGGCCATATTGTAATTGGAATTTATGGATGTTATAGAACCGAACGTTTTGTCTTTTGATAGAACAAACGATTCTACAAAGTTTAAGGCATCATATTGTCAGAAAAGAGAAGACTACTCATGACAGAGATATTATTCTGGGAGGACATGAAGTAGTACAAGTTCTGGTCATGACATTTAGATAAAGATTTAAACATTTTGTCTAAAGTTTGGCTCACTTAGGTTCAGGCGATCATGACAATAACAACTTTCTTTTAGTCACTATCTTTAAATCAATTATCGAAGACGTGGCGATAATAGAATGCCTCCGTTACATTTCGAACTGCTCTTCAGATTCCGGTGATACTTATATTTGTTAGTAAACCAAACCAATGTTCTTTACAGTTGAATAATGTGACGTCAAGATGGTTCTCAGCGTCTTCTCTCTCACACTACATAGACACATCAGACACGTACAGGAATGAGGAACTATGAATGTAAAGAATGAGGTGAAGTGCCTCACCGCTGTTGTTTCAACTTGATCGTTGACATCAAGTGTTTGGCAAATGACTTGCAACATGTAAACGTTCGCCTGTAGAATGGAACATAACACAAATAAGCTTCACTGTTGGTTGGTTTGTTATTTTACGCCGCACTTAGCAATATTCCAATATGAGGGCGGTCTGTAAATATTCGATTCTCGACGAGACAATCCAGTGATTGATATGAGCATCTATCCACGCAATTGAGATACAATGACAAGCATCAACCAAATCAGCGAGCCGTAGCTTCAAAGTAGCTTCTGTTTAAATCAGTATATAATCGTCCCTGCACATATACGTTATATACATGTAAATAGTACACAGAAAGCGAGACCTATGGTACGAGGGCTGGTAAAAAAGTTCTAAGACTACCAAACAAAACCAACAATTGTGAAAGTGTTATTTTAGTTTTTCTTCAACATAATCTCCCTGCTTTTCAATAAACGTCGATAATGAAGCTTTTCAATCCAGTCAGGGAGAAGTTTTCTGAAACCACCCTAAAAAACCCATTCACGGCAACTTTGAGGTCATCGTTGTTGTCATAGTGCTTTCCACGAGGGTGTTTCCAGGTGGAAATCACTTGGTGCTAGGTCTGTCGAGTATGGAGGGTGCGACCTTTGCAAGTCGAGAGGTATAAGAAGAGGCATTGTCATGAAGTAGTGGACCTCAAGCAGTCAGCATTCCTCGCCACATTTCTTTGATATAATCTCCCAGGCAATGAAGCATATCAGCATAGTTGCCACCGGTAATCGTCTTTTGACTTTCTAAATAGTCAACAAGGATTGCACCTTTTGCATCCCCGAATACAGTGGCCATAACTTTCTTCACTGATGTTGAATTTCTTTTGCGGTGCCATTGCATGGATTGACGTTTTGACGCGGGATCATAGTGGCAGATCCACGATTCATCACCCGTTACTAATCTCTTTTATATTTTGACGTAATCCTTCTCAATTAGCTCTAACGTTTTTCTGGCAATGTCAGTTCTTTTTTCCTTATGATAAGAATTTAAAAACTTTGGCACTCAACAAGTAGATATCTTATTCACCTGTAAATGTTCGTGAATAATAGTTTCTGTGGATCCATGGCTTACACCTCTGTCTTCCTCGTGTTCAACAATGGTAATACGTCTATCTGACACTATAAGTATTTCATTCTCCTTGATAGAATCTTCACTTCACTTTGTTATAGCCCATAGTTGAAAGCTAGTCAGGCTTATAACTTTTTAACAGCCCTCGTAAGTCGTGTTTAGCAAGACATCAGGAACACATCCGTAACGTGATTGACAATACATTGATGGCAAGGTATCCAATCAATAGCATCCACGCTTCAGTATGATTAGCAGCGACAGATTAAACAAAATGAAAAGCAATTATATAATATTAATCATTTTCTGTCCATCGCTTTTTATTTAAATCACTTCTTGCTTGGAGACATACATGGTTATTCGATCAGGAAACGGTCATAATTTGACCGTTGCAACGTATTCAGAACACAACCAGGAAGAACACGCGTGTTAAAATATGATGAATACGTACTTACTTAGAGTACTGAGTACTGACAATGTCATTACATCAACACTGTTTGGGCTGCCAGTCTACAGAACATGGTGATGAATGTAGTCTTGCTTCATTTTATACAGGGAGAACCGTTGATAAAATGCTTACGTGGTATCTGCGCTAAATTATTTAATGATCTTATATGGAGGTAATGTATTAAGGTGACTGTTATTGTTTGTGTATGTGAAAGCAAACTTCTGCTATTTAATCGTATCCCTGAATGGGCCTGCTAATGTAACTCAAAGAGAACAATCTATGTGACGACATAAGATAGTCTTGTAAACACGACGTCACTTTTTCAACACGACGTAACGTCGCCTCTCCTACGCATTGGCGGTATTACAAAATAAGTGTAATTTTTGATGAATAGGAAAGACATTTCATTTGAAGCGGAATTTTCAACATATGATAAGTACTATAATATGTAGGCAAAACATTCACACATCTATATAGCATGCTTGGTTCGCAAAACATTCCGTCGGTATACAAATACATGTCGGTATCTTTTGCGACGTGATGCGTCGTGTTTGTTCCGATGAACTGCTACACCTAATTCCTTCTCAAATTAATTGTCAACGTGGTCAATAGCTCACAGTTGACTCTCGGCCAGGCAAAGCAATGATTGAGGGCTATGATCAACACCAAAGGAATTCAATGGCATGCAATCAGCCGACGCTGGCCATTCGATCCTGTATTATCCATTGGGTTAGAAATAACCGAGTTCATAAGAATCGTGTGTGCACCAGTGCAAATATCAATTCACACACGCCAGTGTATTGTTTACGTCACCCGGATGGCATTATTGGCGTCGCGCGATTCTTATTGTAACGTAATATTGAAATGACGCCACACTAGAAACGACGTCAAAACTAAATATTATTGACGTCATTTTAGTTTTCTGACGATGACTACGGTCGTATTCAGTGCATATTTCCAAAGAGAAGCTCGAGGGAATTAAAAAGTAATAGGGCAGAAGGACATCTCGTCGGGAAATATAAGAATTCTGACACGTAAAATCAGTATGGCACACATAAAAATATCTATTTATTTGTCTGGCACTTGAACTTGCATGCGGTGATTGGACCTTTTCTGCTTAAGGCCTCGTTCCTCAAAGCAATCTGTGAGGTGAAGCTGTCGTAAACCAATGATAAGTTTGGGAGTTACAACCGTCTCGTTTTGTGACACTGGACACAGGACTTCTACTTTGGGAACTTGATGGAGGTTAACAAGACCTGTATCTATGACGCAAGATGTAAGTACTTCCTTATTACAAAGATTGATAGATATAATGTTATTTTGCATTTCATTTTGTTTAATACACACGAGTACATGTATAAATACTAACAGTAATGATTAGAGTACTGGCGAGATACTCACATTTTATCGGCTCGATAAATTACCGTCAGAAAGCAGGTAAAGAAATGATGTTGCTACGACAGTTAGCTCTTGTTCACAGTGTCGTTTACTGAATAATACCTGCTCCCGTGCTTTGACTGCCGTTACACACTACCGAAAGTTACGATCCAAGAATATTAAACACTTTTATCTGCGCCCTGCGGGACTGATGATATTATATGTTTTCTTCCGCTGCCTGGCATAGTAAATGAACCATTTTTCTCAATCACTATGATAGTTTTATGACTGGCGTTGGCTAAGTGAACCAAATTCGGCACTGATAGCGCGAGGTTAGTCTCCATAATCAATTACGTGCCTCTCCACAAACATGTTTAGTAAACGACACTTGAGACATAAATTTGTGTTTGCTGTGAGTTGTTATGTGTTTCGCAAGTGTGAACGCAAATGGCATATGGTTCATTCAGGGGAAGAATACTTTCGATTTCATGTCAACATTCACTGGAAGAAATA
Organism: Haliotis rufescens; assembly: GCF_023055435.1. Lineage (NCBI taxonomy): Eukaryota > Metazoa > Mollusca > Gastropoda > Lepetellida > Haliotidae > Haliotis > Haliotis rufescens. Next base: position 1,341,534 of record NW_025964024.1, read on the forward strand.
GCTTTCTTTCACATCTCCAAACTTTTCAACCTTGGAAATATCTGATGTTGAAGCTTGGAACGATCTTATTTTTATGCATTGAAATGTTTGGCAAGTTGTGGAAATGCTTGGAGAGTTTTGAACGGTACGGATTTTCTGGGAATAATGAAGTTATGTTAGAGTCCCTTTTATTTCACTTTCTGTGCTGTATGAAAACTGTTAGCCATATAAAGTGTTACTTGTCGACTTCCAAATTGAAAGAATGAGATATCCCAGACACCTTTACGCAACAGAATGCTGTAAGAATAAAGAACAACAGTGGCAAAGCCTCCAAATAGGACAGGCCGGACATCCAGGGTGCAAACAATGATCTTACCACAACAGATCATCAGACAAATATATGTGTGAAACGTGCACAAAAGAATTTTATCATGAAGAGCCTCCACGTCAATAAAACCACGCCCTCCCATTATGATTCGTAAATATAAGCGATTGAGGTAAGAGCGAGGGTGGATGGATCTATAGTGATTCTTCGTGTGAGGGTGTCAATATCCTGAATTTCTGGTTTCGTCCAATCAACAACACCAAAAGAATGCGAAAGGACGGGTACAGCCTAAGCATATGTGGCCTTTTGTTCAGCTCTATAAACTCTCCTCGATGTTTTCGTGCTGTCGTCATTCCGTAGTGTGTCCCTAAACTACATTACTTCGTCCGTATATTCCTGACCTTCCAAGAGACGGTTAAAAACTCCCAGAAGTAAACTGACTGATCCTCCCTCTTCTACGTTGCCACGTTTCAAACAAAAAATGTTGCATTTGTCGAGTCCAAAGGACATGCCGATTTCATTATAGAAGGGCTCGACAATGAGGATCTGGTTTGATCCTTCATTGGCAATAAGTTCAAGGTCCTCCATGTAAAGGAGTTGAGAAAGGGGTTGGGTGATCCTGGCACAGTCCGGCTGGTTAAGCTCATCATCAGTTCAGGTTCCTTGTCTCCTCTTTACGCAGCCCAGACAGCGATGAGGATTTCTCCCGGGAAGCGCTGCCCAGTCAAACCCATCCAGAACTATTCGGAAAATGTAAAGACTCCCCAACACTGCAGCCTTCTCCATTACCCAGATTGTCAGAATGGCTGTATTCCTGGTAGCAAACCCGGGTACTCTCACAGTGTCAGACAACAGATTAGGAGGTACCAAACCTAAGGCACCGAGAACAATAGGGAGTCAGACAACTTGGTATTTGGAATGCAAGCGTGACATTTCGAAAGCGAGGTCTGCATATTTGCCATGTTTTTCCTGAATCCTGTCCATCACATTAGTGTCAAAAGGGACAGAAAATTCAATCAATAAACACCAAATGGATATGGTACAACGATTACAATTAACATGTTCTGACAATGATGATATTTATTTGGCTTGATATTGTTATGTAAAAGGTTGTTCTTCAAAGAAGGTTCCATAATATCTGCACAGTGAGAAAAGACATGAATAATCAGTCACACAAAACATCCAATTTTCTTTAATTTTCAAAGGACGTCAGTCATATAATTCATTATATACCACGCCAACAATACTTATTGAACAGTTCTTTAAGATTTGTAACAAAAACATTCAGAAATGTAGAAAATAGAAAGTGTTGTTATCTAATCTATCAATTCTCGGACATATTTTTAGATGTCGCCTGAAGGAAAGCTATGAATAAATTATTCCCAGATAATATCAACTTTTCTTTACTTTTCAAACTTCAATTCACTATGTAACACGCTAACAATTACTTTCTGATTTTCTTTTAACGTGTTGTCTTAGAATTTGTGAAAAATAACAATTTGAAATTTACACAAGTAGCCATTGTAGAATCAGGTGTATTAAATGTCAAAATTGGATGTCAATGTAGTCTTATCTTGTAACATCATTCAAACTATCACGGACTTCACGGAAATCTTATTTTGATATTCAAACTAAATACTGACACTCAAAATAACCTAATTCATCACATTCAAAAAGCAATATTTTTTTCTATTGCAGACAGTGATTGACAGGTGTTATTTCATTTTTGAATACTCTTAAGAAGGTCGTCATAGAAATACTGAAAGCAGTACACTGCAATTACCTGCTTTGACATGTAAGCAAATCAAGTATTACATGATGCATTGCTGTCAATAAACAGTTTCACCTAAAACAACGTTATCGTGTTGTGGATCTGTTTTATTAGCATGAGTTGAAAACAATTTACCGTTGTTCAATTTTCAATGAAACGATTGTATATTTATTTATATCTCGTTGCATTTCTAGCCTAATCGTGGTACATGTTGCAAAGTGGTCGCAATTCGTTTCTCAGTCGCAAGAGAACCAGGCGATTAAGAAATCAAATCGTGATTCGCCTCGAAATGAGAATCTTTGTCTGTCAGCACAATCCTCGTGCTCGTGAGTTTAAGTAAAGTACTTTCCTATAAGCATAAGCTTTTACCCCTCGCGATTAAAAAGCATGGTATAAAGTGATACAATGATGAAAGTAGTGCGGTGCTTACACTACAGGTCTGTATGACTGTATGCGCATGTACACACGAGGCAAGCTTTGTCCCACTATGATAAACGTGCTTGTGGGTTTACCGATGTGGAAGAAATAAATGACCTTTTCACTTTGGCTTTCCTCCAACCATAAGCCATCGTCGCGATTTACCTCAATACGACGCTAGCATACACTCGTTCACCATGACGGCCGATCGCGTACGGCATCAATCACGTTTGAATATTTCTAACACTTTCTCGATTAGGTCATCTAACCACACATTTGTGAGTTGGATTCGTAAGGTCATAGGACTAGGAGGGATCTATCCAGTCCATTAGTAGGACGACACTGACACTATTATGAGATGTGCCAGGATATCGCCACCTGTACAAATCCATGGACGCAATCTTTGGGTTACAGGGGCAACAAATTCCAAGGAACATAGGGTCACGGGAGTTGACCCTTAGATGTGCAAGAATCCTATAATTCGCCCTAATTATGCTTCTACGTTTGTCAGTATCATACAAGACACAGTTCTCGAGGATTTATAAAAATGGTTGACACGCCATAACTGAATTTTCTTTTCGAAGCGGTGTTGAACTACACTCACTCACTCGGTGTGCATAATTAATGTTGCTCACGAAACGGGGGAGCACCCTTATTATCGAAGGCCGAGGGCGACACATAATATTCTCCAGATTCCTAACATTAGCATCAAAGACTTCTCCGGGTTACGTTGATGTCCACGACATAGGCTTTAAAAAGAAATTTCGTTTGGAAGAAACGATTTACAATCGACATGATACCATAAAATCTGCACAGGAACTACCCCAACCAAAACCGTTGTAATCAAATTGTTTTCCAGCTGTTGGTCTTGCCAAGCAACAAGCATCAGCTATTTTATCAGATGATCATTTTACGATGAGATTGGAATATTGCGATGTTGTCAGCTCCGAGCCGTGATATAACGTTCGTATAAGAGATTACATGAAGCCAACACATTGCATCATGAAATAATATCATGCTCTAAATGCACTCTGGTTTGAGTGTATCATCACATCACACATTACCAACACATTGAATAATTCATATCTTATCATATCAGCGTTATAAGTCAAAGGCTGGCGTTTATACTAGATGTCCCTTAAACCTGTTGGACTTGAAAACCCCAAGACCATCCCCAAATATATCGTTATCCATAACATGTCATCGATCCCAATTGCGTGGATCGATGCTCATGATATCAATTACTGGATTGTCTGGTCCAGTCTCGATTATTTACAGACCGCCGTCATATACTGGAATATTGCTGAGTGCGGCGTTAAACAACAAACCAACCAACCAACGTTATACATACTTCGAGACAAGTGACATTCAAATGTTACACAAGGGAACCGGAACAGAAACAATATGGACCATGAAGTAGTGTCGTCTTAAACGATACACCGTGGTAAAGGAGGTCTTGATAACGAGGTTTTTTTCGCACTTTCAACGACATGTGAATCTAAGTCTTGTGTATTTCGCAAGAGTAAGAAATAAATTCAGGCCCGTGCTCATTAACCAGTCAAGGAATACTAATATCACTCCTAACAATGTTTCAATGTGCATTAAACTGAACGTACACGAGGAAAGTGGCCAGCTTGCTACATTCGCTTCAGTTGTCACAAATTGCGATCCATTTCATGAAATATCCCTGTTGATCACTTAGCGCCATGGTGCTACTATAGGAAATGGCATGACGTTACGGCAGTTTGCTCCAGCTAATAGTGTCGTTTACCTTGCGGTAACCGCTCCAGTGCTTTGATTACCATTGCCCATTACTGAGAGTTACAACCTGGGAATATCGAACACAGTTTATCTACGCTTGCACGATTCCATCTAACTGTGTTAGCATCCTTGGGTCTGTCTGGTATATTGCGCCATTTTTACAATTATGGCAGTAGGTTTATGGCTTCGGGTTTGTAAATAATCGGTGAGTTGTTGAATGAGGCTATACATCATTGTCAGCCTTATAGCATCGGTTTACACCGGGCCGGCGTTGGGAAAGAGTTGCCTTCAGAGCCGGAACGATCCACATGATCTCACACACGTGTCGACATATAATGTAGCCTTCCATTTGCGTCCCGAGGGCACAGGTGGCCACGTAGTATAAATCATCGCAATTCACTTTGCAGAGTTGCGTCGCTTATGCGTTGCAGAATCCGCTGAATCAAAATTTAACCCGATTACTTTCCATGGTCCAGTAGCACCACCGACAGCAACGTTCCTGCAGCAGTAGCATTGTGTCTGCAATGGTAAACTTATCTATGATTGGGGTACGTACGATGACACGCAATTCGCGGACTCATCGGAATCTGACCCATCTTATCTTGTGCATGAAGAACGATTTTGTGTGTTTTGCTTTCGGTATCGCCAGATGGGTTGACAACTTTCCTTGTCGTCGAAGCGCACGTGCTACATGCCCATAATTATAATAGACATTAATTTAACGCAGTTCCAGGTGGCGGTACCAGATGGCGGAGTCTGACTCGTTAAAGTGGTATTCTACCTCCAGCTAAAGGAACATATATTTGAATGGAATAAATATCTGTCAGCGAAGGACAGTGAGTGAGCAACATGTTTCGTTTCACGCCACACTTAGTGATATTGCTGTCATCTGGTCTATCATTAACAGATTAATAATAATGATAATAATAATAATAAAATAATAATAATGTTAATGATAATAAGCACAAATGTAGACTTAAGTAAATCTGGAGTTTAGAGCTGAACGCTCGCAATAAAGTTGAAGCCACAAATACTTATGCTGCATCCGTCCTTTCATATTCTTTTGGTGTTGTTGATTGGACGAAACAAGAAATTCAGGGTATTGACACCCTCACACGAAGAATCATGTCTCACAATAGATCCCACCACCCTCGCTCTTACCTCAATCGCTTATATTTACGAATCATAATGAGGGCGTGGTTTGATCAAAGTTGGGGCTCTTCATGATAGAATTGTTTTGTGCACTTTTGCGCACATGTATTTGTCTAATGATTCTCTTGTGAAGCATGCCAAGATTCATGATGAAAACAAGGCATTCCACAGTTTTAGTAAACGAGCCAAGGATGTGAGACATAATCTCAATGTCAATGTTGATTTTGTTGATGGTTCTGTATTGCTGGACAGTACGGAAATGAGTGTCAACCAAGCGAAGTCCCATATCAAATCGGCCCAGTTTTTCAGGGTTAGGCTATCTGAACGACCACTGCATCGAGTTTATGTGCAGTGTGTTGAGAAGATCTCAGACATATCCAGGCAAACAAACCTCATCGTGTCCTTTTGAAAAAGAAGTCCTGTTCGCTGCCTGTGCTGCGTGTAGAGGGGTGAAGGGCTCTGAGCTGATGATGAGCCTAACCAGCCTGAGTGTCAGGATCACCCAAACCCTCTTTGCTGCATTTTTTAAATTTAATCTGTAAGTAAGTAAGTAATAATAAGAAGAAGAAGAATAAGAAGTGCATTTTGCCAAGTGAATGCTGATGGCAATACATTATTATAATCCCTCACAATGGATCAGTATACACTAGATTTGCATTCACAGCTCCCTGGGGAGTATACAACCAAAGGTGCTTGAAGGTTTACAGTTGTATTACCATCCTATCCTACTCATTCATTGCTTAGTGAACAGAGGTATATTACGAACACGTGCTACGTGTACTGCGGTGTGTGGCAGGACCGAAACCCTAGAAACCCCCGGGAGACAAGCTGGACAAAGCAAACCTTTGGAGTTCATGTGGGAACTCCGCCACACTCTGGAAACGCACACCTGGTTTCATGTGGGGACTCCGCTGCAGGATGCTCGTGATATCGATCACTGGATTGTCTGGTCCAAACTCGATTATTTACAGACCGCTGTCATATAGCTGGAATATTTCTGAGTGCAGCGTTAAACAACAAACAAACAAACTCCGCTACAGTCTGGAAACACACCAGGCTTCATGTGGGGGACTCCTCTACACAATCTGGACACACACTTAGTTTCATGTGGGGGACTCCTCTACACAATCTTGGAACACACACCAGGTTTCAACTGCTTGACACGCCTGGTTCAGAAACATTGTGAAAGGTCAATACACAATCACAAATTAGATGGATGTGTCATTTTCAAACATGTAGTTTAGCGTTTATTACCACATTTACGTCTTTTACCGTTGATTATGGCCGCTCCTTAATAATATAAAAACCCTGTCACTTTGAAAGCCCGAGGATCAGATTTGTTCAAATTGATGTCTTATGACAACCGGGTTTCTATAAAAGGTCTCTCTTTCAGGCATGTCTATTGCCATGCGACATTGCAACTCGTCATTTTGAGGATTCGCGGTCGTTACTCTAGCCAAATCCATATGCATTTAAAACCAACGACACGTTAATGCTGTTGGTGATAAAATGCTCTCTCGAGGACCCATCCTTAGTTTCCTCATGAATCTTAACTCACCAAAACGAGCAGCTTTTTGACAGTCAAATGACAAAGTTTCACACATCATTGACTCGTACATTTCACGACCAATGTAATGGAAACCTGGATATATGACATCGCTGCTACATGCAAGGGTGCGTATCAAATTTAATGTAAACCATCCTGTAGGAAAGAAGCAAAACCCTGCATGTTGTGCGAAGTCCAGCGTACATTAAACTTTATCTGAAACTGCACACAATCAAATCCATTAATCATTTCTAATCTCCACATCGGATCTCTGTACATTTGTAAGAAAAGTAATCATGTGCACGTGACGGATAACGTACATAGATCATTTTTTTTACAAGTTTATTACCCTTGAGATAACCCACATTATTCGTGACAACATTTGTTGACGCACCGTGGACACAAGAGGGACTACTACACAGTTAAGGTCAAAGGTTCGTAAAATTTGAATAGGATTCCATGAATTGACAGGCTATTGTGGGTGATTGATGGACACCTGTCTACTTAAGCGTTAAAATGGAAAGACATTAGATCAAACAAATGTATGACTTGATAGATGAAATTATCTCGACTCGAGATGAATTATGTTTAATAGACATCCATATGTTGGAATGGACACTTGGAAACATAATTTTCTTGAACAGATATCTAAGCGCATGCATCGTGCATTATTGTTTATGGGGAGGAATTGACCCTCGCAGTAAAATGTATGATTAAAACATATTTTATTTCAAATTTAAATTGAAACAGAACATGTAATAAAGCGATAAAATTATTTTTCAATAATCATTGAAATTCACGTCGAAAGTAGATTCAGACTATATAACAAAGCATGTGTTTGTGCATCAGTACATAAATCAAATAGTGATGATATCAGGTGTTATGATGTCAGATGATATCAGTGGCACCCGTCACAAACACACGCAAAGCAAGGCAAGTGTTCACCTGTACAAATACGGGAACATAATGGTTCAAGTCAAAATAGGGAATAGCATCGGCGTCAAATGAGGGAATCGCTTCCACATGTATACAACAAAGTTTTTTGAAATGGTACTAAGGCCTTGAATGTTGTAACCCCGATGAAACAAATTTTGAGTAGTTGTATGATGCTCTTTGAAAGCTCCGTAGATTGTACATAAAAAAATGTTGTTGTTTTTCCTCAAAAGATGTGAAACGTAGACACCCAAAGCTCGATCCGAGTTTTGTTCGACATTTACTGAAAGTTGTCTATTGAGCAAGCTAATGTGTCAACACCTCTCCCTAAATAAATTGTCTATTCGGCTGAAGCGGGAAATGCTGTGATATAAAGTTCAATTAATCTTCATGACAGAGTATTGTCACCCTGGTTTATAAATCTGTGTGCATCATTCCTGACGACCGGTGCAACGATTAGTACTGTCAACACCTGATGATTTGAACAGTTGAACAGTTACGTATTTCTTCATTGTAACACACTGAGTCGACATATACGTAAGGTGTGTCGGCATACCCTGTTCCTGCGTCTGTTCATTTGGGTATTCTGTGGAGAGTGTCATGATTCAATGGTACTCTAATAATGTTCACACAACAATTATCACAGGTTTCTGCAACAATGTACTTCATGTATATTCGATCAAGTGTATTCCATCAAGTCTATTACATCAAGTATATTCTATCAAGTGGCTTACCAAAATATAGACAAATATAACAAATGAACGATATGCCGATTTGTGTCTACGTATATGAACATATGTAAATAGAATATGACAGTGTGTGTGTGTGTGTGTGTGTGCCTGTGTGTCTGTGTGTATGTTTATCTGTGTGGGGTGTGTCTGCATGATTAAACAGTACAGTGCAGAACATATACAGACAGACACACACGCACACAAAGACGCACACAAGGACACACACATACACATACAGACACAAACAAGCACACAGACACACACTGATACAATCACAAGCGCACAAACAGACACAGACAAACACAGACACACAGGCACACACAGAGGCGAACAGACACCTACATACACAAACCTACATACATACACACTCACAGACACGCACACACAGACAAAGTGTAAATTTGTGATTATTCACCAACTATGACAGCAAATTAAATTATATCTGTCAAGTAAAAATGGATATACATTGAGTGTCTGCATGGAGTGCATGCTTATTGTCCGGACAATCCAAGCCTGTGGTTATCAGTAGCGCCAGATAGACTTAATCCCAAGCTGAGTCGCTCTTCATTAATGGTTGTCAGCGCTTTAGATGTGACTTCCCTAGGTGATTGAAATGTTTCCTAACTCTTGACATCGCCGATTTGTCCATGTCAGTTGAATTCCACAGACATTTGTGCCCCAGCACGCTCCGGGCCTCCTCGATGTCACCTATCGTCTGCTCTGATCTTACCCTTGCCAATCTGTTACAAACCGGAAGTCACCTGGACGCCATTTTCTTTATTCATGTGGGAGTGTGTGTTATATGGTTTTCTGACAAGATATATCCTCTGCCGTAGGAACGGAAATAACAAATCGATTTTAGTCTGTCGTTACACATTTTCGAACATGTATGTGACAATAAATATCATAGGTTGTTCTCAAACATGAATTTATAGATAATATATCGTACAAACAGACTAGATTAGTTCTCATTGTGTTTAAGACCCATTTTGTTAAAAGCGCGGATATAACTTTTTAGAAAAGGTGGGAGGAGGGAGCACTTAAAATTAATAGACAGAAATGGAAATAATCCGAAAATTAATTTGAGTTTGGTAGCCAAAAATAATAAAGTAACCGTTATTGACTTATGTATATGTTTTTATTAAGTCAACATGCATAATCACTATGGTCAAAAAAGGGTCGGTTCCCCTTTGTGTGTGTGTGTGTGTGTGGGGGGGGGGGGGGGGGGGGGGGGGGGGGGTGGCGTTGGGGGTGGGAGATGGGGGGTAGTGTGTGCTAGACATAACAGTAATCACTCAATACTGATTTTATCATATACGGCTACTTCTCAAATAAATAGGGCGGTCGGGTAGCATAGTGGTTAAAGCGTTCGCTCGTCACGCCGAAGAACCGGGTTCGATTCCCGACATGGGCACAATGTGTGAAGCCCATTTCTGGTGTCCCCCGCCGTGATATTGCTGGAATATTGATAAAAGCGGCGTAAAACCATACTCACTCACTCACTCACTCAAATAAATACATCGGATACGATTGAATACATGTATGTGCATTGATATAATTATTTTACAGCATGTTAATCTAAATTCTAATTGTCTTAAGTATTTTTGAACACGAGCGCAATATTTTATGTAAATGTAAACAGATATGTATCATGTTGTATAATATATATCCACTTATAATCAATCAGCTCATCGATTGTTGATAAATGTATGTGTGTAGTGAAGATTTTAAATTTATAGTTTGTATTTGTTTAGAGTGATGCTTTAATAAGCGCTGGTGTCTGCTTGTCGTAATGGCATCCAGCTAGCAGTCGATTTGACTGGATACTTTTACATGCATCACGAACACCTGGCTTCATGACTATTTGAGGGGGCACGGGTGGCCGCGATTCGCTGTGCAGAGTTGCGTCCCTTGGGCACGCCAAAAACCTAATAGTATGATTGTGGGTTCGAATCCCGGTTCGCCGCGATTATGTTTCTAGGTTTGTCAGCACCAAACCCGTGCTCGTGGGTTTCACCGAAATGGTAAACGTCTGAAACCTGCAGGCTCAGGCTTTCCTCCCACATTAAGCTGACACGCCGTGATATGACTGGAATACTGTTAAAAGCGGCGTTAAACCCCACTCACTCACTCACTCACTCACTACTCATGACTATTTGACAGTAATTCATAAACACATGCTCATGATAAAGTTCGAATCGTACAATGGACTATACTTTTAGCAGAGATTTCTTATGATTTTCGAAAGGGTTTTGTCACTTTTACTTAGATATAGTTTTCGCCATGTACCATTTACTCCTCAGCATCAATCTTGTTAGCAAAGTGTCCATACATTTACATTAACTAATCCGTCAGGCATGGGGTACGGCTGGCCTTAATTCCAACATATATCCACGGGGAAGACCCAAGAATGAAACACCAAGAAAACAGTGAGAAACTGAAACGGGTTCTTCGGCGAGTCTGGACAGTTGGCCTTGTTGCTTAAGCTTTCGCTCGTCATACCAAAAGCTCAAGATGGTTTTCCAGCATCAGTAAATGCGTTGTTTTGTCACTGGATTTTTCTGGTTCATCACTTGATTGTCTGGTTTATTCGCAAGCCGCTGTCAAAATACAGGAGTGCTGCAGCTTCAGGCGGAGGTATGGCAAGAAACAAACACTAACGTTTTTATGCAAATTGTGTGAGTGTCGGGGAAGGACATCCATACCCTTTTCGCGAACACCTGGTGTCATCACTGAATGTCAGTGATCCCGTTATCGGTTTCACGCTGGTTTGTCTTTTACACCCTGTGGAATCTGTTTCGTCGGGCAATCGAGACTAGTTACATTTTCTTTTATGATTTTTATAACATTCATTTTGTATTCCGGTGAAGGGTTGTTACAATTTGTAACCTGACTGATGCTCTGTTTTTGTATCCCGACGTAGTGGATTGTTTCTCTGGCTATCAACCACTGTCTGTTTTGTCCAGAAGCGCCTTTCTGCAGACGGCCGTAATATAATTAAAATATTGAACACGATGGCGTAACACAACATGCCTTCAATTCATTCAGTCACAGTGAGATGTGTATTTATGAGTTATTTACGTGCGTTAGGATCCGCTAATCGTGTGTTCCAATCCACGATTTATCCAGATTATGGTCCGTGGTATTTAAAAATCACGTCCATTGTCATCGGCGCCTTAACCGTCCGTGCCCACTTTAACCAATTAACCACACGCATTATTATCATTAGACAACTGGATTAGAGTTTATTAGCTTCAGGAACATATGCTAATATTCAATGAAACCTTCTCATTGCAGTAAATATTAATTAAAATACAATATATCTATATCTATAACTACATACAGGTACAATTAACCATTGCGAAAAACAATTTTAGACAACCCAAAGATTTTGCAGCTAGCGCGTAGAGGACGCAGTGTGATTTTGCTAGGAAAGTGTTAAACGCTGCATCAATCAATATTCACAACCATGTGAAATATATTTAATTCCGCTTTCAACAGTGCTTCACACATATCAGATGTGTCTATATATGGTTCTGCGTAAGTTATCTTAAGAAACTGTTGTAGTAATATTTGTAGTTATTATCAGTGGCAGCCAATGATTGAACTACTAGTAAATACCATCATGATCAAGTGCTGTCGTTGCCAGATTTGAACAGCAGTCAACACCAGCGATGGCGCTCTTCAGGACGACTCTGAACTGGAACTAGAGTTATTGATTGCAAACCTAAAACCATGTGTTTAAATATAATTTATTTTCTGATTTCACAATTTAGCTGTGCCTAACAAGATCTATGTTAACCAATGTGGAAATCAACTCGTGACATTATAGCATTTAGTAGAGATGAATACTGAATGCAAAATGTACATTAACAAAATATATGAATACATGTACATATTATATTCCATGTACGTGTATGGTCACGATTTGGTTCTTCACACACATATACAGCATTCAGTAGAGACCAGAATGGATGACTATCTGCATTACAATGCACTCTTTGTTAGGGTTCTGCCAATTGAGATTTGTAATAATCAGACCGTATATACAATATCGAAGCTGTTAATTAGAATAGAAGTGTTGTAAATGATACATGTAAGGACTTCTCTTGTAAAAATACAAATAGCCGTTTCACGGCTACAACAGCCTTTGTACGTTCTGCAGTCTGGACGTGTTACGCTTTATGGAACAAGGGGGGCAACTCGTGTCGGTTTGATAGCCTTACCAAGTATTTCTGAAACTGCACAATTTCGATCTGTGAAATGACGGCTACGAACAAAACACGTCCACGAATGCAATGGTTTCAAAAGTATGTGACATGCTGTTTGAATAAAGGTGATGTTGTTTCGTAAATTGTATCATTCAAGAATACAGTGCGTTGTTGCACAACACACACTGCCCAATCTTTGAGGTGGATATGCATTTTTATCAATGTGTATATTTTTTACATATAATCGGTAACCGTAACCCCCCCCCCCCCCCCCCCTTAGTGATTATGCATGTTGACTTAATAAATGCATTTATCATGTAATGGGTAGATTTCTCAGCAGGATAAAGCCAACGGATTAAAACGATATCCGTTGGGGTCATATGCGGATAGAGATGCAAATATCAAAGGTCAAGTAGGGACTACTTTCACTGTTTATAAACAAACATGGCGTCGCTCTCGTCATTCGGCGATCGAGTCAGAATTAACCATCGGGAATCTGGATAAACTACAGGGATAATTGCTATCATTATCAAAAGAACAGTCTAATATACTGAAAATCAGTGTCAAACTGTGTCGTAGCTAAGGCATTTTACAAGTCTTGGCAACATTGGAGATATAAATTTCGAAACAATTTTACGAGGGCACGAGGCCTAGCCAAGCGGGATGAGTAGTCATTACTGTGCTTGTCGACCTCTGCGGCTTGAAACCTTCTCCACAAATTAAAATAGTTGGATTTGGCCGAAATATGTTTGAATTGTTACCTTGTTTCGTTTTGTCGCTGTGTGTACATCTGACTACACTTCTTAACGTTATGACAGGACAGACCGACTGTCAACAACGTCTGAGCGTGGCCGTGACGTCTCATAGACTAGGATAAGAGTAGCTTCCCTTTGACAAAGGGCAGTTACTCAAGCAGACAGACCGATGGATTGCCGCGAAAAGCAATTAAAAACAACAATTATTGTTGTTTTGCGTATATGTTGCTTCGCCACTGTATAAGAAATGATTTCAGTTGGAACTATATTGGCTACTGTCACTGTCCGACTGACACATCACTTATCCTGTGACGTAATGAACATTAATGCGCGCATTCCAGGAAAACTCACAATGTTTCGGTAATGTTTGTGAGAGAGGGAAAGCGATTTCGAAGCACAGAATTAAAGAATGACATTATATGATAAAGAGGTTATCAAGCTTGTGTGTTTGGGGATGGTAAATATCCTGTATTAGGAATAAACACTATGTATTTAGCTCGCCAAGGCTCGCTAAATACAATGTTTATTCCTAATGCAGGATATTTACCATCCCAAAACACACTCGCGTGATAACCTCTCTCTATGTAGGTGCTAGGATAGGAACGTGATATACCCCATGGTGTATCGTATCAGTGATTGATTTAGTTTACATTAGTTTGTAAATGAGGAATGAGGAATAACCACCCACCATGATGTTAGCACTGTAATGCTATATATATATAAATATATACAATAATAAAGTCCACGTTAGTCAATCGTCTTCTTTATATCAGTTTCAGACATAGTACTGTCGCTGTCTCATGACAGCTCTTCAGTGTATATATATATATATTCTTAATCAGCATCTAATATCATTGAACCTTAATTTTAATGTAAGAAAAGGAACGGGGTCGAATGTATTATGTTTTTAGATACTGTTTTAATTACATATGCGACTTAATTGTTTGTACGACTTTTTTCTCAAAACCAGGCTCGGTAGCAGAAACAGAAGCGGAACTGCGCAAATGATATTGAGAAAATACAGAAATATACGGTAATACAGAAAGTTTGATCACAATGATATCACATCCATGCGAAGAATAGTAAAACCACCTGCATAAAACCACTCTTGTAGATGGGGTGGGTGGACAATTTCAAACATATAGACGCTGTTTCGTTAATCCCGGCAGCTACTTACCCTCCAAGATTTAGCTTTATTTACTCTGTTTTATTGATGAAATTACTAGACAAACATTTTTTATCTTTAAGTTGCATTTAGAAGGTGCGGTATCATGTTGCCAGAGCTGACTTTTTATCCGTTTATTTATCCTTTCAATGCGACTTTAGGGACGGGTGCTGGTCTTTTAATCTAGCACGCTGATAGCCAGATAGCGACTGTTCAGAAGCGTCTATTCATACATTTGTTAATTGTGGGGTGGTAGGAAATGTAAACTAAATGATGAAACATTCTGGGGGACAATACCCCAGGCATTATTCACATTAGTCATAATAACTGTATGTGCGCATTAATTTGTTAAAAAGAACTAATCATGACTTTACCAGGTGTTACATGTTTTATCCACATTTATTACAAAAGGGGGCAAGGGTGGCCCAGTCGTCGAAGGCGCCGCGATTCGCTGTGAAGAGTTGCGTCCCTTGCGCACGCCACAAACCTATGATTGTGGGTTCGAATCCCGATTCGCCCCGATTATAATTCTAGGTTTGTCAGCACCATACCCGTGCTCGTGGGTTTCACCGAAGTGGTAAATGTCTGAGACCTGCATCACTTTGGGCTTTCCTCCCATATTAAGCTGACACGCCGTGATATAATTGGAATACTGTTTAAGTGGCGTTAAATCCAACCCACTCACTCATTTATTACAATATCGTTGATTGTGCCTGATAAAGTAACTAACACCAGTTACGTCACATTGAAATGAGAAAGAAGTTGTAACCGTGTCAATTCTCCCTTCATTGTTACAGACCACATTTGTTGGGGGTACTGTTGTTCGACGCCAAATGAGAAACAATCACATTGCAAAGGTGTATGAGTGGTTGTGCTACCGGTAGGGCAGGACTTGCTGACCCTTTTCGCGATCACATGGTTTCATTGATCCATACATATAATCTTCACCACTATCTTGCCTTTTACGCCTAGTGGAATTTGTGTCTGTGGATAATGGAGCCTAGTTTTGCTCTGGCGGTGATGTTTTATCTTATGAATTGGAGAATTGATCAGGTATTACGGGTTATGCATGCTTAATAAATCAGTCCCGTCTACTCAAGGCTGAGAAAAGTTTTTCCAAAGTAATAGCAAATCTTTTCCAAATGATTCGGGGAGCAGAGTTGAAAAGAAGAACACACGGATTTCTGTTTTTATCTTAAGATTGTGAGAATAATCCTGTTTACAAATAGGTGAACAATAACACCGACACAACGCAACTTGAGTAATTAAGCAACGCCTTCACTGAAACAAACTAACGGCCTATATTTCTTACTTTTGGTATTTTTATCACTTTATTGAATTACTTAAAATTACTATTTTTCTATAATTTAAACTGTTATTAATTTCAAATTAAAATTTATACAGAATAATACAATTCAGTATGTTTGTTAACAAGTTTACGATTACTCAAATAATTGGTAACATATTTCACTTTGTAAATGTATGGTTCTACGTCGTCTTTAGCAACATTCCAGAAATATTACGTCGAGGACGCCAGAAATGGGCTTCCTACATTGTACCCATGTGGGGAATCGAGCCCTGGTCTTCGGCGCGACGGGCGAACGCTTTGACCACAAGGCTACCCCTTCGCCCAGTTTGTAGGATTGGTCAAGGTGTATTGATGCAAACAATGGACAACATTCTGGACAAACATGTTGATGCCTTATCCCACTATATAACATTTACACACAGACATTGTGTGACTACAGGAATAATTTCCCTTGACTCGTTTACGTCAGTGTAAATGTATGTCCAGGGTAGGAGAAATCCCGTGTCACGTGTTTAAAAAACTAGTTTTTTGAAGATTTCGAAATTAAGTCATAAACAGTAAATATTTTTTCAGTAATAGTCATTCTATCTACTCATGATAGATATGAAATTTAATCTACTTTTTATCGGATTTTCCCTTTTTCATTATCAAAACAGACATTTTGTCAATCTATCAAATGAAACATGAGATGGCATGAATGTTTTTTGTTCCCATCGTTTCATCCATTTTGTAATGCTGCATCCCCAAGCGTCAATCCATAAATGCGCACTGTGTGCTCTTCCATGTGCAGACACGTTTCTTTCCCAAGCATCTAATATTTTACACGTTCCACATGTATGATTCGTGGCACCGTCGTTAACAATTAATCATTAAGATAATTGAAAATTACATTATTCTTCCCGTGCATGGAAAATCCCTCAGTGTATGTCAACAATAGATATAACTAGCTCCATCAAAGCTGTTCAAACGATTGAACATAATTATTTATACAAGAACACTTACACCCCCATACGTAAACCCTAGTTTAAATAGATATATTGACCTCTGCTGTCAATGACTGATAATTGAAGGATATCCAAATGGAAATCGACAAATACATTTTCATAATCCTAAGATATTTCTACTGAAAGATGGGTCCAATGTAAGATTCCGACTATATTATAGCATGTGTTTATGAATCACTGTCAAATAGTGATCGCGTGTTCCCAACAGTTCAGCTATTGTGGACAGGCTAGTCGTGACGTCAAGTGAAAGACGTGTCCTTCACCTTGGCCCGACTCCGTTTTGTTTCCACGAACTAAATGATGAACACTATAACTGAAACATAACAGTTAGCATCTGCGTGGCAATCTAACTTGCAAGGCATTAATCTTTACCGAATGTTTGGGGTCTTCAGGCCATCATCACAAGCAACACAGAGGTACGAACACAAGACGTTTACTTGGCGAAGACAACATCAAGACCGATTACCATCGAAATCGGATCACGCGTCACCACTTTTAGGAACCGTTGCGTTTCGGCGAACACCGGGAACAACCTCACATCCCTCCCCTCTCAAGAAAGGTCTGGCACGACTTGATCAACACTTACGACGACTGTTCCTCTCGATGAACGGCCTGATGACCTGACTTGCAGGAACTCACCATAACACTTGGATACCACAAATCCAGAATTGAAATGTTGTTTCTTGAACTTTAAACATTAAACATCCATGAAACTCTTTCAGATGACCGTTCTTGACGATGTAATTTAGCTGACGTATGAGATTCGACACACTTATTCCATAACTCTATACAGCCATCCATATCCTCCCCCACAGAAGAAAAATCGTCTGACACTAACTGGTGAATCAAACTGTTACGACCAACCATAACAAAATACGGAGCAAAAACAGTGGTGCGATTTAACAACGAATTATGTGCTAATAAAATTTCTGGCAAAAATGCGTCCCATGTTTTCTCACACAAGTTTCGATTGGGTTAGCTTGTGGTCTAGCAACTGGAGTATAACTACATCTAACTGCCCAATTTTAAGTAAACATACTAAACTCTTATGATGTAGGGACAGTACCATTGTCAATATGTAAAAAACTGGGCGGACCAAATAAGGAAAACAGACGTTCCATTTTAACAGCAATCGATTGTTGCTTGTGACGTTCACACAACAACGTGTTATCCTTATCGACCTTGTGGCAGCAGTACTGTACACCCACGTGCAACCACAAAGTATGGAAGTAATTTAATAGGAACCTTTTTGTTTACTGTATCAACAGTTCGCTTTGTTTCTGAATTCCCATTTAAATCATAGAATCATGATCAGTTGCGAAAAGCAACCCCATTGTGTACTGTTTGGGCAATAATAAATATTATATACGAAACGTACTTAATCACCAAACGAGGGGTATGGACCAATGAGAGTTTGTTATTTTACAAACACGTAGTTAAGTTATTTCATGCCGATGAAAAATGCTATTTTTCACTCACATTCTATAGTTAGGATGTTTTGCCAGTGTGGATACAGAACACCTTAATTACATTCCTATTACATTCAGCACATCAGCAAGCTATAGGGGCACATTCCCATCACTTTCTTATAATTGCATTGTAGAAATAGTTTTCTAGGACCATCAATGTACTGGTATAATTCTGGGTGCCAGGGATTTTTGTGTTTGAAGCTTCATATATGTCTTCAAGACATACAATGTGTTTTTGTAAGCATTTGTGGGAAGAGGTGAGGAGAAATGGGGTTTAACGTCGCGTCCAAGATTATTGCGCTTATATAGCGACGTGCATGTACGTGTGTGTGTTTGTGTGGCTGCTTGTACTAGTCCGGACTGATGCCGATTTATAGTGCTAGCTCACTGAGATACCATGCCGCAGTTTGACATGAATACCCCACTCAGACACAGTATACTGACTCCGAGCCGACCAGTCCTTGTTTTAGCCCCTTAATGCCGAGCGCCAGACAGGGTAACAACAAGTACCATCTTTTTACGTCTTTTGGTATGACGCGGCCGGGAATCGAACCCCGGACCTTCCGCTCTCCGGGCGGACGCTCTACCACTAGACCACGGAGGGGGTCATTTGCGGGAAGAGATTATTTTGAGGGCTCTTCAAAGGAATATCAAATGGTCAGCGCCTTGCAATAAAACTACACGGGCACCCGTCTTCGTATTCGCTGCAGGGGCGCCAATATGTGTTCATATATCAAAAAATAATAAATGCAACCCCTTTCAATAATCATCAGGAACCTCTTCTAAAAGCAGTGTTCATTGTACGATTCCGACTCTTGCACAACCATGTGTTTATGAATCATAGCGATGATACCTTGTGCTCGCGAAAAGGTAAGAACATCCTGCTCTACCGTTGGCCCCATCGGTTTCACACGTCACAAACACATGCACTGACATTTCAGTTGTCCACCTGTTCACCTGAACAATAGGGAATTGCATCAGATGTACTTTTTGTTGACTCAACACAACGCAGTAAAATATACCATCTAGTGTTGCAAGTGTATGAGGATCACATCTTCACTTTGAACTGACAACAAAACCCACGAGGACGGGTATGGTGCTGACAAACCTTGAAACATAATTGGGGCGAACCGGGATTCGAACCCACAATCATAGGTTTCTGCTGTGCCCAAGGGACGCAACTCTGCACGGCGAATCGCGGCGCCTTAGATGACTAGGCCACCTGTGCCCTCGAATTTAAGAGAATATAATCGGCCTGTAGCTGCCATATAATCGCTAATAAAGGTATGAATACATGACAAACGAAGTCCCTCTTGACGGTTTGGAGTTCAACATATTTATTTCCATTTTCACAGATAATAACTTGAACGTGCCATTCACAACACCAGATCATGAAAGGGGCTTGTCCGGACAGGAATATTCATATCTGTTAAAGTTGAAGCATTCAGTATTGGAAGGTAACCAATGTATTGATAGACATGTTTACAGTTTGAATCAACAATTTGAACAAAGTCATGTGTTGTCTGCATTCTCCATATTTCAGCAGCTTTGGTCGAATTGCTTTTCGATATACAGAGAGCACAATCGACATCGTTGCCGCCGTTTGTGATATTATAGATATGTTTTGTGACATTTTGTGTTAAAGACAAACCTACAAAATCGTACAATGTCTCTGTCAAGGGTATAGGTTTGTGAGCTATTTCCTCGTACCTGACAAAGATCACTTGTTTCGGGTGTATTTTCTTTAACTTGGCATATCCTTGAATATCTGACAACATAGTTCTACAAAACATCTCAGAATAAGAGTTTAACCTATTGGGTACAAATTCCCCATAACGCATCTGGGACGACAGAATGGCACGAGGATCTCGGACGAGGTAAATCAACTTCAGGTGTGGATCCTTGGCAATGAAGTGTTCGGCTTCATGGATTGTAAGGTTAATAGTTTTGATAAAGTTTACCTTTGCCTTAGAACAGGCATTCGTCAGTATCGATATACATTTTTCAATGCCTGCTACTCCGCGTTGATCCATGGTACAAAGTTTGTAGGCTTTTGTGGTTTTACTGTGGTGCCAATGTTCCTGGATTAAGGTTAAAATGTCCAGATTTTTAAATTGACATTGCAGGATTTTAGTCAAGGTATCTATCTTGACATCTGTGATAAACTTCTCCATGTCATCAAAATAGATCCTGCAAGAAAATTTTAAAAAAGGTTGTCAACAAAAATCCGGAAGTCATATTACAGTACTTCGAAAATAATGCAAATATAATTATGATAATAGTTCGTGGATAAATGCATCAAAGTTAACAAGATATGTTTGAGACTGATTTGTGGTTGTGTAACATTATACATTATGGTTCATGTTTGCCGATCATTTTGAAAAATGGAAATGCAGGATATCGTTCATGTGACAGACTGTCCAAACATCCATTGTTTTTGTTTTACTCACACCGGCGTATGTCTAATTACATAAATATCTTAGCATTAGATGGAAGATGTCCACTAGGACGTGAAGAAGATAGTTGCTCTGTTATAAAACGCATTCGATGTCATCTGAATATCGAATGCACCTGGTATAGCTGAAACATATGCATTACACACGGAAACATGCACAGAAAAATTCGTGTTTAGACTGGGTGAGTTTTATTCCAGTAAACTGTCAGCTTGATAAGGGAGGAAAGCCCGCAGTTATTCCTCAGACGTTTACCTCTTTAGTGAAACCCACATGTGTTTAGAAAATCGTGTAAACGAATCATTATTGGACGTCTTACCTTTTATAATTATGCAGATAAGGAATGACCTTTGGCTGGTAATACCATGTTGTATGAAGAGGTTCGAACATAAAAAACACATCCGGGTGAGTCTGGAAGAGTTCAGAGGTGAAGGTCGATCCACTGCGCATGTATGTCAAGAGAATCACACGAGTGTCAGTGTGTATTGGTGCATCTGTTTCCTGTAGTGCAGCATTCGCATTGGCACCTGTCGTAGAGAAATTATAATGGTGTATCCTTTTCAATGTGGTAAAGAATGAAGATGGAGCTGAATTATGGATGTCAAATTCTTTCTACATGTACATGTGCGGTATGTGGCGTAATATAATAATAAATCCTGTTCCATGAAATAATTCGTAGATATTGAAATCCAAAAGTCAGCACTGTCTTCTTTGACACTATAGTTTCCAAACTGACGCGCAAAGAACATGTGATAAATACTTCTTACCAATCTCATTATGTCAACCTTTTGTGTTATTTGTTGTGACGATATTCGGTGTGGGGCTACAAAACCCGTTCTGTAATCATGAGAAAATTTTGTTCGGAGCAGAGTCCAGTATACGATTTCGACTATACCATAATCATGTGTGTTTATCATGTAGAATACCAGGTGTTTGCGAAAGGATGAGCGTATCCTACCTCACGATGACAATCGTATACTATTTGTCATGATCAGTTTGTGGAGTAAATATATGCTTACCGCACATAATACAGTATAAGGAAACACTGTTGCTGTCAGACCGCCTGGTAGAGCGTCCGCCCGGGGTTCGATCCCCGGCCGCGTCATACCAAAAGACGTTAAAAGATGGTACTTGTTGTTACCCTGTCTGGTGCTCGGCATTTAGGGGCCAAAACAAGGACTGGTCGGCTCGGAGTCAGTATATTGTGTCTGAGTGTAGTATTCATGTTAAACTGTTTGAACTGCTTAGCATTCATGAAACGATCACTTAAAACGATTCTTGAAATATAATCAACAAGAAAACAGCGCTTTCACTATCCCCCGCAACGGGGCACATAAGAATGCATTTGCTCATCTAGTAGTGAATAATACGGAAGTTAATGTTATCTATAAAAAGAATCACGTAAAGTCGTAAGAAGAGATAGGCACAAGTGGCCGCTCAATGTCATCATAAATACGATTATAAGTGACATTAATACACACAAAAGGACCCTTCTCAGGACAAAAAAATGTATCGGGCGAATTTTCGAACTCACTCTCGATGAGTATCCCACGTGTAAACATGCAAATTTTCATTTTTGTAACTTCGGTAGCTTCTGAGAAAACTTGTGCCCATTTCACACAATATGCAAGTTGGAGCAAGAGCCTTAACTCTGTCCAAAATTAATTTAAGACACCAATTTACGAAGATATCGTGACAAGTAACATCAATGTGTAAAATTTCTTTTCTTTAACTTAAAAAGTTTTTGAGAAAATTTGTCCCTATTAAGGAAGAGGGGATGGACGGACAGACGGACGGACGGACGGACTGTTCCTATACCCCCCGCCTCACTTCGTGGCGGGGATACAAACATAACATCCATTCACGAACAGTCGTTAGACAACTATCTGTGTAGGGGTTATTTTGTTTTGAGTTGAAACTACAGGCAAATTCACCTACATGTATGTCTGGCAATGAAAGTACGTGATTTATGTGGCAACAACATTTCCGAAGGATTCATCCTCCCCAACAAAACATTATGACAGTCATGAAGCACGTGAACTCGGACAACACGTGCTAGGAGTGATATGTCAGATTTACGCATATTATTTTCTTGGAACCACACGCCCCAAGCGACTTTATGAAGCACATTTAATCATTAAGGAAGCAACATGAATGATCATGCAACGTGCTGATGTTTTACATGCCAGAGGCATGCTGTAGGTGGGCACACGTCAAAATATCGTTGCCCAAACGCTACATGTTTCTCAATCTGTCATTAGTAGATTCTGGGTCTAAAACCAACAAAGACACAACATCGATGATCGACGCCGCTCTGGATGCCCAAGCTTAAGGGCAACGACTCCAGCACAGCCTTGGACGCATCAATGAAGAAATACGTTCAGTGGGCGTGCTTTTCAGAAACAAAGTGATGGCCTACAACCCGTGGGGTCTCGTAACAATAACACGGTTGTTCTACTTTGGGAGAATGACTAGACTGAAACCTTATGGAGTCGTTCAGGCATTGTTGATAAGCGAAACACAAACAAAGACGGGCAGGTCGAGTTATGATTGTCAATGTCAATCATGCAGGACGATGCCCGGTGATCTTTTGGTTTTGTTTGATCTCACAATTGATCTATTTGTCAAATTCAACTGAACCGTGTCCACGGATTGTTCTTCCCTTTTCTCCTCCAGGGACACGGCTGACTTCTCAACGGGTGTGAGGAGAATAAACTACAAGGCGATGTTGCAATACATTTTTATACATCCTGAAGCCAATGAGGGACGCACCGACAGAGCAAACCATCATGATCATCCTAATCAGTAGCTGTAATTAAAATGCAGAAGTATTGCACTGGTGATGTATTCGATACGGGTATCATAGTTGTGATGTGGACCTCACATTTGCAATGTTTATTTTCGGCGACTGCAGAATTTTGTTTCCAAAGTTTAGACCAAACCATGTGGATACTTTCTTTTGCCCGGTAGCTTATATCTGCTGAATTGTGAGTGAGTGAGTTGGGTTTAACGCCGCTTTTAACAGTATTACTGTTATATGACGGCGTGTCAGCTTAATGTGGGAGGAAAGCCCGAAGTGATGCAGGTCTCAGACGTTTACCACTTCGGTGAAACCCACGAGCACGGGTATGGTACTGACAAACCTAGAAACATAATCGGGGCGAACCGGGATTCGAACCCACAACCATAGGTTTCTGGCGTGCCCAAAGGACGCAACTCTGAACAGCGAATCGCGGCGCCTTAGACGACTGTGCCACCCGTGCCCCCTCTGCTGAATAAAAAGGCATTTGAAAATAGTGTTACAGCTACATATTCATATGACTTACCTTGTATGGAATTTCCCTGTCCAGTGCGAGCGTTTATATCGAAGGTCAAGCATCCTGATCAGATAAAACAAACTGAATGTTATATCTTCTTTGATATGCATTTAGAAGTTGGAGTGCTGAGTAAGGATAGTATTGATGGATGAAGAACTTCTTTTATACAATTAAGAGCGAAGTTTCGATGTAGGTTCTAATACCGTTATCAACTAATTGCTAAACTGTTACCGTATAAACACTGCCTCCTACCTGTATATATACTTGTCAATCATACTCTATATCAGGGTGCACGGGTGGCCCAGCCGTCGAAGGCGCCGCGATTCACTGTGCAGAGTTGCGTCCCTTGGCAACGCCAGAAACCTATGATTGTGGGTTCGAATCCCTGTTCGCCCCGATTATGTTTCTAGGTTGGTCAGCACCATACCCTCCTCGTGGGTTTCACCGACGTGATAAACGTCTGAGACCTGCATCACTTCGGTCTTTCCTCCCACATTAAGCTGACACGCCGTGATATAACTGTAATACTGTTAAAAGCGGCGTTAAACCCAACTCGCTCACTGTATATCACTTGCTTGATAACGGTGTAAGAACCTACACCGAAACGTCGCTCTTAACTGTAATAAACAAAGTTGTTCATCCATAAATACTATCCTTACTGAAAGTCTATAGATTAGTCAGGTCGTAATTAGATCCTCTATAGTTCTATAGTTATGTTCGTTACATATGATATGTCCTTCGCAAATATTCAAATGTTATTAAATAAAAGCGACACAATTAATTCCATAATCTTAAGATATTTCTTCACACTTTAGGTTTGATAAGAAGCAGTACGTATTGCCATAAACCTTTGCAGATCAGATTATCATACATAACAATGTACATGTAGATGACATTTTGCAAGAAACTATTACATGTGTATATATTTTTTTTTTTTTATTTATTTATTTATTTTTTTTTTTTTTTTGGGGGGGGGGGGGGGGGGGGGGGGGGGGGGCAGGCTCGCTGACCTGCTTGATTCACGTTATCGTATCCCAGTTGCGTGGATCGATGCTCATGACATTAATTATTTACAGACCGCCGTCATATAGCTGGAATATTGCTGAGTGCATCAAACAAACAAACGAACAATAAGCTAAAACACACTGTAGCGAATCCAATTATTCCCCTTACATAACAGGAGTCTTTACTTGCGTGACCTTTTAATTAGGAGACAATTAAGGTGTCTTGGGACCTAATCACAAATTCCCATTCTATGTAGTCAAGGGTGGAGGTCACGCTTGCCATACACGTCCATACGTCAGAAACATGGCAGTAGTCTTATGGTAGTTTTCCCATTATCGACTCATTATGAACTGGTTGACATATGTGAGAACTTACATGTACAAAAACGAATATACAGTTTGTCAAACAATAATTGAAATCTCCCAAGGATAAGTTCTGTCTATGTCAATATTCCTTTCAAGGATGAATCGCACATATGTTTAGATACTTTTACACACCTATCCATCCACATCTCGGATATATCTACCAAGTACGAACTCACCAACGCACAATTGAACTCGTTTGGTGGTGCTTCAACATTATATCTATGAATATTTTGTATTGCTTACCATGTATTGTATCAACCAGTTTAGAAACCTTTAAATCATGTACACAAATAATTTCTTTAATCACCGTTCGTTACTCAGTGAATACAGTGCAATTTTAAGTTAAAAGTTGTTTCAATGACCTGATACACTCCGCTGGCGAATCTATTCACATGCGTCCATTACTAGTCAGAAACATGATTGTTTTTCGGAACTATATACATATGTTACTTCACCGCCAGAAAATAATGAATATCGATTACTAGTATCTGCCGAAAAAGATACTAGTGGGATTGAAAGGCAAAATAGCACTGAAAACAATATGAATGGATAAAGTGGTGACACCAGGTGTTCACAAAAATGGAAAAGTGTGTTAAAGACATTGCCAGTTTGAACACATAATATAAATAGAATTTCCTTTTAAAAAAAGCTGATTTCAACGATTTCACACAAAGCGCAACAAAAACGCGATTGTACTTACTTGTTTGAGAAATTGTCCATGCAATAACTATGATGATCACAACCAAAAAGATGACTTTAAATGAATGTACCCTAATACAGATAGCTTGTCTTAAGATTTTCTCCCAAACAATTCTTGTACTGGTATCTGCAGCCATGTTCTTTAAAACAGTGTGATCCGTTAGACCATAGTGATACAGGTCCGAGATGGGGATAAAAGTTCACAGTGCGACAGATGTTCTCCAATGAGAAGATGATTGGGAGGATATCGAATCTGTGTTGCACGTGTTTCAGACATATCTTGGACACGAAACAAAAATCGTTTCAAAAACATTCTGATCAATTCACGTCTCTGTTCACACATCATAGATATGCGCTGGTGCAGAGCAGATGCTGTTCAATGCACTGCAGATGTCTTGTGTTTATGGGAGCCACGGGTGGCGTGGCGTCTAAGGCGCCGCGATTCGCTGTGCAGGGTTGCGTCCCGTGGGCACCCCAGAAACCTATAATTGTGGATTCGAATCACGGTTCGCCCCGATTATGTTTCTAGGTTTGTCAGCACCATACCCGTGCTCGTGGGTTTCACCGAAGTGGTAAACGTCTGAGACCTGCATTACTTCGGGCTTCACTCCCACATTAAGCTGACACGCCGCGATATAACTGGAATTCTGTTACAAAGCGGCGTTAAACCCAACTCTCTCATTCTTATGTTTATGGAAAGGTTTGTGACGTTTTTATATAAAATTTGAGGATTCAGTTGAGAGTGATCATGGATTCCATGTTTCATTGCTCTACTCTTAAAGAAACAAGGTATTTTTTGTATTGTGTTTGCTGTATAACACTCACACAATAATCCAGTTATATAAATGTAAATAATTGCGTAATTGATAAAAAGTATTTCAGATTGCTGCGGCATGCATGGTGTGTGTGGGAAAGATTAATGTGACCGATACACTCCTAACATGGCAACTATGTTTGAGCTTTAACGTTTATTGTACAGTGACGTTTTCTGCGGGTGTTTGGATGCATACTTTGAGTTTGTTGTGTCATGATTTGAGAATACTCTCTGCGTACGTTCTCCACCAATTATAGCTAAAATGGATGGAATTATCATTACACCGCCCGAATGTTATCAGAAATCAGCGGGCAAATGTAACTTGATAATGCCCTCATATTGCTTGACGACGGGCCATTATCACGCCCGTTGTTAGGTGACGTCACAGTGAGTGAGTTGGGTTTAACGCCGCTTTTAACAGTATTCCAGTTATATCGCGGCGTTCACAGGATAGGGTTAGGTGACGTCACGTTGAATAGTGACGTCATCTGGTTTGTTCTATGACGTTTCCATATTTGTAAAAGTGGGTCAGTGGCATTCGTGTGTGATTGCAGTAAATGTTTCAAAACCGATATTGTTGTTTCTTTTTATTTGATAAATTCCATCCATTTAAGCATAAATAACGGTAATGCTATTTTTCAGCCCTCGGTCTTTTTTCAACTGCCCTCCTTCGTCGGGCCGTTAATGGAAAACCTCGGGCTTCTGCAAATGATAATGTCCTGAAAAATAGCGTTACCCTTATAATAACGTGTTTTTACGAGTTTTGCTTCTGATGGGTATATATGAGATTGATAAATGAAATATATGTGAAAAACATCAAGTCCATGTTATTCTATGAGAAATTGTTTTCCTTGGAAAACTACCATTAGTAAATAGTTAAAGTTACACTTGCCTCTAATCATACCCAAAACTCCAATTATTTCCACGTTTTACCACACAACTGTTTTGCTGTTTGTTTGTTGTATAACGTCACACTTAGCAATATTCCAGCTATATGACGGAGGTAATATTCTTATGACAAGATTGTGTGGGCTTCACGTAAACAGAGCGAGAGCAAGTGATCTATTTAAACCAACAAAT
The DNA here is from genome assembly GCF_023055435.1 of Haliotis rufescens. Classification (NCBI taxonomy): domain Eukaryota; kingdom Metazoa; phylum Mollusca; class Gastropoda; order Lepetellida; family Haliotidae; genus Haliotis; species Haliotis rufescens. The sequence goes on from NW_025964024.1 coordinate 1,369,795, forward strand.
GTTGCCAATCCAATATTGCTCGAAACTGATGTTATATTTGATCACGCAATAATGAATGTATATACATATATTGTCCCTCTGTTCCTTTGAGGGTTAATTTATAAAAAAAAGTTATCAAATCTTATCAAGTATACTGGATTAATATTGATTCACTGGCGTTGTCTAACTTATTATCTAATTGTTACATCGTATTTCTCATATTCTATACCTCTCAGTGAGATATTGACCATAATTTTGCAGAATTTACTTTCAAACAACCAGCTTTGTACTGTCAGCTCATTTCCCTAAAGCACATTATCATATTGCCAATGTCAGAAAGAAGAATATACCAAACATCCTCCAAATCCTTTGGGAATAATTACAGTCAGTTTGTAATTTATTTCGCTCGAATTGATTGACATTGTGTTTTCTAGTCACAATGCTGGTAGGAATAGACAAGGGATTACATGGATACTGGTTCCGCGTTCCTTATTCGCTAGCAGAACCAGACAGATACTTAAACAGCAGACGGTCAATTTCTGAAATCAATAAAGCTTAGAAGTAGATTATACTGAGCTAGAGGGTGATAGTTGTGTCTTGTCCTCGTGCTTATTGTCATACAGATCCGACAATATTTGAGGGTATTCTCACATAGATCTGACAATTCAACATTTGAGGCTATTCTCACATAGATCTGACAATTCAACATTTGAAGGAGCATACTGTAAGGACTGACTTTGAGGTGGAACTGTCCTGGATATATTAACACCCGGTGTCCTTTGACGGGTATCGGCATATTTGGAGCGTGTTCGTGTCTTGTACTTACAGAACTTGCACAGACTAACCTTCTGGGTGCTTGATGCAGTGGACAGTGGCCAAACCTAGAATAGAACCCGAAAGAGAAAGTAATTGGTCAACAATATTCAAGGGATCAAGTTCAGCAAATGGATTTGAGACAATATACAACAGGTGTTATACTGCTTGTTTTATGATTCGTCTGTCCTTGTAGTATTCTGAATTATTCGACGTTTCAGTCTTCATTGTCAGATACTGATTACACTTCAAGGAGAAAAACTGTTTCTCTCAGAGGAACTATATATGTTCCTGAAAGAAATTCGAAGTTAGTTGTGATGCTCACGTGTGAATAACTTTATAGAACAGTTTAACCGTTGATCGGTCGATTGAAGAAAAGGAGGTTTTTAATATGGCTCCAAGGGTGGACATCCTGTTCTTGCTAGTTTTCTTTGGCCTAACATATACATGTCAAGACTGTCTGGTCAGAAGGTTGTTATCATTTCAAAATGAAGTTGTACAAGACTGCATGCTTTTCAACATGTCATCGCCTCATCATTCTGTGTGTTTTAAGCTGTGCTTAAACAACATTGCGTGTTTGGGCTTCAGTTACAGTGAAACAAGCAAGCGTTGTCATGGATATTCCATAAACATATCCGACTCTGCAGGACTACATGCAGTTCACTCTACTGGGTATCATCACTACTCTGTTCAGTGCGAAGGTACAGTATTTCAAACGTATTTCGCGCCTTACATCAAATATTGTTTACGCGAATTAATGTTACATTATCTCACAACTCACAGGAGACTTAAAACTAATATCCAAACGTTGAGTCCGGGACAGAGTCGCCCAGTACCGGATATTTACAACAAGAACCGACTTAATGAGGAGAGGATGGTCCCATTTGTGATATTACTCATTTTCATGATATTTCGGCGGCGTGGTTCGACAAGTCTAGTTTGGTCGACCCTGTTTCTACTATATATTTAGAATATACCTTCCAGCGACGTAGTCACATTATAGTGACTTACAACAGTGCTACCACCCGCGCGAATAACGTTTAAGGGATATATACGTTTTGTAACACAGTGGGGGTTAAACATGTTTTGATGCAATCATCATTAAACTTGGTATATATACCTTCTCAAGTTGGTTGGTTGGTTTGTTGTTTAACGCCGCAACCAGCAATATTCCAGCTATATGACGGCGGTCTGTAAAATAATCAAGTCTGGACCAGACAATCCAGTGATTAATATCATGAACATCGATCCATGCAATTGGGATCGATGACATGCATCAAGCAAGTCAGCGAGCCTGACCTCCCTATCCCGTTAGTCGCCTCTTACGAGAATAAGCCCATTTCGGAAAGTTTTTCGAAAACAAGGTTATATATCCTTTTCGGTTTCGGAGGCATACTTACCACTGGAAATTTATGTGTCTTAACAAATCCTACCATATCACAGAAACATGTAAATTACATCTGTATCGGAGATCAAGGTCAGATTTGAAGTACTTTGAAATGTACTTGCATCAGTCTTTCTCTTGAATATGGTACTGTTACAATTATACGACGTGGCCTTTGGGAATTCTTTTGTCACATACTTTGACGACCCGATGAAGATTCCGGGGTAGAATAGGTCTTCAGACACCCATGCTTTCCGTAAAAGGCGACTATGTTTGTCGTAAAAGGCGACTAACGGGATCGGGTGGTCTGGCTCGCTGACTTGGTTGATGCATGTCATCGATCCAAATTGCGTGGATCGATGCTCATGACATCAATCACTGGATTGTCTGGTCCAGACTCAATTATTTACCGACCGCCGTCATATAGCTGGAATATTGCTGAGTGCGGCGTTAAACAACAAACCATCAACCAACCAACCAACATGCTTTGACATGGTCAAATATATATTAGATATAAAAAAATATTAACATAAAGGGTTTGATAATTGTCGGACATGTCCATGTAGTTGTTGAGTAGCGTTTTGACCTGATTCAATAGCAAGTATCACTTAAATGAAAGTGAATTAAGTTTGGCCTTGGACCTGACATGCTCTTGTTTAATAATGACAAAAATGTTTGTCCCACAAATTAACTGAAATCAACCTTTGTCACATATTAGCATTGCGGATGCGTTGCGTGTTCTTGTCTGCTAGGAAACGAGATGGTGTCTGGTCCTAACATTTTACCGTTCTCAGCTAGATTTCTGTAATGAAACAGATGACGGTTTAAAGGTTTCATAAACTTTAAAGTGAATTTCGGTATAACAAAAGGAATGACTACTCTTCACGTGGTCAATATGCGAAAACAAGGACACTCGGACCCAACCCCTGGGGTGGTCTGACCAGACCGAGGCCGCATTGACCTCGTCAAGTGTAATTATTTGTATATTGTTTGATAACGCAGTCAGAAAAAGCAGCAAAATCACAATCGCATGCAAATTATCGAGTCTAAACCTGGAAAATAAAACAACGACCAATGTCACTGGGGCACGATGTTACGTCATCAAGCCTGACCCTATACCCAGCCAGTTCTCATGGCGTTTAGGGAGTGCTTGGTATCTATAATTATTCTTACCTGGGGTACCATGGACCTTCAGCGACAGATATACCTTACACGGCGGTAATAGGAAACATTGCTCTACATGCTTATCTATACTCAACAACAAAAGTTCCTGTGACACCAATATTTTAGTGTATTTTTCAAACAAGTAAAGTTTGGTTTTCAATATTGTAGTACATGTATGGAATCAAGTCACAAAAACGCAACTGCTACAGAAAAGCATGCATTCCATGCAAAAGTTGACTTTTATGCAAGCCCCTTGCATTTCACTCCCCAAGAATGTGTATAAAAACATGTGCGTTAACGGGAGTCCAAATGCATTGGTTAGCATCGTGCTTACAACAACCACTCAGAAACAACAAAATTACGCAATTATTCAATATTACGAAATGCCAGGCCTGTCAGAAAATGAGCGTCCGCGAGCCATTGGTATGCTTGAAGCAGGATCGAGTTAACGTGATGTTGCAAAACAAATTTAACGTCCACAGAAACACCATTTGGTGTTTATGGCAACGTTGGCAACAGACGAATGCAGTCAGAGACCCTACTCGGAGTTGCAGGCCACGCGTAACCAATAATCTACAAGACAACTGGATTCGAACAACACACCTACGAAATCGATTCCAGCCAGCAACAGTGACTGCGAGAAGCATCCCTGGCCTTCGACGAATATCTTCACAAACCGTACGTCGCCGCATCAGATGTGCAGGGATTATCGCCAGAAGACCCGCCACACGTCCCATTTTGACAGGAAACCACCGTCAAGCACGTCTACAGTTGTGCAGACAGCGTCTACGCTGGACGGCCATGCACTGGGGACAAGTTCTATTCACTGATGAGTCTCGTTTTCACCTTAGCCACACCGATGGACGGATTCGACTGTACCGACGTCGAGGTGAACGTTACGTCAATCATTGTGTCATGGAAGAAGATCGGTTCGGGGGCGGCAGCGTTATGGTATGGGTTGGGATTACAGAAAGACAGAGGACCCGTTTGATGGCGGTAGAGGGAAATCTCAATGGACAGCGCTACCGCGACGAGATCATGGACCAGGCATTACCTTTCAACATGACAACGCCCGGCCTCATATTGCTCGCCTTGTTCAGGGTTCTCTTCAACAAAACAACGTGAATGTCATCCCCTGGCCAGCTCGCTCCGCTGATCCCTCACCAATCGAGCACATGTGGGATGAGATGTCAACCACGTGTTCCACAGACACTCCAGGAACTTCGAAACATTCTCCAGCAGATATGGACAGATATCCCACAGGACTTGTGCGACGCCTGGTCCATTCCATGAGACGAAGATGTGTTGCTTGCATCGCAACCAGAGGTGGGCACACACGCTATTGATTTGTAAATTGACATTTTTTTTCATGTTTTTTTATGAAATCACGCATTTTCTGAAGTCAGTATGGCAAATTAAACCATTTGAACGCTTACAGGAATCTTTTATCTGTTGCAAACCGAAATTGTTTCAGATTTGGTAAAAAACATAACTTTGCATTAAATCTTATTCAATGTCACAGGAACTTTTGTTGTTCAGTATATATGTCTTCAAGGGAGTATTTACTTGGTATTCTGTTAATTCAGAGAACACTATTTTGAATTGTTGATCCAACACGACGAATTGTTTCTATTTCAGGTAGGGTTATCTCGAGCAAGGAGTGCATTCTGATAGATTCAACTACATCACATCAAACAACACATCTCCAAACCCCTTCAACAACATCTACAACCCCTACAATATCTGCAACCACCACCGCAGGAACATATACAACGAAGACTCCAACAACACATTTCACCCCTTCGACCTCAACCACAACCACTACCAATGCAGCATCCTCAACCACAACCACTCTAACATCTATCGCAACTCCAACAACCACTACGACCCCAGATACAACGATTCTAACAACAGCTACCACCCCTTCGACCTCAACCACAACCACTACCAATGCAACATCCTCAACCACAACCACTCCAACATCTCTCGCAACTCCAACAACCACTAACACCCCTACGACCGCTACCGCAACCACTACCACCCCTATATCATTCACCACAGCCACTCAAACTACAACCACCCCTGCGACTTCCACTCCAACAACCACTCCAACAACCACAACTACCACTACGACCCCCACCACAACTACTTCCACCACTACCACCCCTGCGACTTCCACCACAACCACTCCAACAACCACAACTACCACTACGACCCCAACAACAACTTCTTCCACCACTACCACCACTACGACCTCCACCAGAACCATAACTTCCACCAGTAGGCCCCTCGCAGGAGGCCCTCGTGGTCGCGGCTTCCCAAGGGGCTAACTGTCTGTTTGGCTGCGATAGACATGATATTAAGCATGAAATAAAACTACATTCAGTCCGTCTGGTTAAGCTGCAGCTTACTGATATTGTTTCTATGGACTTGTGATCTAAACAAATTGATAGGGGCGTCGGCTTCGTGTCCACCGACTTACTGTTGGTAGGATCTTTAGATTGTGACCTTCTTCGCATTTTGACAATAACCTATCCGGGATTCATTGTCTGTATCTATGTTAACTGAAACATGATTATTCAATATCGACAGAAGGTTATGGTGTTTAAAACAAATTACAACATATCCACGTACCGTGTCATTCATTTGAGTGTGATTTCTATACCCTTCATGCAGTACTGCTAGAAACTACAGTAAACAACGGTTTTAACGAACTCAAAGGGACCACTAATTTTAGTTCGTTATAACCGTTGTTCGTTATAAGCATATATACAGCATAACTAAAGCAAATTGTAGGGACAAAAAAGTAAGTTCGTTATATCCGTCAGCTCGTTATAAGCTTGTTCGTTATAACCGTAGTTTACTGTACATGTACATGTATCACATCCGTGTATATGTATTCACAAATTGTCAATAAAAACACAAAAACTTCACGCGAACAAACGTGATGGTGGCCTTTCGGACGTCCTGTTTAGACCGGGTTCCATTTACTTAGTAATATAAGTGTTACTTTTTCTTGCTCCTGTACTAGATTGTCTTCGGTTCCATGTCATTAACATTCTGTGTTTCTTTAATGATAACTGGTAGATAAATCCATATAAGTGGCACTTAAATATTCACCATTGTTTACGTTAATTTAAGTGTTTACCTGACATTTGTTCAATAAGTATAATCTTCAGTATTTATAATTAGTCCCTCAATAGTACGCGTTTTATTTAAAAATGCCACTGTTCTTGTTATTTTTCTGTATCATAATTGATGTCTGGTGTCATTGCAGGAAGCTTGCACGTGTAATACTTTCAACATTTTATGAAGAACAAGGTTCAGTCATTGTAAATTTAGCAAAACCGGTTTGATATGTACGTATTTGATCTGACTTGAGGGTGCATACGAGCCTATGTCCAATAGCGAATCGCATGTCATCGTCAGCGCCATTTTATACACCGTTTTGTTTTGATAAACATGGAATAAAACCTACTTGTAATTTATGTTTACGATTTACTTTGAGCGACAATGAACCGATTTGTAACAAACTTCGCCTTCTGTTGTTATTAAACTGCCTATGTGGCTATCGAAGACTTTTGCCTACATTCATATTCGCGTTTGGGATCCCAGAAACGATCTGACAGATGTATATCAGTTTTTTAGTTATCCCGTGGACATGACTGAACAAGTCGGTTATTGGAAAGGGATACTGTGGTCCAATTGGACTTGTCTCCGACGTAACACTTAACATTGCATTTTACAACAATCTCGCATTCCAAAAATGAAGTCAACAAGTCAATCTTTGATGACTCATATTTATCTATATACGTCAGGCACACAACACACACATTCCAAACTGTCCCATATCCCATACAATTAGCAAAGTAGAGATATTTTCATGTTTCAGGGGTCATCTTGAATATTTCAAAATGCCCAAAGATGACAGAGGGTCATCCTGCAATTAAAAAAATACCCCCTATTTCTTGGTGGAGAGAAACTATCCATTTCTCTGCCGAACTATAATAGTCCCACTTTATGTCATCGCTGAAGTTATTTACAAGCGGGGAGCACTTGTCTTATGTGTCGCAATTCGCTGTGCAGAGTTACGTCGCTTAGGGCACGCAAGGGTTTGTAGGTGTCGCCAAATTGGAACACGTCTGACACTTGCATCATTTCATCATTCCCAAATTAAGGTGACACTCGCTGATGCATGTATAACTGGAATTCTGTTCAAAACGGTGCTAAACCCAACTCACTCACATGATTGCTATCGGGTTATATTTTGTCTCCATATCATATTGTTTCATCCCGGAAAAAACTTTTACATTTATCTTGTATCCTTTAGAAACATTTTAGGACGTATTTTCACCGTAATTCATCATGAGTGAGTGAGTGAGTTAAAATTTAACGTCGCATCGGCATTATTTCAGCCATATAGCGACGAGACCAAGATAATATATTTACAATTTAGTTATTAATGCAACTTTTCATTGAAATACAAGTTGTGAAACATATTTCAGAATAATATATTTAGAAACAATTTATGAAACATATTTGAGCATAACAAGATTATACAGTTTTAAAACACGGGCTATAGGCCACCAGTAACCAAAGCTAGGCCACCTAACTGGGGATCATAGGGACTTACAGTACCTCTGCGTACTGCATGATACCCCAGCAGGATTTACGTCATCACTTTAGCTACTGGTGGTTGTGAACAATACTAGCCAATATAAAAAAATACTCAGCAATGAATTGGCTTGAAAACACTGGTTGATGATAGTTACGTCGATTATGATAGGATTTCGTGTCACACAGGGGGACAATAATTTTACGACTTTGAAACGAAGACATGGAGAATTTCTAAACTTCTAAACAATACGATGAAATCTCAAGAACCTTTTATGTCCACGTTACGCTATATTTCGAACACAGTGTATTGTGGTTTGTTGCATTTTGGTTTGTTGCATTCTTTATGGTAGTATAATTAACACGATTCTATTTTATACTAATGCTCATTAATAATATAATATGGACATATTAACATCAATCATGATTTGGGAATGGGATCGGTAGAACTGGAAGATTCGATCTCTGTGTCCCACAGCGGGACATGATGACTCTCAGGGGAGAGTGAGTGAGTTTGGTTTTACGCCGATTTTAGCAATATTCCAGCAATATCAGGGCGGGGGACACCAGAAATGGGCTTCAGGGAAGACATTCTGGATGCGTACCTAGAGACCGTATTCTGGTGCAATCGGACCGGACTTCATCCTCAAAGATGATAACGCACGACTCCAGGGTCGTTGATGATTACTCAGAACAGGTGACCATTGTCCGAATGAAGTGGCCAGCCCTGTCACCAGACCTCAATGAGCTGCAGATGCCCTCTCAAGACGCCCTGTCCTTCCGGCAACTCTCCAGTAACTCGGCAATTCTCTTTCTGAAGAGTGAGTGAGTGAGTGAATGAGTGAGGTTTTACGCCATTTTGAGCAATATTCCAGCAATATCACGGCGGGGGCGATGGGCTTCACACATCGTACCTATCTCGGGAATCGAACCCGGGTCGTCGGCGAGACGAGCGAATGTTTAAACCACTAGCCCCTTCTGAAGAGAGAACCACCCAGATGCCAGGCTTTGATCGCATTATGTGGATCGCATGTACGTGCTACTGAAAGTTGTTTTGGGTGACAATGAATTTGTTTTCATGACTTTTTGACGTTTTAGTTTTATTCAGACACTCTTATTTTGACGAGTGATTGGACTTATTATTGGTCACATGTCGTTTGTTGTCATTGTGTGACACATGACAACGGACTTTGTTAATTAAACACTTCTTCACAGTGTCTATGGCAATTTCAACAGAGGCACACAATTTGACACATTACCTTAAAAGGGGATATCCTATGCAAACTTTGCGTAGTATTTCTCATAAATGTGTCATAAGTTCCACATGTGCAGCTTCTTCTTACAAGAAGTTCACAAGTTCATAATTCACCGATCTCGTCTAGTTTCTTAACAATATGAAACATTTCAATTTCCCTATCAAATGGTGAGTAGTAGACATATTACAGAGTGAACGATAAACTCGCATATGTGCCCACAGCCCACACTGACTCGCCCACGACGTAAACAGTAATGGCGACCAACGGAGTTCCCGGCCAAGCCTACATGAGTGAGTTTATCAGCGTTACTAGCCGAATCAAAATGACTATAAACAACATCATCATCATACACAGGAATATCGGCATCCATTTTTTACAATTTCACAGAAACAAGTCGGCCCGACATCTAAGTACATGCCCCATCCACTCCCTAGGACCAGACATCTTTTTGAAGATCCAGAGCAGAAGACGGTATCTCAACTAAAGCATAACATTATTAGCAGGAACGCCTTCCACAGAATAGTCTGTATCCGAAAACAAAGACTTCAGAAAGAATAGAATAAAGGGAGGGTGCAAATATGGACAGAGTGAGATTTTCCCCTCTACGTTTAAACTTACAAAGTTTTTTATTAACGTGTATGGATTTTATCACACTAAGTGTGATCCTAACACTTTGGATGTTCCATACTACATGTATACCTCCTACACTAAGAACAGGGTATCATGGAACAGATGTGAATGTTTAGCTATACTAATATGTACTAATATATACTTAAACTGATACCCTGTGAAATTGCTCCCAGACAAACACTTATTGAATAACGAACTCCGTTCCAGTATCCCCCGCCAAGAAGTAATAACGCTGACAATGTGTCACAGTACATGATATTACGATGGATCAACATTTCTGATGTCGTTTACGGTACCTACGCTTTGCGAAATATCACTGTAATGCTGTATCAGACCAGAAGATATGAATGAGACTCAATTCGAAACTGCCAAGTGTATGTTTATTGCCTGGGTGTTATCAACAGCAAGATCACACATGACCTTCTGGCATCTTGAGAGCCGGGGTTGTCGGCTTGTTTTCATATACTTCATGTTAAAAAACCTCTGGTGCAAATTGTTCCACGTCAATGACAAATATATCATATATAATAAGAATGAATGCTTAACAGATTCTTATTTTCCATGACGTATGTATATACATCACCGACCTCGTACAACTATCTCCAAACGAAGGCGTTGCCTCTTAATTGATTCATAGTAAAATATTCTTATGGATTTAACTATTTCCATTGTATGTGAAATCCATATATACTACCAAGCGGCTGGCCCAAATGGTTTTTACTGATATTGAACATAAAATTAGTAAATATTACTCTGTTCATGATATATTATTACATGCGATTTTGATACTGGAACAGAAACTCTAAGTGATTTTACATGTGTTTCAAGTCAGATATTACCATACAGATATATGAGAGTATGCTGTTGAAGACGTTGATATTTCAGATGTATTAGATGGACTCATCATTCCAGCAGAGAGGACGTATGATGATACGGGGAGTCGAATGCACGTTCCCGACTTTATCATGATCAATTTATGAATCACTATCAAATAGTGATAATACCAGCTGTTCGCAAAAAGGGGAGCGTACCCTGCCCCAGCGATGGCACCCGTCACAAACACATGCAAAGGCAAGTCAACTGTCGACCTGAAAAAAACATAGGAACTTATGGTACAAGCCAAAATAGAGAACTGTATAGGACACCGTTTTCGTCACTGATGCGTCAAATTTGGAAATGTCCCCCACATGTCTACCAAAAAGCGTTTTGATGCCTTGAATGTTGTATTCGTGATCGAACAACTTTTGAGCAAGAGTCGTATGACATTTAATTTAAGACATAAGGAGGAAAAGTACTTATTCAACATAAATGGGATTTGCAGAAAATAATAACATGGAAATATCAATTGAAAGGTCGTAAGCCTTATCGACTATGTACCAGCACCATTCATCTGAATATCCTAACATATATTTTCAATTGTATTGCAAAACATGTTAAACCAATCCTATCAGACGCTCATACTGCTATACTACTCATATTGAGCTAGTTGTCCTGTTGATAGCCTCCAATGTCATCTTGCTGATACCGGAATACAATGAAGACAATCCCAAGGACTCCACGTGTAAAATCAGACTCAGAAGAGTGTGTATGCATAGGGCAAAAAGGAGTGGGACTAAAACCAATTCTCGTTATTTTATGCACGTCTTAACTATTGTGATACATTACCTTTGTCAACATTTCTGGTTTTACGTTTTACATTTGAATATTATCTTCACTTTATTTAAGCTATATACATTGTCCTGGCTATAGGTTCTGTTCCATAAAGATTTACCATAAACTACCTTATATTAACATTTAAAAAATTAATCAAACAAGAAAACAGCGTTATCAATATGCCCCGTCACGGGGCACAAGAGGAATTTATTGTAAATCTAGGAGTGAATAATATGGAGGTTAACTATACAAAAGAGTCATATATACATATTAACAAGAGATAGACACTCGGGTCGCTATGTCATCAGAAGAATGTATTAATGTGAACTTAATACACGCAAACCGTCTTCTCTAGAATTTGTATGGCACCAATATTCGTCCTCAGTCTCGACAAGTATCTTTTAGATAATTTATGCTTATAGAGTTTCATTCATGTAACTTAAGTAGTTTCTGAGAAAACCTGTCCCAATTGCGGACACTTTGCATTAAGTAAAATAACAAGGCAGACAATAATTAAGGGCAGATAGAGTGCAAAAAAATAATTTACAGCTCCAAGTTTCGAACTCAGTCCTGACATGTATCCCTACAATAAGCAAAGCAAATCTTCATCCATGTAACTTCAGTGGTTTCTGAGAAACATTGTCGCCATTTCACGCAGTATGCACTAAGTTGACAGCATGGCGCAAGGGCCATAACTCTGTAAAAAAAAAGAATTATGACACTAATTTTCGAACTCATTTCCGATCGTGACCAGTAACACCAGTGTGTAAACTTTCATTTCTCTAACTTGAACAGTATTTGACGAAATGTTTCCCCATTTAGAAGCGGTGAGACGAACTCCGTTCCAATTTTCCCCGCCACGAAGTAATAACGCTGACAATGTGTCACATTGTATTACGATGGATCAACATTTCAGATGTCGTTTACTGTACCTACGCTTTGCCCAATATCACTGCAATGATGTGTCAGACCAGAAGATATAAATGAGACTCAATTCGAAACAGCCAAGTGTATGTTTATTGCTTGGGTGTTATCAACAGCAAGAACACATATGACCTTCTAGCATCTTGAGGGCCGGGATAGTCGGCTTGTTTTAATATGGTCCATGCAAAAAAAGCTCTGGTGCGAGTTGTTCCACGTCAATGACAAATATATCATATATGATAACAATGAATGCTTCACAGATTCTTATGTTCCATGACGCACGTGACCCGTGAAGATTCCGGGGAAGAATAGGTCTTCAGCAACCTATGCTTGTCGTAAAAGGCGACTAACGGGATCGGGTGGTCAGGCTCGCTGACTTGGTTGATGCATGTCATTGATCCCAACTGCGTGGATCGATGCTCATGATATTATTCAGTGGATTGTCTGGTCCAGACTCGAATATTTACAGACCGCCGTCATATAGCTGGAATATTGCTGAGTGCGGAGTTAAACAACAAACCAACCAACCAACCAACCATGACGTACGTACGTACGTATATACATCATCGACTTCGTACAACTATCTCCAAACGAAGGTGTTGCCTCTTAATGATTTACAGTAAAATATTCTTATGGTTTTAACTATTTTCATTGTATGTCAAATCCATTAATAATTGTGACCAAGCATGCGATAAGGCACTTTAAGGGTCGCAAATCACTTTTTGACTTTTTTACATTTTAAAGCAACAATATCTCCGGAAAACAGAAATAGATTTCACAAGCTCCAATTCATATGTATTACAGATATACATGACATCAAACATTTTGACTCGTTTTCCGACTTATAACTGTTTAAGTAAATTAATAATGGCGGTTTTTCGACATAATGTCAGGAATTGAAAGGAGACATGAATGCTGAAAGGTTTTGAAATAATGCGTTTATTACATTACGAAATAACGAGAGAAAATTAGATGTGTTTGTACAGTCCGCACACATGGAGATCTTCACTGAAGTAGGTTGACGTCAAACGTCTTTATGACGTCATAGCACAATTGTATCCTAGCACATATGAGGTGCCTTTTCTCACAATTGTTGACAAATGTTCATCGTAAGGACGATGGGACCCTAGGCACAATGTCGAACATAGAGTATGGACGAAGAATGGAACATTTCATAAACTGATGACCCAGGCGTGTTCCAAGTTGATCCATATTCACACGAATACTCCCCGTCTGATATCTGCACAGCCCAAGCAACGATGCACTCAAAGTGTTCCTCCTGAAGACATACATCTCTACATTCCCCTGGAGCATCCACAGTTGGGCCCCAGGTGTGATTGGCTGTTGTAATCGCGCTGGTAACCGAGTACTCGCTGAAACTGCTACCATACCTCTGACAGTCTGAAACAATGAGAAAACAGTTACGTTGTAACGGCAGCTAAGTAATGAGAGGAAATTCGATACTAGTTTTATTAATGATGTCATGACCTTGGTTTAACTTCACCTGATACAACATTCACGAAGAGTTCCTGTTATCCCCTTTGATGCCAAGTTAACTTTCCTGACGCACGAAGTGAAGGTTGTGCGAGAATTGCGGTCGCCAAGCACTGTCTTACATTAAATATTTAATTTCGCAGAGATGTATAACAGTCAATTTCCAATCCGAGGATTACAATAATCTAATTGTTGCCCGAGATTTTGTTTTAGAGTGGAACCTGAAAGTTCCCCATTTTTAACCGAGAAAGATACTGTACGATGAAACGTTTTATTTGCCATCTTTTTGATACTGCTAGTGAGGAAAATACTGCATAATATCTGAACGACACAAATATATATATATACACACACTCTTCAAACAAAAAGAAACGCACAGGTAGTATGTAGTTCATTGAACCTGACTACACAAATATATATAAATTGGATATATGTTATGGGACAATGTTGGTGGCCTGATATTCGACGAGCGGTGCGTCAAAACGCAGCCATTGTCGATTTGCAATGTCTTAAACGGCATTGTTTTCACACTTGTTCAAAAATGTCATGGAGGAAAACAGTAAAGCAAAATGCACGTGCAAGTTATGGCATTCGTAACTCGTGGTAGTGGCTATAAAAAGGCAAGCATAAGCCAATAATTTGTCATTCAATTGTCAACATGTTTCAAGCTCGAAAATGCCGAGACTCACCGCTACCGATCGGAACATCGCTACAGGACGTATCGAAAGAGGGGAATCACAGCCTATTGTTGCACGCCATTTCAACGTCCACCACCGCACCATTTGCCGCCTTTGGGACCGATATACACAGTTCAATTCAACTGCAGACCGTCCGAGAAAAGGCTGACCAAGAGTTACCACCCCTGCACAGAATCGCTACATTCGACTGTTCCACCTACGTCATGGCAATGCCACAGCTACGGAGACTGCAGGGCGCATCCCCGGTTTGAGGGCTGGAGTCCGACCCAGAAGACCGGTTATCGTCCCTGTTTTGACACAGATCCATCAATAGCGTTGGTGCCATACGTTACAGCCTTGGAATTTGAGACACTGGAGACGAGTGTTGTTTAGCGATGAATCACGATTTCTTCTTCACCGGCGAGATGGAAGACAACGTGTTTATCGTCGTCGAAATGATCGTTTTGCCCAACATTGTGTACGTGAATTCAACAATTTCAGTGGCGGTAGTGTCATGGTGTGGGGGGCCATATCCTACACCACGAGATCTGACTAGGTTGTGGTTCAGGCAAATTTGACAGCAATTCGTTACATGAATCAAATTCTTCAACCTCACCTTCTTCCAATCATTGACCGCAAGAGGAGGCTGTTTCAACGGGACAACGCTCCACCGCACACACCTCGTGTCACAGTAGAATACCTTCATAATGCCAACATCAACGGCTTGTCCTGGCGGTCAAGATCTCCGGATCTAAACCCAATCGAACACCTCTGGGATGAACTCGATCGACGTGTATCTCAACGTCAGAACACTCCGCAGACATTCCAAAAACTGGCCACCGCGTTACAAGCAGAATGGCGCAGAATTCCGCGGGACAGAATGCGTACACTTATCCCGTCAGTGCCGAGGAGATCGGAGCCGTGATTGCTGCCCGGGGCGGTCACACGAGTTCAGCGCAACCTTGTGGCCTTATGTGACATGACAATAAACAGTTTGCAATGCCTTTGTACAACGACAACATGTGATTATCGAGATCCCAAATTTCAAATTTGTATCTATGATATTAAATTAAATATATCGACTTTATTAGGTACAGTAAATTTACTAAAAATCTACCTGTGCGTTTCTTTTTTTAAAGAGTATATATCAAATTCTATAATCTTCAGAGGTTCGGGACAATTTGCCAATAATGAAATCAAGTGTCGTCGGACCTTTACAGGACTACCTCTTTGCAATTATGTGAACTTTGGGGGGTAAGACATTTGGCATCCTCAGGGTCACCAATTGTGCTCCACATCGTGCTGATCTGATTCTTTTTGTGTTTGCATCGGACATTCAGTTCGGATTAGCAAAACCAAAAACAAAGAAATTTGGCAAATAATGTCTGTAAAAGTCATTTCAGGCGTGTAGATAAACATCGGGTGTTTTCCACCATATTTGGCGATACATGCACGCCTCCTTGATGGCAAACTTTTGATTAACTTGCGTATGGTTGCCCTTGGTCTTGCCCGCCATTTCGCCTGAAGAGCTTCCTCAAGCTCGGCCACGTTTGCAGGTGCTAGGTCTCTCTCATCCAGAAATGCTCTATTAGGGACATGTCAGGGACCTTAGCTGGTCAGTCAAATGTCCTAAACCCTCTCGTCGGAGATAATCGGTGACTACATGGGCGCGATGTGGTCTGTCACTGTCATCCTTCAAATTTCTGCCCATAATTCTAGCGAATGGAACACAACAGGACGTATCGCAGTCAAATGTCCATTCACCATAACCAAATCAAATCGCCAGTATGATACTGGCCCATATGACACAACCGTGCATATACCTATCACGGAAAAGAATTGTTGTCCTGGCATTCGCTCGCCGCTTCGTGGCCAACGATTTCTGCCATCTGTGAATCGGAGGCAAAAAAATTGATGCGTCTGTAAACATGGTGTAACGCCATTGGCGCACAGCCCGTCCATGGTGTTGTCCAGCCACAGTTCGCCATTTTGACTTCCTATTGAGAAACTGTCTCGGAGGCATTTATTACCGCATGCTCAGCTCAATTGCGTCGTGATTGTGAGTTCCCCTTTTAACGCATATGCACCACGTGCTGTTCATGCATGATGTAAAATGTCATTGTCATTAATTAGAAGTTGCTTTCAGATGAAACGCCACGGTATGCAATTTGTTATGTCAAATACAAATTAAATAAGTTTAAATAAATCAAACACTGAAAAAAAGTATTATAAACAATTATTTTTTTATGATATCGGAGATGTACGCATGCTTCTTTAGTGTGTGGAATGTATCGTAATTATACAATTAATAACGAATAAAATATAAAATATGCCCAAAACACTTTTGTTATGTGATTTTTTCAGAATGAATCGTATACGGTTCATATTACAGAAGTATAGACATGAAAAATCGACAATTAATTCAAGATTTAAAACATGTTCCAACAAATGAGTACTTCGAAAATCGTATCTGATTAAACACGAACTGTTTACATCTCCTCACGTATATATCCTCAAATACACTTCGGAAACACAATGAATGTTCCACAAAGAGGTGAGGTGGGTATAACATCATGTTCAAAATTGTTGCACTTATATAGCGACGTGTCTGTTGCTGCATTTATTATTCCGAACTATACTGCTGGCCCACTGACATACCACGCCACAGTTTAACATACTCCTATCAGACACACTGTGCTGCCTCCGAGCCGGACAGTAATGTTGTAACCCCTTGATGCCAAATGCCATGCATGCCGACATTATTATTTACATTTACAGCGTTACTCACTAATGGATCAGGAGCTACTTACACACAACACAGGCCATATTTGATGCATCGTAACTCAGCCCAGTCATACACGAGCAGCTGCCGCCGTAGCACGTAGATTCACGAACGTCACAGTCACCATCGTGGTTGCACGAGCTTCCGAATATTCGAGGACCGCCATGTGTAGAAAGAACCAGATCTGACAAAGATGAAATAAGTTTTGTTTTCAAGAATATCGAGAAATGAAGTACTCTCTGCCTAAACTAAATATGTATAATCTCTGGAGTACATGTGTCTTGTTGATCTGATTTGCTTAGATTTGTTTAATACACAATCACAACGCTGAAGGTCATAGGCATTCAGTCAGTAAGGGACCGCCTCCGTGGTCTAGTGGTAGAGCGTCCGCCCGCAGAGCGGAAGGTCCGTGTTTCGATCCCCGGCCGCGTCATACCAAAAGATGTTAAAAGATGGTACTTGTTGTTACCCTGTCTGGCGCTCGGCATTAAGGGGCTAAAACAAGGACTGGTCGGCTCGGAGTCAGTATACTGTGTCTGAGTGGGGTATTCATGTTAAACTGCGGCATGATATCTGAGTGAGCTAGCACTATAAATCGGCATCAGTCCGGACTAGTACAAGCAGCCACACACACACGTGCATGCACGTCGCTATATAAGAGCAATAATCTTGGACGCGACGTTAAACCCAATTTCACCTCACCTCACCTCACCTCAGTCAGTAAGTGTTGGTGTTGACATGTTGGTGTTACATCTTATACTCCTATTGCTGAATCTCATAGATTACGATTCCACAATTGTTTTACACAACATAATTGCTTCAGGTATAAATGTGAAATTGCCATATGTCATATTAATACACATAAACAGGAGGTATAAAGCAGATACACCAACAGATGATGTTAATTCTCAAAGAAAAATTATTATGTGAACTTTCAATACCTGGCCACATATTGTAGTACTCCACGACCGACGATTCAGGTTCATCAGTGGCCTGTAGATCGTCGTTGATGTAGGTACTGTAGCCTCGACAGTAAGAAGAGAAAGAGCTATACTGGAAACTCTTGCAACCTGATCTTCGAGAACACTCCCACAGGCAGGAAACGCGGTCTGTTGTTGTGGTAGTCCACATGGATCCACTGATGATTCCGCCACGGGAAGCAGACCTCAGTGTGTATGAACATGCATCTTTGCTCTGACATGACTTCAGAATTACCATAAAAAAGATGCAATAGTTCAACTTCATCATATATAAGGTGACCGATGATATCTCTCTCACTTACAAGTTATAGTAGCGCTACGGGATGAAATCAGTTCTCATCCAACCTGTACCCCATATATATACTTTCTTAACTCCCTATGTCATGAACGTTTTTAAATGGGTGTCATTTAAAACCAAGTGAGTTGACTGTAAACATTTCTGTTCATGCAATCCTTTCAAAGACGCATGTTTTATCCTATGCAGGATTAGCCATGAGTGTATTCTTTCAAAATATGAAACTAATATTCACTCACAACCACTTAAGAAGACATTTTGGCAAAATTCCTCTAGTTTGCATTTCACTACATCTGTAAATATAAGTGATCTTTATGTGTGCATTGTACATGCGTATATGAAAAGGTGTGGCAATGTTGATGTGTGTGATATGGATTTAAGTAGGTTAATTCCAGCAGAGCCAAATACACCACTGTCGTCGTTGGCATTAAACGTCTAATGTACTTCCGCCCACTTTGGGATGCAAACAAGCATTGTATTTGACCGGATCTGGGGTAAGGAGTACCCAATTTATATTCAGTCAAACGTGTTTGTATATCTGAAATTTAGACTGCTAAATAGTCCCACACATTTATAATCCCAAGAGCGGGGCCATACTGTATAATTCAACGGGTGATCACTTCACGGGTGAGTATTGTCATCTCAAATGACGTGAAGGGAGACACGTATGTTCTAAGAAAGTATATAATAGGTAATTATATGATAAATCCAATCCTACCAATAATTCAGCTATCCCAATGGGACATACAACGAGCACGCCGGCAACGTACAACTTCAGACGCACGCCCAGCTCACAAGGAACAGCAAAATAACAGCCAGAAGCCTAGACGACAGTCCAGGAATACTGATGTGCCTGGTAAAAAGGACTGGGCCTCAGTGAAGTTTGGTAAAATCTCTCAGATCACTATCTTATGGATTTTGGATCATTCGACATTGTCACACATGGTTTCATGATTTTGATGTATCTAAATATGTTCACCATCAACACACAATTCTATACAATTTTCATCATGCGACCAAAAGGGACGTCACACAGGTGGTAACTGTGCAGCATAAGTAAACACGTCATTTTAATTATTTCTTCCATAAGGTATATTTCTAAAGTTTAACAAGATAATGGTTTCCTGATTTGTTATATGCATGCGTGTATATACCCCCGAAATATCCGAGATATTGTGAAAGAATGTGATAAATAGTTTAGAAGGCATAATCAGCTTAGAAAACTTCATGTCGGACCCAGTGATAATTCTTGGTGGGCATTTTAATGCTAATACCGGTATAAACTACATGATGGTGTACCTGATTTGACTGATAATGCACAGCAAGGATTCAATGGCTTCAAGGAAATTGAAATGCAAAATGAATTGAAAAGAAGACGGTAAAGATATTCTTAATATCACATTGATTTCCGCTCGAAAAGATGTAAAACAAGGTTCTTTGACCGACTGTTTAACTGTCTGATTGGCATTTTAGAAGTTGATGAGTAAGTAAGAAAACACGTCGTTAGGCTCAAATCAATCCCCTACATTTGTACAGTATTCTACTTTTCCTGTTCAAAAGCTTTCAGATTTCAGCAAATCAATTATTAATAGCACGGCAAACATCAGAAAACACTTGGTTTTTGGTGCTGCACGTAGCACTCAGCAATATACCAGCTATATGTCGCAAGAACTCGAGTCTGGACCAGACATTTAAGTGGTCGATTGTGGAGAACGATCCTCGCCGTCGGATACGCAAGAAGCCAAGTCACCGAGCCAACTGGTCACCTCTCACGCCAAGCATTAGTTGCTAGGGGCCAATTCCAACCTGGAATCCCAACAGGGATAAAATACTTGGCAGAATAATTTCAAAATATTTTTTCGACTGTAAGTGTTTCAAATACTTGTTATGAAGTACTGTTATTTCCTTAAATACATACGGAAACAAGATTTATGGCTTTAATAATAACTGGCTTTCACCTCGGATATTTGCACTCTGATATGTGCACCAAACGCTACAACATTGAATCTATGTTATACAATTAATTTAGTTATCAGATATGTATCTGGTAACAGCAGGGGTCGACCTTGACTCTACCTGGTCAAAATGCCGTACACAATTAATTAGTTCTCAGAGATGTGTGTGGCAACAGCAGGGGAAGACTTTGACTCCCCCTCTCTGGATGCTGCTACATGATGCACACACAGCAGTTCCCGGACAGTTACTTCATGTCATGCATGCGGACAGGTATGTTTCAATGTCTATTTATACTTTAACTTAAGTAGAGCGTTTCACTTTAACTGTTAAGTTAAAAACTTGATTCTATGACCATATACATACTGTTTTGGGAGTACACAACCTGTCTTTAACCCAGCTTTCTTTCCGATAACTGGTCATTAAACAAAAGTTTAAAAGATTGCTGTAAGGTTTGATTTGTGGTGTTCCTTTTGCTCCATTGAACTACTCTGAATCATCGGTCACATTTCCGTAAACATGTCAGATATTTACATAAGTGTGCTAGACAATTTATTCCTAATTTCACTTTTATGACATTTTTTTCATAAACGCACCATCTTGCATTTATGATTTCGAAACAGTGTGATTACGGTAAGGTTAGGTAAGGTGAAATGCGATTTAACGTTCCGTGTGTATGCTGTTCTAGACATCTGTTATATAATTGATCTCCAGAGTTTTAGGTGAAGAATGATTTTCATCATTGGCGAGTCAGAAAGTGATATACAATACGAAATAACCACTGTCTTCCTGAACATATATGTTTCGTAATTACAACAGTGCGTTTTTATAAACTATCATTGTTGTGCTGGTTTCCATGGAAATGATATGGTTCTGACCAAGCAGAAGGGAGCCTCTCCTTCAGTCCTTAAAATGATAGCCATGCCCGTGCTACAATGTATTTGTCATATTTTGCAGTGTAAACATGGACCTATTAAAGCGGTTTGTCTTGGCAAAAGTCCCGTGAAGATCCGGGGTAGAAAAGGTCTTCAGCAACCCAAGCTTGCTGTAAAAGGCGACTGTGCTTGTCGTAAGAGGCGACTAACGGGATTGGGTGGTCAGGCTTGATGACTTGGTTGATGCATGTCATCGTATCCCAATTGCGTTGATCGATGCTCATGATGTCAATCACCGGATTGTCTGGTCCATACGCGATTATTTACAGACCGCCGTCATACAGCTTGAATATTGGTGAGTGCGACGTTAACCAACAAACCAACCAACCAACCAATCTTGGCAAATACTTTGTAATGGCATGAATATATGGTTAACCCAAGATTGAATTGAGAAAGAAATAGCTGCCTAGTTTGACAGTGCAGTTCGTTACACTGCAGCCGGTAATGCTATCAGCGGTTCACAAACTTGGAACGAATAGTAGACCAAGGTGCATTGTGAAGAGAGGACGGTCTGTCAGATACCATTTATTCTACGAGTTCTTCCAAACGCTTTGAAACGAGTTGTTAGATAAATGGTATCTGACAGGCATGAGTGCAGTAATCTGTTTCTTACACAGCCTAACATTACACCATTTTAGCATCAAATCGATGCCATTTGCCTATTCTCATGATCGCCGTGGCGCATTAATACATATGAGTGACGTAAACGACGTACTGCTCACTACTCATAAATAGTGTGACCCAACACAAAAAGGTTTCCGCCATATCTGTGGAATATCTGTTGAATGATAAGCCAAACTAGATAAGATCAAGATCAAAGAACCCGCTGGATATCGAGTTAACAAATTTCACCTTACAGAAAATATCAAATATGGACAAAATGTTTTACTTCCGTATGACATCACCACCGGTTACTGACTTTTACAAAATTGCCTGTTCACTGATAACAGTGATTTTCAGAGGAGGATTTTCGTTGATTGAGGGATCGCATGTACATAAATGTGTCATGTAAGTAATCAGAAACAATCCGCCAATATGTTATTTGTTTTATGTTTTCAAATGCAAAGAGATGCAAGAACATACCCAAATACGTCAGCCAACGTATGCAACTATCAGTCGAATGGATCTCTCAAAATAGGAGGAAATGCTACACAGTGTAAAATGAAGTTTGCTTTGTTTAAATTGCAATTTAAATTCGTTTCCATGCGTAACCTATTTCGCTAGATTTCATCTAGATAATTTGTATTGGTGACAAAGTCCAATTGTCATTTGATTCTAAAATGTATGAGGAATTCGGGGATGCACGTATCGCAGCTGAAACATACGCGTGATCTAATAGGCGTCTCATATTCGGCATACGTGAAACGTGATGTTGTTAAAACAATCCAATACGGCGGAAAGCACTCTTCGGCTTTCGTGCTTGCGTATTTTTTCAAAACAATCTAAAAGTTACTTGGAGATACAATATCCGTTGCAGCACGATTTGGAACGATTTGTGTGTGACTTGTTCAGGTGGAAAGGTTGTTATGATATGAACACTGTTAGTTATAACTGCTTCATGTGTGGATGTGTCGGTGATTTGACACTTCCACCTAATAGTGATAGTTTGCCCTCCTCATGCGAAGTTTAAGACTATCAGGCCAGAATTCACAGATGTTTTCAACAGCCAAAACTAATGGCTCCAGATCCAGAATGAGTACGTAAGTATGGTTTCACGACGATTTTAGCAATATTCTAGCAATATCACGGCGGGGGGCACTAGAAATGGGCTACATACATTGTACCCATGTGGGGAATCGAACCTGGGTATTCGTCATGACGAGCGAATGCTTTAAACACTCGGCTACCCTTCCGCCCCTGCTCCAGATCCAGAAGCACATTATCAGATGGAACACGTTGCCCATTGCTCCCGATAACGTACTTCAGGATGTACTGCAAACTCTTTGTAACTGAAGAAAGTGTTCTTACAAAAGAGTGGGTTTTGAGTGCATTGCTATGTGTCGATGTTAAGTATGCCCAAACCGTACACAACTTAAAGTTGACGATAAAGTGATGACAATGACACTGATTAACATGATTTGTTTGCCAGATATCTCAACTGAAGGAAAGGACTAATTCCATGGCAGTTCATGTGAGTTTCTTTGACAAAAATCTGTGGTAAAGGAATTGTTTAGATTGAAAGACATATTACACTTTCTGTATAAAGTTTGCAAAATGTGTTCATGTGAGTGAATGATTGGTGACTGGATTTTTAACGAGAAATGCACTTAGTGGTATTTAGAAACATGTACACTATTACACCATGCCTTTCCATAGCAAACAAATATTTTCAGGAAAACATTACAAAGTGGAATAATTCGATAAAAAAAAATTCTCTTCACCAAAACCTTGTATTTTCAGAGAAACACTACGGCTTTCGGCCCATTGCCAAATGTGTGGCTCTTTATTGGCAGTTCTGAAATGTGGACAGCAAAGGCTGAAGCTGCTGGAATATAGCTCGATATACAGAGATAGTTAATTACTAGTATTAGACAGTTGAAGTCCTCCTCTTGTCATATAGTCTTCTCATACAGCTCTACAAAAGCTCCTTTAAGCGATCCGTAAAATCATAATTCTCAATAGTTTCACCTTTTCTGTCATAGGACAGAAGACCGTGACATGCCATTTCACAATCATAGTTATATAAGCAACCATCCCTGGTAAACTATTGCCTACAAAGACATCAATGTGACCACATGGAATAGTTTTAGTTTTTCGACTTAGAACCCTTTCATTTATGCACTCTGTACACCAAATTAAAAGACAACACTTGACTTAACTGCTGTGTATGAGTTATCGTCTTTGATTGTCTCACCATGAGTGTGGTAGTTCTACTTAGAAGTGAACGAACTGTTCATTGCAAAGTCCCGTCTTGTGGTGGGAATCCAACGGATGTATTTTTCACACTTATGAACTTGCACATAAGTGCAAATTGCACATACTCAAATTGGTATATGTTGTTGACTTCGCAGTCACTGGGGTTTATTGTCGTTTGAAACTATCAAGTCATACGCTCTTTCACGCCATTGTTCTACACAGACATCCCAGGCGTCGGACCATCAAAACGGTTGATGTGTCACCGTGAAAATGTCCATTGCAGTACACTAAAGTCTTATGTCTCTGCAGCTAAATACAATAAAATAAGGTTCTAAGAACCCCCGGTTTATGATATCACTTTTAGTTCATGTTGAGGCAGATTCCGGTGATAAATGCTAAAGGTGTTGTTGGACGTCTGCTACACACTTTGTGACCTTGACCTGCAATGTGACCCAATCGCATGCTATTGAAAAATGCTTTGATTGTTTATGAATTAATCCAAAATGCCATGACTGTCATAACCTTTCACGATATTGACCTTAACTTGAAGAGAAGGTCATATAAGTTGATACAGTCGAGGTCGTTCCCTTTGGGTAATTAAAACCATGTTTCCAGAAATTGCAAACATAAATCAACATATTGTGTTCACAAGATGTTTGGGTTCACTCATTACTATTGTGTGCCGTTGACCTTCCGCACCATCCAATTTATGCGAGGACACCACAATATATTACTCAAATTACCTCAAATACCACATAATTAGTAATATGTATTTCTTTCCAGCAAGTCACGATGACGTTCAAATTAGGACCATGGATGTTCGTGATGCTGGTTCTTTGTGTTTCACTGTGGCTTGTGTCTCGGCATGGCTATCGAATGGACTACTATGAAATCAGGAAGCACCAGTTTTCGCATGGATATGTACCAGAGACCAACACAGTAAACGACACGCCGGTGAAACTGGACATCCAGTGTGTGGGCGAAGTGCCACATAAGGCAGAGGATCTATTCTGTATGGTATGTAAAGGTTAAGCTTCGTTACAGCAATCACCTGAGGAAATCGTTACTTTCTATCAAGGGGATTAACGGTAGGGATTCGTTCGTGTTTCCCTCCTTTTTGAAGCACTGATCAAAAACTGTCTAATATCTTTAATTAGCACACACGTCAATCACGTGTACAAGACATGCTTTATGTTTTATATTTACACAGATTAAATTTCGTTTTAATCAGGGCATTTAGATATAGAATGGTCTTTTTTCTTATTACTGAAAAGAAAGTCAGTGTCTAATAGTATAACCATGATCGAGCTGATACTGTGTGGATGGTATTGGCAATGTCGCAATAATAAATATTGTTAATCACTTATTATAAAGCTATACATTTTACAAGAATGATTGTTACCATACAATGTTCTTGAGGGTATTACCTAAAGATCCTACCGTCTTCTCACACCATTAACTGTCGCATTCTTATTTGAGAGCTAAATAAGCTTGGTTTCCGGACCATGTCTCAACATATAGTTTATGTTATTACTCAAGGCCGTCTTGATCTATTTTTGAAATCGGGATAAATAGCAGTTGATCATTTAGAAGACGTAATGTACTCTTGTTCAGAGGCCGAAGAATGACAACAGTACATGTGTTTTCAGATTTGCAATCGTGTTATATGATGGGTGTCCACGAAAAGGATGCCGTCTTTTATTTAAATAAACATAAATGAAGTGCTCCTTTGTAATGGTATGTCTTATAACACAGGAAAGACCCAAATATCTGACAGACTTTAAGAACCCTTGCTGGTACGCGAAAGAGGATGGAAAGTTACGTCTTAAGTGTGTACCTTACTACCATATTCTGGGTGTGAGTAAATCGGGGACCACCGACCTCGCCTACCGCATAAGAGCCCATGAAGACGTCATCGGATGCAATGATTGTATCGGAGACAAGGAAAGTTTTTACTGGTGTCGTTGGAGATATGGTAATGATGTTATTATATTAATACTACATTAATTTTGTATGGATGATTGAACTATTGAAAATGATCACAAAATCAGTCGTTGCGTTGATCCAAGTGTATTCGCTCCCTCCACAAAACAAGTGTTGGTATGTGCTTGTGCACAAAGGTTCACAGATACAACAATGTATTTATACCACGTCATTAGGGAACAAGAATTACCCCCACAGTGGATACTTTGTTAGATGTGATAATTCGTAATAGTAAATATACCAAGGAGTTAGTGAGTTGGGTTTAACGCTACTTTTAACAGTATTCCAGTTATATCACGGCGTGTCAGCTTAATGTGGGAGGAAAGCCCGAAGTGATGCAGGTCTCAGACGTTTACCACTTCGGTGAAACCCACGAGCACGGGTATGGTGCTGACAAACCTAGAAACATCACCGGGGTGAACCGGGATTCGAATCCAAAATCATAGGTTTCTGGCGTGCCCAAGGGACGCAGCTCTGCACAGCGAATCGCGGCGCCTTAGGGCGACTGGGCCACCCGTGCCCCCAATAGACCAAGGACGACAGTGGTGCTCTTGCATCATCAATAAAGGCACACATGTTAGATACATACAACGTGTGTACAGACAACTGTCAGAGGAAGAATTATCATACGAATATTTTAGCATGTTCGTTGCAGAAGGTAGAGCATTAAGACACATCTGTGACGTCATTGTAATGTTTGAGCACTCCATTATGTTTTGGGAATGGAGAGTTGATTGGGTTCTCTGCGGCTATTGCACGTCACAAGCTGATCTTTACAAGGCATTTTTCTGGCTCCTTTAGAATGTTTGGTCAACATGTGAGAGTATAGATGTGTTTTATGTAGGGGAATATCCTCGTAACCATTATTTTTAAGTATTAAAGGGGTTACTCGGTCACTCCCTCTACATAATTCACAGAAAGAGTGACAGATTATTATATTGGTTTTATTGTCATTCTATATTCGTATTTTGCTTGTCCTGTTCCATAACGCTGGGAATGGAAGAAAATGTAAACTTACTTTCTAAACGAAACTGCAAGAAAATAAACCTTAAGCTATTTCTAAATCACCTAACGCGATAGATTTGTCGCAGACACCACCCGTTTGAAGTCTTTGATACGCATCTAAAAGTTGAGAGAACATGAATACATGGTACTTTGTTAATTGATAGCATCTTCTTTTATTCTTTTGACGACGTTTCAGAGCTACTACTTGCTCCTTCATCAGGAATCAGCCACCTGATGAAAAAGCAAGACGTAGCCCTGAAACGTCGTCCAAAGAATAAAAGAACTTGCTATCCATACTGCAGTGACTTAAAATACAGTTGTCAGTTGTTCCATGTCCTTTGCATTTCTAGCAGAACATTTTTTTCTAACAAAATGGATTTTGGTATATAGTTTTCTGTTCAGTATATTTACAAAGTCGTATGTTTAAAACCTGAAACAGTCCAATCCATCGTAATAATGTGTTATAACCATTCTGACGTCGGATAACCAGAAGTTTCTCATGAGTGAGAGAAAATATCGCGTCAGTCAGAATGCCATACATGTAACGTTGTCAGTCTTAATTGCCTAGAAAGCATGAGACAACCAATTAATATACATAGTAGTTGCTGAACCTACAAAACAACGCAACAGAACTCGTGATGGATTCCTACACTGTGAAAAATAGTTTCAAAGAGTACAAATCATTAATATTTCAAATCGCTGACAATTTGACAGGGTATGGAATTTTCATGGACGAGAGGACACCTTGCAACTTCACCTGCTTTCAACAAATGTTTGCTGATGCTGCGCAAAAGATAGAACAGACAACTACAGAAACTGGATTTCACAAAATGATTACAGGTTGGTTTACGTGACTATCTTTCACGAATCATTTGTAAATTGACAATTAATGATATGTCACAGTCGATGCAATTGGCGTAAATTTTACCTATGTAGGGAAATTCACTGCCCCGTACGTTACATAATATGGCAGAAATAAAGACTTGAATAAAATTATATAATTTGACTTAATCTGCTTCCACCCTTAATCGACCTTCTACTATGTATAACTTGTATTATATTGTTACGTGT
The DNA here is from genome assembly GCF_023055435.1 of Haliotis rufescens. Lineage (NCBI taxonomy): Eukaryota > Metazoa > Mollusca > Gastropoda > Lepetellida > Haliotidae > Haliotis > Haliotis rufescens. Next base: position 1,398,243 of record NW_025964024.1, read on the forward strand.
CGATTCCATGGAAATTGAAACAATTAGTCAACCCAGAAATGTGTACGTAAAAGAATTTGGTGTGAAACCAACAAACAACCAACAATTTAATTACACAATTAACTAGGTTTACAAATCAATACAAATTACTTTACAGCAATTACAATGGCAGTACACAATATAATGGTCGTACAATAATCGTTGGCAAAATGAAATACAACATATTCATAGTGGTGTTATCTTAAAGGTCAGTGGTAATATTATTAATCATAATATTGACCTTTCCGCAGCAGTGGTCAAGCTTCCGATATACATGTAGGCCTCGACTGGAAATACGGGGTGATAAGTGATCTTGGGTCCTGATGTAATGTGAGTGAGTGATATTTAGCAATATTCCAGCAATATCACGGAGGGGGACACCAGAAATGGGCTTCACACATTGTACCCATGTCGGGAATCGAACCCGGGTCTTCGGCGTGACGAGCAAACGCTTTAGCCACTAGGCTACCCGACCGCCCCTGATGTAATTTGAGATGTAATGTGAGATGAAATGAGAGATGACAGACACGCTCCATTATATAGTCTAACTAGCTTCCAGCACTCCCTCACAATGCTTCACCAGTCCAGAGTTTCCATAACGCTTGACATCTAGCCATACTATTCCGAGCGTCTAAATATAATAACCTCCTCACAACTGCTTCATTAAATAGTACTACATTCCTGACAACTAATGACTGTCCAAATTCAATGCAATGAAGTTCTACTGAATCTCAACAGAATCAATGCAATACAGTTACAATCATTATTTAACAATAAATTACACTGTCATATAACAACATTTAAATCCAGTTCTATATTGATTGTTAATGTTGATAGTCATTAACTTGTACTGAGACAAAGTTGCTGGTAAACAATACCATTATAGTCCTTTATTGTAAGCTTTATTCGTCTAGGTGACGCAACTCCATCAGATTTTAGCGATTTCCGAGGATGGCCAAAATTACCACAAAATATGGGTTTAGAGAAACCAGTGGTTACGACACCCCATCTTATGAAACACGTGTATGCAGAGCCGAAGTTCATTCTCATCTTCAGAAATCCAACAGATAGGTAGGTACCTTCACAATATATGTCTGTTGTGTGTGCGCAAAACCTTGGTTATTTTTTTTTCATGTGAGAGATAAATGTGCGTTGACAGCTGTCTTAAATAGGGTGTGTGAAATGAGTTCAATATATAATCGTGTCTAGCACATGCTCACTGTACTTGTAAAAGAGTTTATACTGACAACTACCCGGGTATTTCGGGTCAAGGTCACACTATGAACACATTAACTTGAGGTTTTAGTTGAGGAAAATCATCAAACTTGTTTTATATTACTCTTTGAAAAGATGTTTACACGTTATGTGAGTTTTGTGAAGGGTCCAGGTGACGAAAAAATAAGGTTTGGAAAATGGGCAAAATCTTTGATACTTCTTCATTGAAATATTCAAACATGTCTTTCTTGTATGAACACTTAAATTTGTAGACACTCATTATTAATAATATATTTTACAATTGCTGCAAACATATTACTCACTTACAACTGCAACTGCATTGAGGTTTCGTATACAGATCAAAACATGCTGGAATCCTTTTCTCTTTGTGTTCATATGTCCTCCCTCCCCTTTGATAATGATTCATAAACACATGTTCATGATAAAGGTCAATGTCTTATGATTATGAAAAGGGTTTAGTCGCTGTTTTTTAAGTACAATCTTACAGCATTTTCGTTAAAATACCACAATGATAAGTGTGTTTTTTTTACATGGTCTAGTGTTTATGAAGTCTTTTATTGAATACTGAATTAGCTGATTTATAGCATCCTCACAAGCTACTCATCACTGAATAAGGGTGGCTTCTGTATCTATGTATGTCATACAATATGATTGCAGGTTATATTCTGACTATATGATGCTAGGCGGAAGTTCAGTTGCGGCTTTCCATGAAGCTGTGAGTAGAGATATTGAGATCGAGGAGACATGCATGAAGAACCACACGGTGGAACAATGTCTGTACAGTATGGACATTGCACGAAAACTTCGGGTATGACAAGTTTGTTATTACATCGACCTAAAGCATATATTATTCAAACAACTGACGAAATGCATACTACAATGTCTATTTCTCTTTCACAGACTCGTATTTTCTTAGGTTGCTATTCAGTGTACATGCGAGAATGGCTGAAGGTTTTTACTCGAGAGCAATTCCTTATCTTGCGAACAGAGGACCACGACCAAGATCCAAAATCTCGGTTGAGAAAAGTGTACAATTATTTGGAACTAAGTGAGTTTTTATTTTTTCGTTCCTGTTCCGTAAATATGTTTTTACTATTAACTCAAAAGAGGGATGGCAAGCTCCATGAAAGGAAGTATAACGCATTCCTATATATGTTTGAGAGATAACCCCTTGAAAATTCAGTGTATCACCTCCATCACAGGGGCTTGTAACGCCAAAAATAGATATTTTGAGATTCTGAAGACGCTAGCTCCATAAGTACAGATTCGATTTTCTTCATTTATGTCCCATTCTGTAGCTCCATGTATTGGCTTGACAAAAGTGTAAGTTTTATAGGGGTATTCACAGGGGACATTGTTGAATTCGTTCTCGAACGAACTTGAGTTGGCTTCGTTACATCCCTTTACTTTTATATAGTATGCTGGCACTTGGTGTGACCATATGTCTTGCAGCTGCTGTTTATTACCTTACAGGCCCCTGTGACCTCCATTACCTATACACATATTCCTCCAGACTCACAGATCATACGTAGTTAAACTGTATTTCAGATCATACTGAAGACATGTTGAGTTTTGTAGCCAATTTGCCTCATCAGCGGGTATCCCAGAAGAAGATAAAACAGGGTCCTATGCTCGAAAAGACACGTATCCTGCTGGACAATTTTTACAGCAGATACAAGCAGGATTTGGCAACTATTCTGCAGGATGAGAAGTTCCTGTGGTTGACATGATACAAACTGAAAAGAGTGAGTGAGTGAGTGAGTTGGGTTTAACGCCGCTGTTAACAGTATTCCAGTTATATCGCGGCGTGTCAGCTTAATGTGGGAGGAAAGCCCGAAGTGATGCAGGTCTCAGACGTTTACCACTTCGGTGAAACCCACGAGCACGGGTATGGTGCTGACCAACCTAGAAACATAATCGGGGCGAACCGGGATTCGTACCCACAATCATAGGTTTCTGGCGTGCCCAAGGGGCGCAACTCTGCAAAGCGAATCGCGGCGCCTTAGACGACTGGGCCAGCCGTGAACCCCCTCAACTGGAAAGACAGTAAATATGGTGGATGAGCAGACACCACGTTTTGTGTGGACCAGTGACGATCCGTGTTGAATAGGTCTTCGGCAACCCATGCTTGCCGTAAATGGCGACTATGCTTGTCGTAGGAGGCAACTAACGGAATCGGGGATCAGGCTCGTTGACTCGGTTGATGCATGTCATCGTATCCCAAATTGCGTGGATCGATTCTCATGATGTCAATCACTGGATTGTCTGGTCCAGACTCGATTATTTACAGACCGCCGTCATATAGCTTGCATATTGCTGAGTGCGGCGTTAAACAACAAACAAACCAAAACGTTTTGTGTGACCCTGGGCAAATGACTTACTTCAAATTTACCTCTGCGGGGAATAGGTACCAGCTACGCGAGGTGGATGTAAAAGCTTGGGTTTTATACTCCCAAGGGAGTTGATAACGATAACTGGAATGCAAACTGATCCACTGATCGGGGAACAAATAAAAAAGCATTTGAGAAGATACTCGTGCCTGGGTACCAGAGGGATATGATATGATATATGATTTTTACTGATGGAAACAAATAGCGGAACATGTATGAAGAGAATGCTTGAAGGAATAAACATGTATGTATTTCTGTTTTGTTTGTATTGTAATGACACAACGGACACAAAGGGTTTACACTGAACCTTGCGTTTGATATTCTGAAGCATATAACGGTACATAACAGTAAACCTTTTATATATACGTATGTTCTTTACAAGTTGAGAATATATATAATTCAACTCATACAGTAAATGAGTGACTATTACGTCGGCAATATTCAGTATCGATAATGCAAACAAGTGGTTGATGTAATGAGCAACGATCAACAGTGTGGGGGCACGATGATACACATTCTATTTCATTCTTTTTTCACTTGGCATTCATGACAAGCAAGTAGGTTCCTATTCTACCGAAACCCTAGTGGGTTTTACCTCAAAGAAAGAAAACAGACAATAGTGTCTGCAATAATTAAATAGCGTCTGCACCCGATCCCGTTAGTCGCCTCTTACGACAAGCATAGTCGCCTCATTTGATTGAAACACCATGGCAACCGATGGCCAGCAAAGCATTGTGATGCAATTTCAGGGTAACGAGTTAGTGAGTGAGTTTGGTTTAACGCCGCTTTTAACAGTATTCCAGTTATATCGCGGCGTGTCAGCTTAATGTGGGAGGAAAGACCGAAGTGATGCAGGTCTCAGACGTTTATCACTTCGGTGAAACCCACGAGCACGGGTATGGTGCTGACCAACCTAGAAACATAATCGGGGCTAACCGGGATTCGAACCCACAATCATAGGTTTCTGGCGTGCCCAAGGGACGCAACTCTGCATAGCGAATCGCGGCGCCTTAGACGACTGGGCCACCCGTGCCCCCCTCATTGTAACGAGATCTCCCAGGAGACATTGCTTGTTCTACAAGGATATATCATGGGAACGCCAGTTAAGGATTTCTGTTAGTTTGCCAATGTGTCACTAGACGCCTTTGTCATAATGCTTCCATGGGATGACGTGAAACTGGAAAGAACGTGGTCCCTTAAACTTTATGTTGAGCTCTCCACATATATCTCTTTCAAAGGACTAACTGTTGTTTAATTAGGAGCATACTCGTACCATATTGACCCTGCTCTCGAAAGTCTCAGAAACTATTTACATACATTGATTCTCAGTCTTATTTTTCTACTGTTTGGTTCTTCATTGATTTACATACATTTAGCTTTAAGGGGTGATCTCCGGATCTATTGTTGTTGTAGGACGCTTACAAACGTGCATTTATCAGTCTAGACAACACTGTTGACACACGGGGTAGCTAGATCGATCCAACCTTTTAGCTGCATATACATAGAGGTTATCACGCGAGTGTGTTTGGGGATGGTAAATATCCTGCATTAGGAATAAACATTGTATTTAGCGAGCCTTGGCGAGCTCAATACATAGTGTTTATTCCTAATACAGGATATTTACCATCCCCAAACACACAAGCGTGATAACCTCTTTATCATATAATGTCATTCTTTAATTCTGTGCTTCAAAATCGCTTTCCCTCTCTAACAAACATTACCGAAACATTGCGAGTTTTCCTGGAACGCTCGCATTAATATGTATTACGTCACAGGGTAAGTGATGTGTCAGTCGGACAGTGACAGTAGCCCAATATAGTTCCAACTGAAATCTGTTTCTTATACAGTGGCGAAGCAACATATACGCAAAACAACAATTGTTTTTAATTGCCTTTCGCGGCAATCCATCGGTCTGTCCGCTAGAGTAACTACCCTTTGACAAAGGGAAGCTACTCTAACCCTAGTCTATGAGACGTCACGGCCACGGTCAGACGTTGTTGACAGACGGTCTGTCCTGTCATTACAATAAGAAGTGTAGTCAGATGTACACACAGCGACAAAACGAAACAAGGTAACAATTCAAACATATTTCCGCCAAATCCAACTATTTTAATTTGTGGAGGAGGTTTCAAGCCGCAGAGGTCTACAAGCACAGATTTTCAGTATATTAGACTGTTCTTTTGATAATGATAGCAATTATCCCTGTAGTTTATCCAGATTCCCGATGGTTAATTCTGACTCGATCGCCGAATGACAAGGGCGACGCCATGTTTTTTTATAAACAGTGAAAGTAGTCCCTACTTGACCTTTGATATTTGCATCTCTATCCGCATATGACCCCAACGGATATCGTTTTTATCCGTTGGCTTTATCCTGCCGAGAAACCTACCCATTATATGATAAATATATTAACGAGACGTCAAGTTACAAGTAAGATATTGATATTTTTGTTGGGTCTAAAATGGCTTTTATCATTTAACTAAAGCATTTATCCATGACATGAGCTTATGACATAAAAACATGTATGTCATACCCCAATGACATAAGTATGCAAATTATATATGCAAATTAGCTAACCGGAAGAGAGAGCGGTTTGATTTGAAACTATATATTATAAGTGAAGTTACACCAGAGATATAATCAGATTACACAGAATCGTTGTTGTAACCGTTATTAAAGTTTCAATTATTCTGCCAAAGTCTGTTCAAGTATTATGTTTAAAATAATCCGAGGAACTTTTTTTCTCAGCGAATTGTTTATTTTGGTTTACATGGCTATGGAAAACTGCGCACGAGTGAGAATACGCACGTAAGATTTCGACAAGTTGCTGATGTTAATGTTTAATGCAATTATTCCTTAATTTGGAAGCAAAAATGTGAAAATGATAAAAAGAATTCATCACTCGTTTTTTTTAATATGGGAAATATCAACCTCGTCCCGTTAATCGGTATTTGCCTCGCCAAAGGCTCGGCAAATACCGATTAACTAAGACTCGGTTGATATTTCCCATATTAAAAAACACTCGTGATGAATCCTCTATTTAACAACTGCCACTATTTCACCTATACCATAGTGAGTCAGTTCGATGTGCGAAAAAAGCAAACGTTGAGGCATGTGGTGAGCATGTATCCTGTTCCTGGAACTTACGAGAAGAATTTCTGCAGAAAAGGGATCATGGTCTATTCCAGATTCTATAATTATGGGGAAAAAAACTGCGATTCAACCTGAGGACCACAATCCTTCAATAGTATATACACAAAAATGGTGTCAAATGTATCTGCAACAGGTTTATGCGTATTTCCCCATGTCCCTATATTCTCTCAGAGCCCAATGGAGACACCGGATAAGATTGCGAATTTCCATGACAATGCGTCTCATGACTACAGAGAGAGCCGATTAGAACCGGGATCGGATGTTCATATGGTCAATGCCATGGACAACAACCACCTCAATGAATCCCGGACATGACAGACCAGGGGAAATAATCGAGTCGAACTATACCTGCCATCATTATATCGAGCATAAACAATGCCACATTATCCCCACTTAAGAAATAAATGACGGGTGATGGGATGTGGTGTGTGTGTGTGTGTGTGTGTGTGTGTGTGTGTGTGTGTGTGTGTGTGTGTGTGTGTAAGGGGGTGGGGGTCATTTGTTGTGCAATAAGACACTGCATGGAGAATAGAACACGATCGAGGGGTGCAGTTCTCAATCCATTATACCCAGCCCAAACTTTAGTACTTGTCTTCACTGAAAGTGAGTGAGTGAGTGAGGTTTTACGCCGCTTTTAGCAATATCCCAGCAATATCACGAGTGAGGTTTAACACCGCTTTTAGCAATATCCCAGCAATATCACGGGCGGGGGGACACCAGAAATGGGCTTCACACATTGTACCCATGTCGGGAATCGAACCCAGGTCTTCGGCGTGACGCGCGAACGCTTTAACCGCTAGGCTACCCGACCTCCCCTTCACTGAAAGGGACATACTGGCATTCACTGATGTTGAAAAAACGGTCACTCCAGGCGAGTATAATTATTTGAAATTGAATAATTTGCAAAAGGATCCATACTATTATATATGTATCCTTTGCAAATAGCATGGATCCTTTCACATGTATTTGAGCTCTATAATACACGTGTAAATGAAGTTCTAAATACGTTTCGCACTATTTGCGACATTTTCCAGCTTTAACAGAATACTTAAGGAAACACCTACATTTCTTGATATTAAACAAAATGTTATGGGAGGTGAACATGCATTTTGTTTGATGAATGCACATATGAGTTACACAGTCAAACTCAATGAGAGTGAAAGGTTTGTTTTTTTGTTGTTTAACGCCGCACTCCAGCTTTATGACGGCTGTCTGTAAATAATCGAGTCTGGACCAGACAATACAGTGATTGACATGCTGAGCATTGATCTACGCAATTGGGATACGAACCAAAACAGCTTAGTAAGCTGAGCACCCAATCCTGTTAGTCGCCTCATACGACAAGCATCTAGCCTGCGAGTGAAAGTGAGCGACAAAAATATGGGTGTTTTTTTTCAGAAATATTTTTCTTTTATTAAATTACAAAAAAAGAAGAAGTTATGAATGTAGTAACACAAAACTAAATTATTATGTCAGGTAGATAAGTTTCAGCCTCGGTCAGGTGTTTCCCTAATATTGTACATTACTTAGGCTAAATCGTCTCATTAATTACAACACACTAAAACATCACAATACACTATAAGTCTGGAAGGTAATTTAAGGTACCGACGTTAACTACAATATCTGAAAAACTATTGGACCTACTTCAGTCAAAGTTGGTATGAGATTATTACACAGTCATACATAACTGGATATTACATTTAAAGACAATCGGTGCATGAATAACAAATCTGTCTATTTAGCTATCACTATATTTCATCAACAACCAGACCTGTTCGTCACGGGCGGAACGAGCATTCATTGAAACAGCCATCTGCATAACGCTACCCCTGCGTCACAGGGCCACATGACACAGTTGAACCAATCAACTCAACTCGAAAGGGTGCACGGGAATCACGCACGCACGAATACGGTGTTAGCGTTGGGCGTCTCAACGTGCGTGATTCCCGTGCACCCTTTCGAGTTGAGTTCATAATCGCATACCAACTTTGACTGGAGTTGCAAATTGGTCCAATAGTTTTTTCAGATATTGTAGTAAACGTCGGTACCTTAAATTACCTTCCAGACCTTTTATATGCTAGGATAAGAAATCACAAGACTTTTTTCTGGTTTGTTCATTGGCCGCCGTCGCATGGCAGGTCTACCACTGTGCGGCGTCAGTCAACACATATGGAATGTGAATGGCGGGATCTACAGGTAGGGCAGGACATGCTTACCCTGGTGCCATCACTGATTTACAGTGGTCTATTCATATAACTTTCACAACAATTTTGTCATTCTCTTGCATTGCATTCTCCGTCAGAATGGAGTCACTGAGTGATATAAATAGAACAAACAATGTTTGGAATTCGTTATCATAACATAATATAAATGGAAAATAATTGAAAAGTGACTGAAATATTTTGTCGTTTTCAAAAAACACTGACTGTTACATATATACCTGGGGACCCCCTAAAGAACGCGAACCTATGATATCTACATTTAGAGATGGCATATATCATATTTGAGAAATTATGTAGTTTTGATACAACATACACTGTGATTTGAGAATAGCCCTAGTATTCTAGTCAGAAGAGTATGAGTATTTTCAGCACAGCAGAAGCGATAAAACCCTTTCCATATTCATAAGGAATTGCATTAAATTAGAGATAAAATCAACCGCCTTTAACACTTCCGATACTTGTATTATAAGTGTTAAATCATATTTCATTGCAATTGACGTGTGTTTGAAGGAAATACTTTTGATGACAACAGTTGCAGCTTCCCTATATCTATTTTGACAAAAAATGATTCAGTCAGTAACAAGGAGGAGTCTGTCACTCAGCATAAACTGATGTTGTTGTATTGTAATTGCTGAGAATATCATTATTTGATGACCTAAACAGAGGGATTAATTAGCGTCAGTCATCTTTCGTCATGCTAATGTTTTATATTAATTACGTTTATCCTTTACTTGGGTTACATATTATTTCCGCTTTCACGTCAACAATTCCATTATTGACTAGTAGAGAGAATTGAATAGATAAAACAATTTATGAATATCATGGGCATCATAGAGTGAGTGAGTTGGGTTTAACGCCGCTTTTAACAGTATTCCATTTATATCACGGCGTGTCAGCTTAATGTGGGAGGAAAGCCCGAAGTGATGCAGGTCTCAGACGTTTACCACTTCGGTGAAACCCACGAGCACGGGTATGGTGCTGACAAACCTAGAAACATAATCGGGGCGAACCGGGATTCGAACCCACAATCATAGGTTTCTGGCGTGTCCAAGGGACGCAACTCTGCACAGCGACGCCTTAGACGACTGAACCACCCGTGCCCCCGGGCATCATAGAACATTAACATTTGTCAATCATCAATTAACATAAACATCCTCATATTCCATCATTATAAAAATAGAAACCGTTCAATATTGTGGAATAATATGTAAAATAATTTAAGATGACTTAAGTTTTAAAAAAATGAGAAACATGAGAAAAGTAAAACGTGGCTTTCCTGAAAAAGATAATCCATCAAGCGAAAGACTGGGCCTCGTAAACCTCTTTCCCTGTGTCAGTAAATGTTTGTTGTTGTTGGTGGTGGTTTTTTGTTTAACGCCGCACTCAGCAATATTTCAGTTATATGACGACGGTCTGTAAATAATCAAGTTTGGACCAGATATCTAGTGATTAATATCATGAGCATCGATCCACGCAATTGGGATACGATGCCATGCGTCAACCAAGTCAGCGAGCCTGACCACCCGATCCCGTTAGTCGCCTTTTACGACAGGCATAGTCACCTTTTACGGCAAGCATGGGTTGCTGAAGACCTATTCTACCCCGGAATCCTCACGGTCAGTAAATGTTTGAAGACCTGGAAAGGTATGACTGGACTGTGTTTAAGAGCTGGCCTACGGGGAGATAGAACTGGCCCAGGTTGGCGCCAAGAGAACTTGCTAGGTGATGTTTCGGCCTGTTACACCGGGACACGAATGTATTAGTTTGACTGAGGATTATATCGTTGCGAATCCGAACCAGTAAAGAGTCTAATTGGTACAAACTCGGGTCGTCATTTTGATGTGCCTTAGACTGCTACACACCTTCTGTGATCTTGAATGAGTACATTGTAAGTGGGGTTTACGATGCTTGTAGCAGCAATAGCACCATACTCGAAAAGACATCAGTATCTAAATTTAAATTACTCAAAAGAAGTTAAGGACCATCTGGATTCTTTCGTATTTATATATATATGTCATTGACAGATGAACTTAAGTAATATAATTGAGTGAGTATGGTTTTACGCCGCTTTTAGCAATATTCCAGCAATATCACGGCGGGGGACACCAGAAATGAGCTTCACTTTAGTAATATAAAAGAATCGGTATTCCTTAACTTATTTTGAGTAGTATATATGGGGAATAGAACCTCGGAGACGGCGATGCAGAAGAAAAGGCATAATATACCGGAGTCAGCTAGTTGACCACAAATGACAGCAAGCCTTATGACTTCGAGTCTTTCTCCTGACAAAGAAACGCTTCGACCAACAGGCTTTACAATTTACAATCTTTTTGTCACTAAAAGGCCCTTGAGCCCATTGTCATTAGTTTGCATGGCCTCAAAGTGTTTTGGTGGATCCGACTCACTGAGCTGATCCATATTTCGTGCTTCATGTCTGTATATGACCCATGTAAACAGCAATATATTGGATGTAATAAATCCTTGTAGCAGATCCTTCATTTAATAATTAAATCAGATGTGAGTATATTGCACATGACAAAGTGTTCCTTTGAAGATGTCACTCCGCACCAATCAACCTTTTAGAGGTATTTGCATGCGTTTGATATTATCACAAAAGCTAATGGGAGTTATGGCAATTACATCAACATTTAACTTACTGTGTCGAATGTAAAGACACGCCGTGTGAAAATACTGTATATGTACAAATACTTTCTATGGCCATATGTGATGTTACTAACGGGCGGTGAGTTATGTCCTTTTATAAGCGAACCTTTTGATTTACATCTGTTTGAGCAGGGGTATGTTCAAACAAGATCTGTTTTTTTCATACCAGATGACCATCTATTTAATGATATATAACAAAGCATGAAACTTCATTGTGTTTCCTAGCGTGTGCCAACTCTTTGAATTTCCTTTCAAGAGTAAACGGAATCAAATTCAATTGCTGCATTATACCCGAAATAAGATTGTTCCATGACTATTAAGAGCAAATGGACATTTCTATTCTGTTTCAAGAGGTGATTGATTGAAGCGGAGTTTGGCAAAATACAAAATGTCCCGTTCAAACGAACTGTCATCTATGATCATAGATAATATTGACACATTTGAGCAATTATTGATATAGTTTTTTGGGGCAGTTTATCCCTGTGGTATTTCATTTTGGCTTCATTTCGAATCAGTCACCGCCGGTAGAATGTTCGTTATTTGGCATTTACTCATTTTGGAGATATCTGTGACTGGAGCCTTGGCATGTGGAGAGTGCAAAGACTTAATGGTGCCTTCTTATGACGGTTTTGTCATCCAGAATCCATCATGGTTCATGTTTACTGCAGACCGCGTCTCCTGTCTCTGGGAGTGTTACCGACAGCCCCGATGTAGGAGTTTCCAGTACGATTACACTTCTGGAGAGTGCCGAGGGTACGATGAGTTCCTGGCGAATGACCAGTCCTATGCTGGCTACAACGACACGAACGATATCACAACTGTCAAGCTGTGCCCAGGTAGAATTCTATACTAATTTCAGATGTCTAATTTCGTATGCAATATAATTGTACCAGAGTGTTAAGTGTTGGGGTAGTATATCCAAAGTACCCAAAACTGATAGGGAAAACAAATAATAGTGGGAGAGTATGGTTTAACGCCGCTTTTTGAAACACTCGAGCAAAATCACGCAGCGGAACACCAGAAATGGGCTTCACGCTATGTACCCATATTTAAAACAAAGTCACATAAATGTTGTGTGAACTGGGTCATGCACATTCATGCTGTGAATCTCCATTGCAGATAATCTCTCCAATAATTAACAACTAATGTTCACCCTCCATTACCCAAACCGTGTGAGTGATCTTTGATAGACAAAACGTAGAAACGCACCCTCTAAATCAGTTAAGGAACCACGCTCACCATTGGTTTGCATATACCAGTCGACGTTCTCAAGTTCCCCTGCAACACATAACCACAATGGTTTTGCAGGCAATGAACATGCCGTCGGGATATAACTGAAATTCTGTTTTTAAAAACGGCGCTAAATCCCAAATACACGAACCGTCCTGTATTTTTGTTAACACTCTAAAACTATACCATGATTTCTGACCTATGAGGTTAATGAGTTAGTGAGTGAGTATGGTTTTACGACGCTTTTAGCAATATTCTAGCAACATCACGGCGGGGGACACCAGAAATAGGCTTCACACACTGTACCCATGTCGGGAATCGAACCCGGGTCTTCGGCGTGACGAGCGAACGCTTTAACCACTAGGCTACCCGACCGCCCAACTGAGGTAAATGAAGCGGAGACACATTAGAAATATTTATTTTAGAAAGACAACAACAAAGTTGCCCCATCTGATTATTCTAGTTTCATGGATTTTTGTGCTGCACTCTCGGCTGTAGTTGTTTCTGTTACTACATGAGTTGACGTTTCATCCAGAACCGCTGCGGGTGTCAACATTGCCTCAGCCGATGTAGTATCAGCAGAGGCGGTAGATGTCAACGTTTTCGAAGTTGAGATAGCAGGACCAGAGGCGGCAGACCCCAAAAGGGCACTAACCCCAAATACACGAACCGTCCTGTATTTGTGTTACCACTATAAAACTCCCATGGTTTCTGTCATTTCCCAATACCAATACCAGCTAATGACTTCATGCGAGCATCGAAGACGTTTCTCATTCCCTAGAAATAAGGAGACTCGTAAACGTTAATCTCGATATGTCTTCGGAGATAGTATTGCAGTGAAGCAATCAGTTCATTTAACGCATTTGCCCGATATTCTTCAACTTTTGGTTTCGTACTTCCACCAAGAAACGCATGAGAGTTTTATTAGGATATTTTTCACGATGCGAAAGAGCATGATACTGACAGGGTTTAACACGACGTCATCACGTAACCCACGTGATTGGCTTTCGTTGACCCACGCTTGGTAGACGTTCAGGCTCCACCTACTTGTTTTCTATGTTCTGAGAAAAAGCCGAATTACAAAGACTTAGAAGATCATGCTCTGACACAGGATTGCTAAAAAGGTTAGGAATAGGACCTCCGTTATTTCCGGAAATACTGTCTGCGTCATCAATGTTATGAGTAGTAAAGGGAATTGATATGCGCTGGGGAATACTTGCTTCTACTTATTGAGAGAGCTCCACCAAATTTGATTCCAAGATATCACTTTTACCCACATTAAAATCTGGTACAGCCACGTCAAGTGTTTCAATATACGTATTAATAAGTCTTTCAAAATCTGAGTAAAATTCCGTCTGACCCGTGAGGATTCCGGGGTAGAACAGGTCTTCAGCAACCCTTGCTTGCCGTAAAAGACGACTATGCTTGTCGTAAAAGGCAACTAACGGGATCGGCTGGTCAGGCTCGATGACTTGGTTAAAGCATGTCATCGATCCCAATTGCGTGGATCGATGCTCATGATGTCAATCACTGGATTGTCTGGTCCAGACTGGATTATTTTACAGACCGCCGTCATATAGCTGAAATATTGCTGAGTGCGGAGTTAAAAAACAAACAAACAAAAATAAAAAATGATTTTGTGTAGTGAAATGAATATCGGAATCCCATGTTCATCACGTACAAGGACTGAAAACAAAATGAGAAATCGCACGTGCTTTTCCGTGCTCTTTTTAGACGAGGTCTCCAATAATTATGCTGGAACTTTAGCGCGTTCATGCACGCAGTTCCTATCGAGTCAGCATAAACAAGAACGAGCCTCCATTACATATTGGGTGGACATTAGTTTAACATGTATTTTGAATGGGACATTGTTTTAAGTTGGATATGGTCCTCAAAGTCACGACTATTTTATGCACGTGGGGACAATTCTCGGTCTGACGGCCTCGAATTCGCCCCACGTGCAAAAATAATCGTGACTTTTGAGGACCATATCCTACACGTGGAATCGATTTTCGGTCTTCCTTGTGACGAGGCTACCCCTTAGCCCCCAACCCATCATAATGTATATGTAATGTGTAAACATTTTGTTTATTTGTTTTTTGTTTTATTAATGAATATTATCAAATACCATTAAACACATAAGCAGTTTTCGTCTTGGCAATTCAGCAGCTGATCTTCCTCGTGTGTTTTACCAAAGTGGGAAACGTCAGCGTTAGTCGCCTTTTACGACAAGCACGTCACCTTTTACGGCAAGCATGGGTTGCTAAAGACCTATGTTACCCCGGAATCTTCTCGGGTCACTACCCCGATGTAAATACATGTAATCGAGACAGGGCCAGACAAAGCATGATGAAGTATGAACAACGTCCCAAGCCGACAGGTACGATGATCACACTGTCATCCAAATATCCGAGACTGACCGTCCAATGCATTCGTGACCAACTCGTGTTATTCCGGGACAAGCCGAATAGCGACTCGTGCCCCTCTCGTGGCCATTTATGCAACCGGGTTCCGTCTTTGCGCAAACGGGCATACCTAAAACAATTGTCAACTCGTTGTGTAATGGTTCACACATATTTCCCCGTATATTATATATATTTTAGATACAATTTAAAGCAGATCTGGACATGCGGAATTATACAGTATGTTTGAACACATTTAAATGTGTCTTGGATATATTTTAAGATGCAAGACATATGTAAAATCAAATATTATTTCTGAGGAATTCTTTGACAAAGAACTTGAAATCATACGCGCATTCTGATTGGTTTGTCGTATTTTCGCACATAACATTCATCGATAGGGGGACGAGTCTTCTTGCAGGTTACGGAAAGGGGCGAGTGGTGACGAATGCGTCCAATGCTCTTTGGTCGCCCTAAACGCCATCATCGGTTACAGATTCGGACCAAAGTCCCTATCAAGGAAGTATTTACCTGCCCTTAACTGGTAAATGTTGGCGAGACGTCCTCTAAGCTACAGCCAGCCGGACGTACAATGATTGTTTGTGGATAACGCATGTAAAAAAAAAAATAATAATAGTTTGTGGGAATTATGTGTTTTTTATGCTTGTAGCTGTTGTACTACCAGCACTCCTTGGGATTCCGTGCAGTACTACGCGTCACTGCCAAGTGGTTGACTCTTTGTGTTCCTACCCGTATAACACATGCACTTGTTCTATGGGATTGAGCTTCAATATGTCTCAAGGAGCCTGTGTTGTGTGTAAGTATTTGCACATGTATGAGAACAGGCATATGATCGTGCGATGATATTATTTTAATTTGTGTGTCTATTTATTCGTATCGTTTTCTGATTTCACAAAGGCACATACATATGTACTTGTAAAGGCTGAATTTATGTTTGTGTGCACTTTCTCGTCGGCAAAGCAAATGGACCCTAATAAAATGTAAGGAGTAATGACTATCTTATTTAAAAGCAACGAAACAATTTGCCATAAACTCAAGTGAAGTCAAAGTCCACTGTACGATGAATTTATGAATCACTATCAAATAGTGAGGATATCATGTGTTCTCAAAAAGTTAGACATG
Organism: Haliotis rufescens; assembly: GCF_023055435.1. Taxonomy (NCBI): domain Eukaryota; kingdom Metazoa; phylum Mollusca; class Gastropoda; order Lepetellida; family Haliotidae; genus Haliotis; species Haliotis rufescens. The sequence continues at coordinate 1,414,701 of NW_025964024.1, forward strand.
TCCTGGCATCCGTTATAAACACATGCAAAGTCAAGTCAACGGTCCACCTAAATTAAACACGGAACATGTGGTAAAAGTCACAATAGAAATGGACAATCATCAATTTTGTCACTGATACAAATAAGGTGGAATTGTACTCCATACGTCTAACATAACAACATTGAATGCTTTACTAAGGCCTTGAATGTTTTAGCTCAGATCAAACAACTTTTGACTAAGGGCCGTATAAACCCTATTGAAATTGTCGTAAAAAGAGCATGCTCGATCATACCTCAACCGTTGTGAAATGTGAATACCAAACGCTGAAGCTGCTGAAATATTGCTTGATAAAAAGGAAAATTTTACTTTTGAAAAATATAAGTCATCCCTCTTGTCATTCAGGCTTGTGGGGAGTTCTTTCTCACTTTGATTCTTTGGCGCCGATCTAAATATGAAACAGATGAGGCGGTTTCACTGGTGAAATGTAAACACAAGAGGATGAAGCTGCTGGAATACCCGTCACAAGCCATATTGATTAATATTATCAATATAAGAGTACTCTTGCTTTCCAGCAAGTGCATGCATGTATTACAATAAAAACATGTATAACATTGGTATTACAATAAATATACAAACATTATTGGAAAGGTGAAAATATCAGTATATTAAGTGTTATGCGTGCCTCTGTTCTATTCACCTTCGGGAAAATAATATGTAAAATCAATAAATCCACGGTACAATTCACATGCACCTTCATGCAGCACTGTATATTCATCAACCTCTTTCTTTCAGCATGTGAGAGCTACGGCAGTCAGTTCAGCGTGTATAGGAACATCGACTCCGATTTCAGTCTCCACATGACTAGCTTCACCTCCGACATCCCTGTTACTTATCCAGATGATTGCAAAGAGATGTGTTTACAGGAGTCCAGCTTTGTTTGCGTCATTGCCAAGTCATACATGTCTCAGGGAGGCTACCGGTGTGACTATGGAGCCCAAACCTGGCAAATGGCGGACTCTGACCTGAACGTCTTCGCCCCGTCTACAGCATCCATTTACATAAGACACTGTTCTAACCACGAACAGAATTAATGTTGTTATCTTACATAAATATTCATAGGTAGATTCCTTGACCATGTTATTTCATTACAGTGTTTAATACTACACCCCTAAGATGCTTTTATCTGGTTTTAGTTTTTTTAATCCCTTAGCACCTTGTACTAGTTCGGACTTACGACGGGTTTGTAGTGCTAGCCCACTGAGATACCATGCCGCAGTTTGACATGGATACGCCACTCGGACACAGTGCACTGACCATGAGCCCACCAGTCCTTGGTTTATCTCCTTATGTCTGCAGGATGCCATTAATAGCCTTAACGACATCACATGATGCTTTTCAAAAATCATGTACATTAAAGGACAACGTGTATGTCATTTTATAAAAGGAATGAAAGTACAATATTTACTTAGATACTTAATGGGAAGTTTAGATCATAAATTCATGGAAATAGGAGGGAATGCATCCAGAGTTATTATTTAATCCACCTAACAGAAGGCCAAATAAGGTATATTTTTAAAATCCCTTAGCACCTTAGTACTTGTTCCGACATCTGGTCTTGTATAATCTATTTCTTTATCCATACCCTGAACACTTGTCCAGTACACGTGGCATTACTTTTGTGCAATCAGGGTTTTATACAGTTAACTGTTTAAGGCTATATTTCCTCAATGTGTTATGTTTGTGTAAGTCTTGTTTATATGTTAATGGATATGTAATACAGACAAGCTATTTGTTAGTATTGTTGCATTTATATGATAAGGTTGTTTTTGCACGAATAAAATAGATAAACGTTTTCGAATTTATTTCTTACTAAATAAGTCCCGGGAAAATATATTGTAACATTTCTGATGCGGATAATGCAGATTTTAACATGATAACGTGTACGTAAATGTACATTTCATAGACAAACATATTGAAAGTTCAATATATATCAAATGATCTGGACCTGAAGTTGTACGTTATGTAATTTCGTAGGAATTGAGTTGTTTAACAGTGACTGAAACACTTGCACAAATCTGCTGTGTAATGTAGGTGACCAGTATGACAGCAATGGGGAGCGTCATAGAAAGGGTGACGATTACTACTGCAAGTTTCAATGTAGTTGTCTTGAGGTGATGTGAGGAACTACGGTAAGGTCCGAGGGCCCTCGAGTACTGACATCGTCCCTCTCACTCACCCCAAGTCGTCAGTAAAAGAAAAACGAGGGCATACCGTAGTTTAGGTGAAGGTACGCCTAGACAGGCCCTGGCTGTGACTATGCCGGTACACAAACTACCTTCTAATTACCGTTAATTAACATCCTGAACCACCTTGGACAACAGGAATCTATTTCGATAAGAGGCCCGTGAAGATCCGGGGTAGAATTATAGGTCTTCAGCAACCCATGCTTGCCGTAAAAGGCGACAACGTTTGTCGTAAAAGGCGACTAACGGGATCGGGTGCTCATGTTGTCAATCACTGGATTGTCTGGACCAGACTCGATTATTTAGAGACCGCCGTCATATAGCTGAAAGATTGCTGAGTGCGGCGTTAAACAACAAACCAAACCAAATACTTCGATAAGAAAAGAGCTCATTCGTTTTTACTTCTTTATATACTCATATCTATATCAAACGCCATTAAGTATATCAAGATTGACAGAAATCTTTATTTCCTCCAGTGGTTTTGGAGAGTTCAAATGCAAATGCATGTATACATTATACATATTTAAACATTCAAATTATCAATACGCAATATGATACATAAATCAATTTGTTGTGCCAGGTACAGCCACCCAAGGGTTTTCTAGCAGCTTTTTCACACACTACAATGTATATTCTAAGGTACATCATGGACTGTAGTTTCCAGGAACTTATTTCACTGGAGAGTCCATGTAGTAAGGTTCTACGTGTATTTGTGTAATGCCACAACTGAGGAATAGTTGGATTGACCGTCGTATTAATGGACGCAACAGAAATGGTTGACACTTAAATTTACATTAAGCTCTGTAGACGTACACAAGACAATCGTACATCACATGTTACACATTCTTATCAACGATAATATCTGAACTGATGGCATCTTGATTGAATTCTGTGAAGCAACACATTAACTACTTACGGTAATATTGATCGACAATAATGTCACATGTAGGTATTCCTCGAGAATGTGAATCTTATATATGTTTTCTACGGACCAGGCTTCTCATAATTGCACACTGAGTAACATACGCAAAAAATCGATTGTACAATTCTGACTATATCATGAACATGTGTTAATTATTCACTTTTAAATAGTATATGGTATGTTCAAACTTTAATTAACAACATAAATAGAGACACATTCATACAAACCTAGACCTACATGTCATTGTCAAATACCAGGAAAACACCAGGTGTTTTCGTGGCTGGTCTCTACTGGTAGGATCTATGCGATATGGCGTGGAATGTGGCCTGATGCCGAAATTGATATAAGAACACTCACTATAAGGCCGCGTCCTTACAGGCAACACCCTGAAGTTCTTAGTAGCTCTCGTGTCTGATCCTTGTTGTGCGCTAATACAATATTGTGAGGTATTTTAAGAATATTGCGACGGAACACAGAATTATCGCTTGGGAGATTGACGATTATTGCAACGGATCGCGGTTGAATAGCGGGGGAACGCTGTCAATATATGTGCCTTCGTAGCTGTTATTGACAAAGGTGAAATTGTGACGGCATATGGAAATTTGGATCAAATGAAATAACGGTATTCGGCTCGAGGCAACGTCGTTTCTATGGAAAAGCTGATTGCGTCATTATTCCTTATTGAGGTGCTCCACCTGAAGTATGAAGTAATTATGGCGTCAATATAAACTGTTTAAATCATAAAAACAACCATATTAGTTCAAACTCTGATACATTTCTACCGATTAAGACACATTATGTTAAAACTGTGAATCAATGCACTATATACGCACATGAATAGATTAATTGTGGATTCCTGTAAATAAGAGCAAAGACTTCATTTTGCATCACTTTGTCGTCGAGACCAGTTAGAGAATTCAAAAAGTCTCTTACTTGAAGAATGTTCATCAATTTGCATGTACACGTCGCTATTTTGGAGTCACTTGTCACTCGGGTCTTGGCATGTGGCGAGTGCGGAGATTCAGTGGTGCCGTCTCATGATGGTTTCGTAATCTTTAATTCACTGTGGCCCACGCTTACTACAGACCGCGTCTCCTGTCTCTGGGAATGTCACCGACAGCCCCGATGTAGGAGTTTCCAGTACGATCAAACTTCTGGAGAGTGCCGGGGTTACGACGAGTCTGTGGTGGCCGACCAACCGGCGATGTCACAACAGTCAATTTATGTCAAGGTAGGACAAGTTCATATTTATATGTACCGTCAGACACTGCGCTGAAGACAGTGCAGTTAGGACCATTTACATTTCCTCTTGATGTCGTAAGAGGCGACCAAACTGGGTATGGTAGTCAAACTAGATCTGAGAGTTGGTTGAATGCGTGCATTGTTCACTGGCGGCGTGGTACGTTGCTTATTTAAGAATTGCCCTTCACTTTGTGTGAGTTCATTGGAGTATCAACCTTCATAGAGTGAGTGCCAAACTGTCGCAAGCTCCGACCTTCATACAATGTTTTGCCCTCACTCTATGAAGGTTCATACTCCAATGAACTCAACCAAAGTGAAAATCAATTCTTATAATTTTTTTATCACAATTTCTTACCTCAAAGGATGTAGGCCTAGATCTAAACACAATTTTATTTAGTACGTGTGATTTCATGTTTACACTGACATCCATACAACAACCCGCTTTATCGCGGAGTAAAATAGTTCCTCAAAAAGAGAGGTGACATATTGGCGTATGGATGCACAACTTGCTCTTCAGAAACAACTTACGCAGCACATGTGTTCAAATCATATCCTCATTATATGAGAAAGGTCTGTAAAGAGCTACCTCAGTAAGTCAGTCACAATGACAGCGCGAAAGTCAAAATGGCCGACACGATAAACGTGACGGGAGAGATTTCCGAAGTTGTTAATGAATCTGTGGCGGTTACATGTGCTAGTCATCATTTATCAACTGGCCGATCATTGAAAGGTGTATAAAGATGCGTCAAACAGACACAAAGGTAAATTCATAGATTGCTGGAGACGGTCAGTGTCAGCCTAGGCACGGATCGAGTCGATACTACGATAGTTTAGATGTGCATTTCTTCGTTTGTTCATTAAGATGGGCCGTAGCGAGGATATTCGTGAACAATCATGCAGTCACGCTCTCTGGCATTTCTCAAAGTATACTGAGACCAAGAATAACGGTTCTAAATGATCAGAAAGAACGTTTATGCATGTTTTCGTGCTAGGGAATTCCCAGGGGTTTCCCCAGGAATGTGGAAGTAGTCCGTCAGTGTTTATGTCATTTCAAGAACACGGTCACGTGAAAAACGTCAAATTGTGTCGTTCATACACTTATGAACGTCAATTTCGCGGTCATGTGACCGACCTCTCGTCCAATGGAAAAGCCGTATATCGTGTAAACTTCAAATTAAAAAAATATAATATAATATATGTTTCAAGTGCAATAATAATATGTGTGCGCTTACGTCCTGAGTCTGTACAACCGACGTGTGATCATTTGGAATATATCAGATTTTTATCTTCTTCTGTTCGATACGTGTTTTCACAAAGTTCGAGAGTAAGTGAGTGTGGTTAGACGACATTACTCCCAGCAAAGTCTTATGACCTGAGCCTTATCGGGATGCTTGTTGTGGTAAGCGAACTCGGCCACACACAAGTTTGCATGAATCACAGTTTCTATGTCGTCTCCCTGTTGTATTATTCCTAGCTATGGTACTACAAGTAGCTGCAGATGTACCTCAACTTGAAGGTCCCTGTAACACGATGTCTGACTGTCTTGTGGTCAACTCCACGTGCTTGCAGCAACACTGTACTTGTGAAATAGGCCTGGGCTACGATAATTCTTCAGCAGCCTGCATTGAAAGTAAGTGTACGTGCATTGGTCTGTAATCATCGCAGAAGCTACTGGGAATGCCTTCCCCGACTATCACGACGCCCTAATCATGTACAATGGCAGTCATATTGAAAAACCCGGAAGGGGAGAGTGTCATCACTGATTTTCAGTGATCCATTCATATTTGTTGCAACACCATTTTGCCTTTTACACGCAAAAGAAATCTGTATCGGTGAGTATTCGAGACTGGTTATTCTCTGGTGATGACGTTTTATATTTATACTGCAGTTGGTCTCTAGCGCTGAAGGGCGGTCGGGTAGCCTAGTGGTTAAAGCGTTCGCTCGTCACGCCGAAGACCCGGGTTCGATTCCTGACATGGGTACAATGTGTGAAGCCCATTTCTGGTGTCCCCCGCCGTGATATTGCTGGAATATTGCTAAAAGCGGCGTAAAACCATACTCACTCACTCACTCACTCACTCACATACTGATGGCAACTGGTAATATAATGACCACCATAAGCGACTGCCAATACTTCTCCGATAGTGGGAATCGAACTCGAGTTGTTTTCTTTTAAATTTCAAACGTCTCTAGCGACTGCGCTGAACACGCTCCACTGATTTTGTTGAAATATTTGCCACGTTACAGTTTTAGTGGCGCCCCAAACAATATAACGTATCCTGGAACCTTTCTCCGCTGTATTATTGCAGAGTGCGGCGTTAAACAACAAACAAACAACTTTTCTCCGAGATGTTTTCATTCAAAACCCATTCTCACTAACACCATTATAAAATAATATGTAAAGAGTAAAGTCTGTATTTTAGAATTCCTTTGTGAAACTCTACGTTTCAATACAGAAATCACTTCGTAACATTATCAATAATAAACAACTGTCAGTTACAGGCATAACACCTGTAGGTTTCCAAACAAGTCGTCCTACATCAAATGGCAGTAGAGTAAGTCTATCAAAGTCCACGGCCATTGCTGTTGTCAATGAGAAGGTGCCTGTATCAGTCATTACCAGTAATATGCACTGGTGATGTGTACGCACCTTACTATTGTGTTATGGTAAAGGTGATGGTCACTGCCAGGGTCGTAATTTTGTTATATGAATGTTTTATATTTTGGGTTTATATGCAGTGATTTCTGCCTTTAATATAGTAATTCCAGTACAAGGTAAACCTTTCCCTCGGTCCCTTGTTTCTTTAAGGTGAGCCATTGACTTACCTTTGCATGTGTTTGTGACGGGTGCCACCGTTGGAGCAGGATACGCTTACCTTTTCGCGAACATCTGGTCTCGTTACTATTTGATAGTGATTCATAAACGCATGCTCATGATATAGTCGGAATCGTATCATCGACTCTGCTTTATGAAGAGATTTCTATTGGATAAGGAAAGGGGTGTGATCGCTATATTTACCTCTTTGGATGAAGACGCTTTATTTACCTCTCTGCGTGAAGAACCCGTGAAGATCCGGGATAGAATAGGTGTTCAACAACCCATGATTGCCGTAAAAGGCGACTATGCTTGTCGTAAGAGGCGACTAACGGGATCGGGTGGTCAGACTCGCTGATTTATTTGATGCATGTAATCGTATCCCATTTGCGTGGATCGATGCTCAAGGAGTCAATCACAGGAGTCTCTGGTCCAGACTCGATTATTTACAGACCGCCGTCATATAGCTGGAATATTGCTAAGTGCGGCGTTAAACAACAAACAATCTCTGCGTGACACTGAATGACAAAATGACAAAATGAAGTGAAATAGAGTGAGAAGCGATAAATGTTACACGTTTTGTGTAAGTCAGGGTCAGCCTTGTGGTTCAGATGTCTGAACGGTTTTCTCAGATACAGTTGATAGACATGTTCTGATGCTTTGAGGTTTTGTTATAAAATTAGTAATGTGAAAGGTATTGTAATTTTCTTGTGTCACTGTTGAAACTTGTGAAGGATATTTAACTGATGCAGCAACGAAATGGAAACATTTATGTTACATTCAAAGATTAAGAAATAGCATCAGATATTTCACATTTGTCATTTCGTCATTAGAATATCAATGGTGACGGCAATTTGTGATGCTGTGGCTGACATTATAAAGCGATGACTGCACATACAGGTGAGCTTCCGTCCAACAGAACTATGCTTATATTTATAGAGACATATTTATAGATATTTATAAAAACTTACAGAGTTGTCTTCATCTTACCTTTACGGCCTTCGCATTACATACAAACGCTCTATATAGTTAGCTCTATATAGTTTTACTTTGACATACGGCGATGGATTAGGAGAGTACACCAGCGTGTACACCGATGCCATTCTCACCATGACCAACTACAACACTGGCTCACTGTGAGCAGCCCAGGGGACTGCATTGACCTCTGTCTGGGGGAGTCCACCTTCGTGTGCAATGTTGCTGTTGTAACCTACTCGGACAGAATGTGGAGCTAAATTATGGGAAATCCTCAATTCCCTAATAAACACAAATTTCGATATAATAACATATACACGCATGTTTGTTCGAGACTGTGCCTTGAACAATGGAACAACATCTCACAGTTCAGTTAATCGATTAATCATTTATCCTGGCATCGACAATATGACTTCTGTATCTTTCCTCCGTTACCCGTGATACATACACCCGTATCATTGACACGTGTCTGTTTTCAATCAGGGAAGGGAATGAGGCCGTGCTTATTTCACGAAACAATGATTGAGCCGGACTCTTTGTTTGTTACCTTCCGTTGTCTTACATTGAAGTAGGGAACAGGAAAGTGGCCGCAAAGCTTTTGTACACGTTGCACGAGAAATATTGCGCGCCGATTGTAATTTTGGCTCTTTTTTATACATATTGTATTTTCGGTTCATGTGCAGATAAAGGTTTGAATATCCAATATCTGTTAGTTTCGAGTTATTTTCTGCTTTTCCGTAATAGCTTTGCATTCTTCCACATAATGAAGTAGCCAACCGTACCATGCAACTGAAATCCTTAAAAGTAGTTCAGTTCGAGCAAAGGAAAATATTCTTGCCCATGTGCGAAATATTTTAATAACGCTATGGATTAGTTGATTTAGGTTAAAATGAGTTGAATTATGTGTCATGATACTTGTAGACACACCTTTATGTATTTGCAAAACAAAGACATACGTCTTGAACAAAGGAAACTATTCTCGCTCATGGGCAAACTATTTTAATAATGCTATACATTAGTTGACCTCAGTTCAAATGAGTTGAATTGTGTGGCATGGTACTTGTAGAAAAACCTTTATGTATTTGCAAAACAAAAACATGGGTTTTGAGCAAAGGATAATTTTCTCGCCCATGAGCCACTCTTAAATTTTGATTTTTTAAAACATTTTTTGTCTCTTTTTCTTCATTAGTATATTCCCATGAACACAGCGTCTTGAATTTTGTAAATACCTTTGACCGAGACTGGTTAAAGCACGGATAGGATCTGGACAAATGGGTTTCCAGAGTCAATATGGTATGACTTACTCTTAGTAATTATTTTCGTCTCTGGTTGTACATATGCATGTTATTCAAGGATCCTTTCTTATGAAGCAGACATATAACTGCCTCACACCATTCCTCTGGGTAATTGTAACTGGACATACTTTTATATAGTGTAGGTGAGATTACATCAGTTATAGTAGTTCTTGTGTAATATCGACAAATCTTGGGGATTAAGTCTGCTTCACATTCTTAATAACATATCATGCTTCCAGTAAAGTAACAGGATCAAACGTCCCATATATACACACATACTTCAGTTTTCCTCATCCACACATAGAAACTTAGTGACTGTTTCATTCATCGTTGTATCATTCTGTTCCCCCTTTGCAAATAGGCATACTATTCTCTTTTTCGTCTTTAATTAATTAATTTTCTTTAATTCTTTTCACAAAATGTTTGTATTGTCCCTTATGGATTTCCGTCATCTTTGTTTCATTAAGTTCACATTCATAATTTATCTTGCGGCATATCCTTGCAGAGCGTGTTTCATTTCTTGGAATCTTCAAATACGTGATCTGTATTTATGTTCCTGAACCTTGACAGCGTTGTTTTTGTTTCAGAGTGGGGGAGTTAAAATTTAAACCCACATTGGCAATATTTCAGACATATCGTGACCGAAAAAAAAATATACATTAATAATAATAAAATAAAAACCTATCGACAATACAATAACTAGAATATATTTTATCTGTATATGAAACTAGTATTAAAGCATTAAAAGGTCATAACTAGTACTTGACAGTAGAATACAATACATAAAAACAGGCTACATATCTCAATGTAGATCACCATACTTGGGACCAAAGAGACTTAGGGTACCTCTGCGACCCGCATGGACCCCAGCAGGATTTACATCATCTCTTCAAGCGCTGGCTGTTTTTTTTGGACAAATTTTGCCAGTAATTAAAAAACAACATATTCTACTATTTAAAACGTGGCGGTAATAATATCTTACATACATTTACAGGGGACAAGCATTTTACACGACTTCAACCCCCAGCCACTAACAATCTCAGTTATCACATTTATTCTACAAATTACAAAAAAGTCCTTCTTTTACTCAAAACATATCAAATCTGGACTGACAGACCAAGTAGGTGTAAATAGTTGATTTAATTTCATGCAATGTATTCACACCAACTTGGGTGTCACACTTGATAACCAACAAAATTCGATGGTGTAGTTGCCAGTTGTAAGATCTTATAGAAGAGTGAGTGAGTTGGATTTAGCGCCGCTTTTAACAGTATTCCAGTTATATTACGGCGTGTCAGCTTAATGAGGGAGAAAAGCCCGAAGTGATGCAGGTCTCAGTCGTTTACCACTTCGGTGAAACCCACGAGCAGGGGTTAGTGCTGACAAACCTAGAAATATAATCGGGGCGAACCTGGATTCGAACCCACAATCATAGGTTTCTGGCGTGCCGAAGGGACGCAACTCTGCACAGCGAATCGTACTACATTATGAAGTTAGGTCACATAATTTGTGAACAAGTGCTCTTACTCCTATCATAAACTAAGTAGAGGCCATATATGCACCCAATACGCTGTGAACGAATTGGGGCAAAATTACTATTACAATTACTAAAAACAAAACCTCGACGTAGGACTATTCGTTTGACAAGGTACACAATGTGTGTGTGTTGGAGACGGTTTTACGGCAGTCTTAATTTCAGCCATAAAACATATACATATGTTTGGACTAAACATAAATACGGTACTCAATACCCAACATCCTGTCAAATAAGTCGTTATATAACTTATCAAATAATGCATCATATAGGGCCAATACCAGCCAAACCCAAGCATCGGTACTATCACCTTTGGCATGGAACTAAAACCTGTAGACATGTTCATTGATGTTTTGTACTGACGTCGAAAGCTCCATAAGCATATGAGAAGTTTATTGCAGGGTCAAGCAAATACATAACTTCGTCCTGTCTCAAAGACTAATCATAATTTTTAATACAATTAGGAAAGATCTATCCGAACTCATGTAGGTTTTATAGTGCTTGCCCAGTAAAGTCTTGAGATCGGTCATGGGATCAAACCTTCTGCCGGACCGCCTCCGTGGTCTAGTGGTAGAGCGGAAGGTCCGGGGTTCGATCCCCGGCCGCGTCATACCAAAAGACGTTAAAAGATGGTACTTGTTGTTACCCTGTCTGTCGCTCGGCTTTAAGGGGCTAAAACAAGGACTGGTCGGCTCGGAGTCAGTATACTGTGTCTGAGTGGGGCATTCATGTTAAACTGCGGCATGGTATCTCAGTGGGCTAGCACTATAAATCGGCATCAGTCCGGACTAGTACAAGCAGCCACACACACACGAGCATGCACGTCGCTATATAAGTGCAATAATCTTGGACGCGACGTTAAACCCAATTTCACCTCACCTCACAAACCTTCTGCCATCCGGACAGACGCTCTTTCTGATACACCATGGATGTGGTGATATTAAATATTTACAACACGAAAAAAATTAAAGAACACTCAACGCCAGGTTATCTAAAGTAATATGAAAGAAGCTGGTGTTCTTCGCCTTCGTTTGAGTAGGATATATCGATTAATCCTCTGGATACCGACATACATGTATACCTTTCCTCTTGAACCATTACATTTGAAGGTGAATTAATATCAATTACTCACGCACAAAATTGTACTTCAGTTTTGGATATGCACTATTATGACGTAAGTGTCACAACCTTTATTTGCAAAGCGTAAAATCACTAAAAGTTCTGTTGCTAATTTCGACATTCACCACATCACACTTCTCAGCGTATTTGATTAATGATTGCATCATCTCTTTTGTATGGGAAACGTTTGACATTTGTTACTCCGTGATTATTCATTTCAATTTCTGTCATACAACAGAGACAATGTATGTTCCCTATCTCCTTTCCTGTAATTAAGCTTTTGGTGTGGGTAAATCACAACAGGAGTAGAACCCTTGCAATTGCATGATTGTTGATTGTTTGCAGTCATTCAACCAGCAGAAATCTAGATAAAATACTTTTTACATCCTGCACGTCTCCATCAAGTGCCTTAGAAATGGCAACAAAAATTGAGCTTCAAGTGTACCATCAGCATTGGAAACCTCTGAAAATCGAGAACAACTAAATTGAGGAATTCTTCTTGTAGCATTTTCTACATCTGGGGAATAATCTCACGCACGTTTTGTGTTTTAGGATTGTGCCATTTTGAAGTTGTAAATGGTTCACCATACCATCTCCCCACCCACCACGGACTATCACAAAGAAAATGCTTTAAGCCCGTGGATATCCAACTGGCAGCTCTGAGGATACTTGAACGGAATGCTCAAGCAGACAATAAACTAAATATAAGTTAATCCACCAGCATGGCCCATTTGCCATCCTGGACCCCAAAGAGTAAAAAACAAAAAAACAGACTGAATCATTATTTATTTTATCCAAACGCAAAAGCTAATAATCGGCAGATGATGACTTTGGGTTTGATCATTTTAATGCTCTTAAAGCGGGAGAAAGCAGATCACTAAACAATGTGATGACAAGTAACAAATATTGGACCAACCTAAAAAATAACAAAGCTCTGAGACTTCATAACAACGGAAGTTTTCAACCACCAATTATATGTTCATGAATATGAATGAATATGAATGTTAAACTTTCCAAAGGCGTTCTTGATACCTGAACAATGGTTAACATAATACAGGGGATCTAAATTTACAGACCAATCAACTTAACTTCTGTTGTAACTAAACGCTTATACAATTTTATTGAAACAGGAAGCAGGAGTTACAAAAGGATAAGTACGATCGACCTAATATGTACCTTTTATAGCTTATATAAAATAAAGCTTGAAATAATGGATTTTGAAAACGTTTTCGATAGACTCTGGTGGTCTGGTCTTTGGCAAAAGTTATTACAAATAATATATCTGGCAAATGCTTCCATATTTAACCATGTTTCAATTTAAAGACTACCAGTCAATCTTTTGTTTGCATGGACCTCAAATGACCTTGAATCATAACTCACTAATGACTTTTGTGAAGGTGTATAACTATGTTTGTACTGTTGTATGCTGATGACGCAGTTCTGTTTCTTTACAAAATATGTTTAATAGATATTGTACAACATGGATGATTCATATCAATATTTTTAAGACTAAAGGAAAGTATTTGGCAGGTCTATAAGCGATTACAAAACACAGTTTGACTTTTTCTACACGAAGCAAAATTCATCGGAACATTCCACAAAAGCCAAGTACTTTATCCTGCATTTAACCAACATTGCTTCCGCAAATAGATGGATGCCCTCGATCCTGAAGTCAAGCTCTTGCAGTTGTATTGTTGTCACATTCCCTTTCAAGGAGACGCAGGTCTTGTGCTGGAGTAGGTCTGTTTTCAGCAGTTACATTCCTGTTGGATAAACAATAGTCATGAGATTTACTCAGACGTAAGACCAAGTATGTTTTGATATTCAGTGGTACATTTGATATCTCTGCTAACAGCAGAGTCGATTTTACGATTCTGACGATATCATGAGCATGTATTTGTTTATCACTATCAAATTTTGATAGTATATAACCACAATCTCATGTCTTCGCCAATGAAGAATTGAAGTACACTTGTAATATGTTGTACTGAAGATGTACCACACACGTTCTTATGGTTTAATAATGGATCATTATTTAAACAAATTAAAAAATATAATCATTTAATGTTAACATTAAAATTGGAGCAAGACAATATCCAGCACGCAATTATATATACAATTATACGATTCAAGAATTGGTTTAATTAGCAGTTACAAAAGTACGAAAGGGAATGCAAATTCATGGCGAAGCTTTTTTTCTACCCTATACACACAAACAGCACAGAGCTATCTCTGGACTCGGAAGACCATCCATAAAAGCTGTGTAGTCAAATTCTTCAAAAGGATATTACAATGAAATCTTAGTGATATGATCAGACCTGTTCCACCATCAGATAAAGACATCAATATTGAACTGAAGACTTCATGTGTGTAACCTAGGTCTCCTGATAAACTGCATGCACATATGCTAATCAATCGCATATCTTATCCTAAGACTGCCTGAATTGAAGCCAATAATAGCCAAAGATAATCAGATATTGGAAGTTTCATTTTCTTCCTCGTCCAGTGATGACCAAGCAATAAACATACTGCTTGGTTTTCATTTTTAAAAAATACGTTTCCAAAACATGACACATTGGTATGAATTTTTGCATAAAAATATCGAAATTGTACCAACGTTCCGAGTTTCTCGGCATCCTTGATTGTTTCTGGAAGCTTTTTGTTCAGTGTTTCTGGCAGAAGCAGAACCAGAAGTCCAGCAAGGAAAGCAACACCCCCGAAAACCAACATGGGTAGAATCTGGCTGTATCTACCTGTTATGTGCATTGTCTGAAATGATCGAAGTAATTAATAATAATGCTTGCAAACTAAGGATCTGACATTAGATAGAACACATCTTAGCTATTTAATTCAATCAAAGAAGACAACGATCAACAAGTTTTCAACAGTAGGCAACACAATGATAAATTTATAACGTTCAAGAATTTAAAAAGTCCCATAATGAAGATAATGATTAATCATAATAGATATGCATATCCTCAATAAGACTATCCCTGACGTAGGGCTAGAACAGATGGTTGACATATTGCACTACTAACCAGATCATTTATGTATGGTGAAGATATACTGCCAACTCTACAAAACACAGAACAAAGTCCCATGCCAAAGTTTCGTGAAGTTGTCGGCAGCAGCTCTGCAGTGAAGACATAAACGGAGGCAAATCCGGCTGATACACAAGTATTACCCAGACACGCAAGAATGTTGATGACCCACTTGTTAGCTACGGGAAGAAATAGTGCAATAGAATAACACATTGGTGATGACATAGATACATATACTTTTTCCTCCATTTGGGGAATAGATGCATATTCTGACATTGTATTTTTACTTTCTGATAACTCACGTTTTTCTGTGACAAAGAACGGAACAAACGACAGAGAACATGCCAATCCTGCCATCAGCATAGCGGTGCACAACATTTTCTTTCGCCCAATGCGGTCCATCAGGAGAAGACATATGACATATGCACATGCCTCGACCAGAGCAAACAGTAAGAAGTTGAGGTAGACGTTTCCCGAGAGGTTTGTGACGTTCATGCTGAGACCAAAGAACCCCATACCAATTGCAAGCCTTCAAATAGAAACCAAAAGTACAATATATATATATATGTATGTGTATACTGAACCGCAAAAAAACGTCACCTTACGTAACATTGCATGACAAATTTTCATTTAAATATCTGGGTAAATTTAACATTACCTTGCTGTCCGGAAAAATGAAATTTGATGATAAAAAAAACAAAGCAGATGACAATAAAACTGATCGCCCAAACGAACCACGGCAACGGCCAGGGTAACCCGATGAGCGTGAGTTCCACCATTTCTTGCCCTATAAAAATCTACCCAGATCCGATAACATTCATTCGTCATTGAATATTGCTACCACAAACCAAGATTGACAAGGCATCAGCGACACCAAGCCCTTGGACGATTTGATCGTTAGATTGTGCGACAGCGCCTTCAAGATCGCGTTGTTACTGCTGCGGAAACTGCTCGACAGACCATGGGGACACACCAGAGACACATTAGTGCGGACACCGTGCGTCGACGATTGACGAGCAGACCTCTCCACTGTCACAGGTCACACCGAGGACCCATTCTGACACCACGTCATCGCCGGGCGGTCTTCAGTGGGCAACACAGCACCAGCATTGGCGCCACCATCAGTGGAGAAGAGTCCTCTTCTCAGACGAGAGCCGTTACTGCATCTCAACAGCAGATGGCAGAGAGAGAGAGAGAGAGTCTGGCGACGACGTTGGGAACGTTATTCGGATGCTTGTGTTCCTGAGAGGGACTCGTGGGGTGGTCCGAGCATCATGGTGTGGGGTGGAATTAGGCTTGCACATCGGTCCAGGGAAACACAATGGTGTCACAGCAGTTCGGTACATTGATCAAGTCTTGAGACCACACGTCATACCTCAGTTGGCACGGCGCCGCAACCACGAGTTTCAACATGATAACGCCCGTGTCCACACTGCGAGAGCAACAAGAGACTTCTTCCAGCAGAGTGGCATCAGAACCAAGCAGTAGCCTACCCTCAGTCCCGATTAATATCCCATTGAGCACCTGTGGGACGCGATTCAAAGACGGCTGAATGACGTCTGACCAAGGCCGACAACTGCAGCTGAACTGCGTCAGGCGTTCCTCAGAGTGTGGGCTCAAGTGCCTATGGCCTTCATCAACCGCCTCATCCATTCCGTGTATCGACGTTGCACGGCAGTCATCAATGCACATGGCGGACACACGAGATACTGACTTGAGATGCCATTTTCTCAGAGACTAGTGTTGTGTTTCACCTTAAGAACATTTGATACATCAATTTCAACCTTGATGATCAATTTTTCCAAGTTTCATCATTTTAATATGTCTCAAAGTATGTTTACAGTGTTTGGACAAATACAAATTCTCATATATCTATCCATGGTGATGTTTCTTTTACGGTTCAGTATATAACCAACAATATTGATAAGGACGACAAATGTAAAATTATATTTCGGGCACGAAGATCAATTTCAATAAACTGTCTTGGAGGCATTTAGGAGCGTGTACTGAGGACAGTTGCAGTAGTGATTGTGAGTTTCCTCATAGTCGCTAACACTTTGGGTTCAATCCAAGGAGGACATTAATTTTATCAGAAGAAATAATAGTTGTATGAACGAAGTTTGGCATCTTTATATCTTAAATCACATAATAGCTTTATTGACACTTGTAAAAATACCTGTGCTGCATGTTTTAAATATATCTTTTGAGTGAGTGAGTGAGTTAAAATTAAACGTCGCATCGGCACTATTTCAGCAAGAAAGCGACGAGACCAAGTTAATGTATTCACAATTTAGTAATTTATGCAAAGTTATATTTACAAACAATTTATGAAAGATATTTGAGCTTCACAATACCATGTATTCAGTTTTTAAACACGGGCTATAGTCCACCAGTAACCAACGCTATGCCACCGCGCTGAGGATCATGGGAACTTAGTTCCTCGGCGTCCTGCATGCTACCCCATATATCTTTTGAAATCGGTCCCATATCTTCAATGCAGTGATATCTATTGACCTATGACACTTACCAGGTGTATAATACAATCAACGTCCTCTTCAACATGACAGGTGACTTCAGTAATTCCCAGAACTGTTCCTGCCGCGTATCGAGAGTACATGTGACATCATCAAGCATGTCTTGAGTGAGGCTAACGTTGTTTCCCTTTGCCAGTTTCATCACAGTTGTGTTTGCTTCTGCAGTCTTCCCTCTTCTATACTGCCACCTTGGGGAATCGGGCAGGAAACTAGAAAATAATCCTACTTATTAGACACACAACTTTGAAACAGTGAATTTGGAACCAGGTACTACCATGGTTGTTTGTTTGTTGATTAACGCCGCACTCAGCAAAATTCCAGCTCTATCCACGCA
The DNA here is from genome assembly GCF_023055435.1 of Haliotis rufescens. Classification (NCBI taxonomy): domain Eukaryota; kingdom Metazoa; phylum Mollusca; class Gastropoda; order Lepetellida; family Haliotidae; genus Haliotis; species Haliotis rufescens. Next base: position 1,432,734 of record NW_025964024.1, read on the forward strand.
ATTGGGATAGGATGACATGCATCAATCAAAACAGCGAGCCTGACCACCCGATCCCGTTAGTCGCAGACCCGTGAAGATCCGGGGTAGAATAGATCTTCGGCAACCCATGCTTGCCGTAAAAGGCGACTATGCTTGTCGTAAAAGGCGACTAACGGGATCGCTGACTTGTTTGATGCATGTCATCGATCCCAATTGCGTGGATCGATGCACATGATATTAATCACTGGATTGTCTGGTCCAGACTCGATTATTTACAGACCGCCGTCATATAGCTGGAGTATTGCTGAGTGCGGCGTTAAACAACAAACCAACCAACCAATCCAACCGTTAGTCGCCTCTTAGGACAAGCATAATCGCTTTTTTCGGTAAACATGGATTGAAGTTAGGTCTTTATAAACGAAAAACATGACAGAAATAATACGTCATCAATACACAATGCCTTTTTGTAATTTAATTAGCTCATATCTGCAACATTCAAAAAGTTATATGTATCATTTAGTATACTGCACATAAGTAAGAATACTCACTACAGATAGGCAAAAAGAACTCCAGGAATGCTAATCACAAGTTGTCTTGTTTTCCAGTCACGCATCAGGTAGACCGTCAGAGCAACAATGATGTTCCCTACACTCCAGAAGAGATTCATAGCCACTCCTACCAGCATTCGTTTGGAGGGACCGACACATTCCATACCTGGTGAAAAACATTTTCATGTACATTCACAAATTAATGACTGAACACCAATCTCCAAACTAACATGTTTTTGTTATTATCATCTTTGGTAACTCTTGATCATTAACATATTGTCGTAAGCGGCGACTAACGGCATCGGGTGGTCATGGTTGTTGATCAATAAACACGATGTCAGTAACTAAATAGTCTGGTCCGAATCCATTATTTTCAGACCGTCGTCATACAGCTGGAATATTGCCGCGTGCGGCATTGAACGATAAACCAAAATACATAAACATCATGCCATTGAACCGGAAGAGAAATTATACTATCATCCTGAACATGTATGGCATAAAATGGATTGCCAGTAACTGCCGTAAAAGGCGACAATGTTTGTCGTAAGAGGCGATTGACGGGATAGGGGGGTCAGGCTCGCTGACTTGGTTGATGCATGTCATCGTATCCCAATTACGTGGATCGGTGGGCATATTGTCAATCACTGGATTGTCTGATCCAGACTCGATTATTTACAGATCGCCGTGATATAGCTGGCCATGGAATATTTCTTAGTGCGGCGTTAAACAACAAACAATGTAGACGGGACGAAACGTGATTCGAACTACGATCACTTTTCTTGTGTCCAAGGGAATGCGAAATGTAGCACCTACGACGACTGGGCCAACATAATAAATATTCACAGCGAAATTTCAATAATGGGGACAGAAATGCAAGACTGGGTTGTTCTGTGAGAGACCTGGCCTCGATTCATTTGTGCTGAATCAGATGTTCTGCTAAAATTGTGATTGCAACTTGAGACTGAACATGCACGAGATTTCACAGAATCAATTTGTTTTACATGTTAACGCATGTTCCAAATGTTAGATAATTGACCATGGACGTTACACGTGGAGATAATGTTTTTGCTACCGTTAAGGTAAGAACGAGGTTGGCAGTGCTCCATATAAGCTACATTTAATATGTGCTCACTGTTTTCCTATATAATCAAGTTAGTAAATATAAGTGACAAAGCCCATTTCTATTGACTAATATTTGTGAGAAGAAAATAATTTTTTACAGGATTAAGGATACAGTGTTGAATTAAACCTTCTTATGCAGTCACTACGCTTCCTCATACTCATGTATTTCAAACAGAAACAGGACAGTCACATTTGCCCATTGCCTACTTTCAATCAGTGCTAAGTTAAGTGTACACTTAAGGAGTAAGTATATACTCCAAAACGTTGTGTTCATCATAATAAAGAAGTTGACATCCATAAATTATCTTCCTTATATTTATCAGGTGTTCGTTAGGGTGATGTGTTACGCCACTATCAGTTACATTCCAGCAACAATATAAAGGCAGCCCGAACATAATCGAGTCTGGACCGTTCACACCAGTTATTGATATTGTGAGCAGCATGCAACGCCCTCGAGGAAAGATGAGAAACAATCAACCAAGTCATTGATTCCCAGTCCCATCCGATCCAGTCGTCGTAAATAAAAATTGAAACTATTTTACTAGGTCCCAAATTAGGTTTCTCAATTGAACATGGAAACATCTTAATCGAAGTAAACAATATGAACGTACTGAACACGAAACACGAGAGGTACTGCACGTTGTTGGTTGCTGCTATGACTAAAATTACTGTGATGATCAGGTAGTAGTTAGTAATCAAGGCGAGACAGATGCTCAGAAGAACTGCGACAAATGTGCTGGTCAGGATTACTCTCCGCCGTCCGAACCTGCAACACGAAAGGCAACATAAGCAGTCTTTACAAAGATATAGTTGGTGCCTATTTGTAGATTAAATAACTGTTATGGCACACAAAGGGTATGTGTAAGATAATAGGAAGGAAGAAGTTGATGTACTAAAAGACCTCATTTAGTCACACAATTGGAACTATCATCTCAATTTATGGTTCAGGGATTTTCAATCAGTAGGTATTATAACGTTACTGGTAACAACTGTAACAACATAGTAGTAACTATCTAATGGTGATGATACCAGGTGTTCGCGACAAGATGAGCTACAGTCCGTTTGACTCCAAATGAGAACGATGAATTGCAAAATAACTCGAAATCCAGAAAAGTGTATGAAACATCAATACGGTACTTGACCATGAATACCCTGTACCCAACAAAATCTGAATTTTGTTTAATTTAAGACCCATGACGCATGAAGTTCTTTAAGAAACTATCATGTAATTTTGTATAGAAATGTGTACATGACACGTAGGGGGGACAAACCGTGGAAGGAACAGCACAAGCACGGTCTGCACGTTCTGTGGTAGGGGAAATGACAGAGCGTTAGAGGGGCCGTCTCATGATAATTTCAGTCGCAATCTGACTCGCTCATGCCATAGATAGATTTTGTTGGGTACAGGGTATTCATGGTCAAGTACCGTATTGATGTTTCATACACTTTTCTGGATTTCGAGTTATTTTGTAATTCATCGTTCTCATTTGGAGTCAAACGGACTGTAGTAATGACCCAACAGTGGCATTGCACTTTGAAAAAATGTATCATAACTACATATGAACAGAAACACACGGATGAAACAAGTAAGACTTTCCACGTGCTGTCAAACGGCAAGATTGATTGCCCACAAGATTGTCTCACCTCGCTAGCTCTCATGACAGAGAGCGACTTTTTTCGTTTACATCAGAGCACAATTCTGACCATTGTAAAATACGACCATGCAACGTCCTGTATTGATCTATATTTACCTCTGAGTTTTGACCTGCGATCACATACATGTACATGTGTCAACCTATTATCCAGTAACTGTACGAGAACATGAGAGTGGCTCTTGTTATTTCGACGTACTGAAACGTCTCATTTGAAGAACAAAGAAGTTGAAACCAACTAAAGCTTCTAAATTTAGTATCAGAAATAGAAAAGATGTACCGCTAAACGTTGTAACATATATTAATATTTAGTAAATGTTTGATGTTTGTTTTCTTCTTTTTAGATCTCTCAATTTGTTATTGATGTTATCATCGAAAACGTTTCTCAAAGAGCTTTTATCGCAGTATTGGTCCTCAATAGGTTCAACAGGATCGTGATGAAACACAGTTATTGACTGCGTAAGTGAATGTATATGTCATTTCAACTGTATCGCTGAGAAAGATCTTTGCATTCACATGTTAGTTTTGTGGCTTTAAAAAAGAGCAAAGATCTGAACACATGTCAAACGTCTTATTGTCAGGAACACTTTAAAACTCATTACCCCCATTTCTTACCAGAGAGCACAATGACACATGCCACTGAGGATTGCAACTGAATGCACTTATGTCCTCTCAACGTCTAAGACGTCGTTTGACGACCGACGAATTAGGCAGATGCATAGGCGTGCTTGAAACTAGGTCACCACCATGTAAAATTGCAAACGTCTTTGGCGTCAGCCAAAATGTGATCAGAAGGGCTTGGAATCGACATTAGACATATGGATCAGCTACACAGCGACAGGCACGCGTGTCCACCAAATAGCGGCATGGCGTCACCATACTCAGAAATGACCTGCGGAGTGGCGTTAACGTTTCTACTCAGACAGAGCATAATTATCTCAGTGAGTCTGATGTCCCAAACACCTTCATGACCGGCCATGCATTTGCATCCCACTGACCCGTCATCACGGGCAGGCACCTTTGGAATGGGCTAAAGATCGTCCTACCAGGACTGACCTTCAGTACGTTTCACTGATGAATTGAGAGATACTCTCTAGATTTCACAGATCGTTGTGCCGAAGGAGAATGACTTCAGGATTCCAACGTAGCCCAACATGACCGCTGTGGAGGGGACTCATAATTTGAGATAGGATGGTATGAGTAGAGCTGGACGAACCGATGGCGTGGCCAGCCTGGCGAGATCGCCCTCTCACGACGCTCGTTCCTCCCTGCAACTCAACTCGCCGACTGGTACTGAAGAGTGGAACAATCTCCCAATGGCAACCGTCCTGACACTTATGGGAGTATCAGACAACTTTGGTCGCATCACGTGGATCGCATACGTGCGACTGGGAGTTTTTCGTTTTTTGGACAATGAATTATTGTTCGTGATTTGGTCAGAGGACAACGAACGTTTGTTCATTAGACATGACATATACACAATATTGTCTTTTGTTATGTCAACAGATGCACACAATTTGACCTATTACCTATACAATTGATGATCCTAAGCAAAGGCTGAGTAGTATGCTTGTACACGACGGCTTCACATAGTTGTTCAAATCATACTTAAAGATAAGACGGTTAAATTATGGCGGACCGAGTACTTACATGTCGGACATGGGGCCTCCAATAAGAACTCCAACCAGTTGCCCTACCATGGCCATCATCTTGGCGTGACTTACGTACAGCTTCCGGTCACACACAAGGTCCATCTGAGAAGGTGAGTATTACGGTTCAATGTTATACATATACACACTTGGCCTCAAAAGCAAAATTTTTGGTTTGTTTGTTGTTCTTCTTCCCATTCAACATTATTTCCGCTGTATCATGGCGAACACACCGTCATGGTATGATGGCGCAGTGTAATGTCAGTATAACCACCCGATCCCCATTTGAGTCGATTCTTGTTGAATATACGTATCATATTTAGCGCTTTCAGTTTGTTTAATTGACATGTTTTCAGTCTCTGCTTCAAGAAATAAAGTCTTTTATTTCCTAGGCATCAACTTTGATGGGCGGCTCATTTTAGATTTGGATCTATAGAACCAGGGTTAGAAATCAAATACATAGCTGAGGAAACATATTAAGTGTCATATCTTGATCTATGTATAGGCATTATATTTGGCTAAGGTGTAAGACAAGAATGATGATTTTGATTTTCCCTTTCTGTCGAGCAATAAACGCCGTACCATCAGCTCCAGGCTGTCTCACAGTCCTTGAACCATATTATATTCTCTCCCAATCTCATTAAAATCATATCTTAGTTTACGCTACCTATCTGAGGACATGCCATTACGGGTCACGTCACAACGACCTTTGGCGAATTTTGACCGACCAATGAAATGACTGACAAGAAATCGACATCAGCCAATCAGAAGGCAGCTTTCTCGAGCTTTACGACACTAGTTTCAAACTGGTGACTACGCTTCGAAACATATTTTGACGTATTCTTAATAAAAAAAATAAAACCGATAAGAAGAATATTTTGGAATGGCTTATAGATGGCCTAGATTGTATGGATATAATCATAAAACCCGTAACCGTCGTTCGGAATACCCCGTGTTTAATATTTCGTGGTTGCATGATTAGAAAACACATTCCGACTGTCACTTTCATGATCTGGTAAGCGTCGATTGGTTGGATGAAAGGTCGTTCTGACGTGACCCTTAATGGGATGTCCATAGATCTTTGTTCAGCATAGCGAGAACTAAGGTCTGATTTTAATGAGATTATATTCTCTCCTAAGCCGCTCTTTCTGTAATGCTAAAGGCCTGGATTTTCTGGATTTTCCTCATGTTAGGGTCTGCTAACATCAGCAAGAAAACTAACTCACTTCAGGGGTCGGGTAACAGAGTAAACGTATCAAACTGCTTTGACATCTTCACCAGTGGTCAGGATTCTCTTCTTACATTTGCATATATGCCTGTCATTTAAACCTTTATGTTATTTTTGTAGAATGTGATTTTTAATTGATAATGACCCCATCACATGTAGCGCCAATTCAGATGTTATTAGTCTCTGAATCTCCCAACTCACTGGGACTCCTTTTCAATTTTTAGAGTTATTTGTTTCTGTCAGAATTATATACTGAACCGCAAAAGAAACGTACTTTGAGATATATTAAAAAGATGAAACTTGGCAAGACTGATCATCAAAGTTGAAATTAATGTGTCAAATGTTCTTAAAGTGAAACACAACACTAGTCTCTGAGCAAATGGCATCACAAGTCAGTATCTTGTGTGCCCGCCGTGTGCATTGATGACTGCCGTGCAACGTCGATACATGGAATGGATGAGGCGGTTGATGAAGGCCATAGGCACTTGAGCCCACACTATGAGGAACGCTTGGCGCAGTTCAGCTGGAGTTGTCGGCCTTGGTCGGACGTCATTGAGCCGTCTTTGAATCGCGTCCCATAGGTGCTCAATGGGATTTAAATCGGGACTGAGGGCAGGCCACTGCATGGTTGTGATGCCATTCTGCTAGAGGAAGTCTTTTGGTGCTCTCGCAGTGTGGGCACGGGCGTTATCATGATGATACTCCTGGTTGCGGCGACGTGCCAATTGAGGTATGGCGTGTATTCCGGACAAGGTAATGTTAAATTTTAGAAACTTTGAATAAAATTACCCAGATATTAAATGACAACTTTTCATGCAATGTTACTTGGGGTGACGTTTCTTTTGCGGTTCAATATTTTTTCAGAGACTAAACGTTAGTTTACAAAGGATCCAGCTTATGGCGTCTACATTTCACTGCTGCTAAGGTACTTATGTGCATGTACATATTAGTCAAATTTCATAGAATGACAAATTTTACTTTACAGCTATACTTGTCAATCAAGGTTTCACAATCAAAGGCCTTGTCAAGTCATTCCAGAAACCTAATGGGGTACTAGAGTAATGTTCTAAGTGTCAACATGCTATCCCGTACTGTGACCTTTACATGCAGTTTTCACACCTCCTTACTCATTAGAACTTTTTGAAGTGGATCGGGTGGTCATTTTTGGTAATTATTCATTGCTGATGTTATTGAACACTGGATTATCTGGTCCAAAACCGGTTTTTAACATGCTGCCGCCGTCGTATGGCAGGATTATTGTTGGTTGCGAGAAAAAAATGAAGACATACTTTTATTTATGAAAATTGTGTGAGTGGTGGGTACTAAGGGTAGAAAATGACACGGTTACCCTTTTCGCGATCACAGAATTACAGAATCACTATGTTGCCTCTAAAGGCCCTAAGGAATATATTCCGGCAGATAATCGAGACTGAATATTCTCTAGAGTTTACAATCGTTTAAACCTATAGTTCTAAGAAGTCACACATAACCAATGCTCCCTGCCTTTCTTATGTTAATAACTGTATCATTATCAATTACTTACTGTTTGGGTAACAGTTGACTGATAAACGCTTTTATCATATTTCCACTTATGACATGGTTCAGTGATGGTACTCAAATTGTGGGATGATGCATTATCAGACATCGAATATATATCGCACGATGATTGAGTTAGGTCGCCATGGTTATCATTAACAAACGGTATTGTCCTGTTGATGAGATCAGCATGAGCCTCGTTTTGAATCTGGAAGGTATCATTTTTCAATCCGGGTATTGCACATCTGTAATGCAAGAAAAAACAACTGTTGACATCTTGCTAATACAGGGAGGACATGTTTGAAGTGGCAATTTAGATAAACCCTAAAGAGGTAAAGTAACCTGCAATGATGGCACAGCCTGTTCACAGACCTTATGACACCTGTGATGTAATTTGGTTACGAAGAAATAATATTTGAAATGTTTTGTTGAGAATGAGAATGAGCGAGTTGGGTTCAACACAGCCCCGAGCAGCATGTTATGATTGATATTTAATTTCTCCATAGTTTTGCATGACATATAGTTGCGTCACTCTTACTTGTTTAAGATGAACGTTCAGAATTGCCAGCGAATTACTGGCCCAGAATCAACTGCAAGAACCATAGCGTAACGTCATCATAATGGTTTAATAGAAAAAGAAACTTAATCTGCAGGACTTACCTATGTTCTGGCACAGCAAAGAGGAACACAAAGATGACCATACCGATGACAGCATTCTGGATGGCGGGGAGGCTAAGGAGAATGTACAGACGTCTCTGGGATGGACCAAAATCGCCCAGTGTCTCCAGAATGTCGTCAAACTTCATTTTGTTTCCAGGGAACTCTCTCGAATCATCTGTTATTCTCTTCCAAGGATACGTTTCTTGATGCAGTGTTTCGACTTCCCTTTTAATGGAAAGAATTGACATTATAGGTTTCAGATCTTTTCGACAAGATTGCTTTCAACACATGATTTGAAAGTTATCTGCATAGTGGCAGGCATCCAGCATTCAAGTACTGATGTAATGTCAATGAGTGGAGCCCTATTAAAATAAAAACGGCTAAACCCTTTCCAGATTCATAAGAAAGCTCTGCTAAAAGTAGACTCGATTGTGCGATTCTGACTATATCGGGAGCATACGTTTATGAATCACTGTCAAATTGTTATGATACCGGGTGTTCTCGGAAAGGTGAGCGTATCCTGCCCCACCACTGGGGAAAACACATGCAGGAGTAAGTCATGATCAATTGTACGTCTGAAAAAGACGGGAACATAAGGTAAAAGTCAAAATAGTGAATTGCATAGGACATCATTTTTGTTATCGATGTGTCCAATTTGGAAATGTCCTCAACATGTCTGCCATAAGATTTTTTTCAAATCTTTACTGAGCTTTGAATGTTGTAACCTTGATCAAACAACTTACGAGCAAGAGGAGGTGAGGTGAAATAGGGTTTAACGCTGCGTTCAAGATCATTGCACTCATATAGCGGTGTGTGTGTGTGTGTGTGTGTGTGTGTGTGTGTGTGTGTGGCTGTGTGTGTGTGTGTGTGTGTGTGTGTGTGTGTGTGGCTGCTTGTACTAGTCCTGACGAATGCCGATTTTTATGGTGCTAGCCCGCCGAGATACCATGCTCGAGTTTAACATCAATACGCCACACAGACATGGTTTACTGATTCCTAGCAGACCAGCCCTTAGTTCCAAGCGCCAGGCAGGGTAACATCAAGTACCATCCTTTAACGTATTTTGGTATGACGCGGCTTGACATCGAGTCTCTGATATTCCGCTCTCCAGTCAGACGCTTTACCACTGGAACACGGAGGCGGTCCTGCGCAAGAGTCTTATGACGCTCTTTGAAATCTTGGTAGAAAGAGCATGCTCGATTATACATCAAAAGTTTTAAATGGAAACACCAAAAGGAGCTGCTTGAATGTTGCTCGGCATAAAAAAATGACTTTTTGAAGTCATCCCTCTTGTCATACAGTCTTATGGAGAGATTTTTCGCTCTGAATCTTTATACATAGATAAACATATGAAACAGATCAGGCCGTTTCACTGGGCTCCTTTTTTCAAGTTCAGGTGGGCACATCAGTGGGAAGGAAATAGTTCTTAGTTATGAGCTGTATCAAACTTCTTGGCCAAATTACCTTCTTTTAAATTTGCCAATCCGAACAGATATTTCGATTCATATGCATACAGAATCAGATCAGCAAGTAGGGGATCATGATTGGTCCAGCATTTCACATATTGGTTTCTCAGTGAACTTCAGATACTATTTGCTTTCATTATTGACACATTATCCTGAACCTCTGAAGACAGATATGTAACTATATCTATGGTCACCACATTAAGTGACGAATGCCCCTTAGATCAAGGAATGAACTTTTCCTGTGGGACGTTTGTCGTGTTGCATAGTGGTGTACAAAGATTTAAAAATCAAATGTTTTGCTACACCTGTACTTGGTTCTTTTCTGAGTTTGCAACAGTACAAACAAATCCTTCGAGTGTCTCAAATACTTTCTGTGTATATAAAGAAAACCCTTCCTTGATTGCATTAAGGATTATGATTAATCTTTGAGACAGGGATTTGGTGGTACATTAGCTGGACCCAGCAATATACCTTCCTTTGAACAGATCTTTGGAATCCAGAATCATTGGAATCTTTGGATATATTTCGAGGGTTTGGCGTCAAGCAAGAAGTAGATAGTACTGATGCGTGCTTAGGGAAGATTTCTTCAGATCTGGCCTTATATGGCATCACGTGTGGCATTATCTGATATGCCACTTAAACCAATTTCTTTGATCAAACAGTTAATGTAGTGCGTCTTATAATGGTTATATTATATGAGGCCTTGTCAGTAGGACCAACAAACTTTTCATGTAGGGCTGCTAGATTTTGGATGACAGCAAAGTTGAAACAAAACGGGTTTCCTCTTTCTACTAATGACAACATCATGCACTGACTCTGAAGGACATTCAACGGGTTTCTCTTCTCATTTGTCCTATTATTTTGGCATATGCTTCGACACCATCCATGATCTTAAAGCCATTTTCCAGTTTCGCGAAATAAATACGTCCGTTTACAGTGACGTCCCTTTCCAAAACCTCATGACCGCGGCCCAACCGTCAAAAACAAACCTCTGTCAAACATTTGACATGCTTGACCGCTTTCTGACGGTTACGGAAAGAGGAGCCGAATCTGCCTTTCACTACTGTTTTTATAAAAGGACATGAAAAATGTACTTTTTATTCTTATTCTGAAGTTAAAGAGTCAACCGGAGAAGTGTTTGAGGTGGGCGAGTTCCTGTGGTCGAGAGGGAGGTGACGACCAAAGCATCACGAGGCCTACCTATATTTGTTCCAAACACTCCGTAGGTGAGTAGTTTATGAATATGTGACAATGTATGTTTTCCTCAGGTATAAATGGAAAATTATAAATATTGTTGTTGACTAATATAATGAATTTCTCGGACAAGGATCTAAACCCCAGAAACACGCATTCCGAAATATTTTCAAACAGACGTTTTAGTCTTTGTATAAACCACAATTGATTTATAAGTATTCCAATAGGTGGCCGTGGACCAAATTCGGATTTTCCCAACCCTGTCTCGGCAACATCCAGGCCCTTGAAAACCAGGCCACCACAAAGGCAGGCATACTCCAGGGCCTCTGACACCCCATGCAAGAAGAGAATTGCAGGGGGTGATGTCTCAATTACCAAACGTATGGCAATTGGGAGACCAAAAGAATACAAATTATTCCAGGGTGTCATTCCTTACAAAAATATTCTTTTCGTCAGTGTGTAAAGGAAGCAGCTTTACTGTGTAATGTGGACAATGTTCTTGCTAAATAGATGTCCATTTAACTATAATGTTTCATACAGTGACCATGAAGTATCTGTCAAGGCTGAAAAAAACATCTGCACCATGTTTTACTTTTTAGGCCTGCAATATTTTTGGGGGTATACATTTATTTGATTTTGCTACTCATACAATCAAAGAAATGTTCACGAAAAGGCGCATTAATGACATGTATACATTACTTGGTGTGTATGAGCAAATCACAGGACTGAAATCAGTATACACATAGCTGGCCTTGATTTTGGTAATAAAAATCCCTTTCACCTTTAAGATACCAGTTACCATCTTTCAAGTAACATCCCCTACATTTTGCAGCCATTTTTCAAAGCCCACGGACATTTAATCTCCAATAATGTATTATGATGATTTTCTTTGCATTAACTGTTCAAACCACTGAAGAACCAAGGGACAGATTTTCTTTATCGATCAACAAACCTTTAATTTGCTCTGACAGTTTCTTTAGGTCTCCTACTCTCAATCTGTTTATACATTTCTCTTCCCTTGCTTTCTTTTTTTCTACCCCACACAAGAGAAGTTGGTACATTGCAATATTCAATGCTACCAGTTAAAATATTGTCATGGAGCAAACATTGAACTAACTTTGAACAATCAATGGTACTGTTTGTTTTCAAATGAATCTGCCCTGGTGCAAACACGTTTAAAATTGGAAGTTGTTACCAAACTGACCATGTAGGATTCTCACTCTGCCCTGTAGTTTCATGTTCTGTGTAATTGATGTCATCAGTACAATATTTCAGTTTATCAATTACATCACAGGCTCATCATTGCTTCTTCATCGATTGATCATACGGATGGGCCATCAGTGAAACTCATTTTCTCGAAAGCTTCAATATCAAACAGGGTTGCAGCTATATGCCTGTAAGCCCCATAAGATCTGAAATTATTTAAAGATATATATGTATGTACACGTAACTACTTTTTATGAAGAGTGAATGTTTCAATGTGTTTAACAGTGTTATGTATAAATTTACATGAAGTAAAACATAAAAACTTTGGCAGAGGTCTACTGCAAATTCATATGGACATATATATACATTGTTCAAGAGTTTAGAACAGGTTCTGTCCCTTTCGAAACTGAAGTGGCTGGGGAATTCTGCTTTATCATAAGAATTAATCATATGCATTGTATTCGATGGCCGTTAAAATATTTAATATTAAGCATCATTAATCGGGCCTATTTCAATGTTCAAGATTACCAGTTGACTTACCCTTCAGGGCACTGGCAATAAGCATTTTTAATGTCAACATTCAGCTTATCAGCAATCCAAAGGTGGTAGTAGTCAGACGTTAAGCAACACATTCGCACAAATGGACCACTTCGTGACGAATGTACCCTGTAAAAGTCTTAACCATGATCCTTTAAATACATCTTCAACTGAGGTACAGTCTTGGAAGAGAACATACTTGATATTTTCTTGAAATCACTACCGTGGAACGTAAGTAGGCAATTTCGTCTGTCGACAAGCGATCTCGGCTCGGAAATCTGACGCGGTCACGTGTCATCAGGGGCAGATAACTCTAAACGGCCAAACTAGGAAATGGCTTTTGGAAGGAAGTTGCCATGATATTTAGATGCATATATGAAGAACTAACGACGGATGTTATTGTCAACAATAGAGTAGTCACATGTGATTATATGGCCAACTTGTTGGTGCTGAATCTTGGCAGGCACATGTAGAGGACGTTACCTTTTGAGACCATGTTCTGATAAACCGTTCCTATAATTTATCAACGTGGATGAAATGGGGTCCAGTGAGGCAAGTGAAACTGTTTATAGTTCCTGAAGTTTGAAAGATTATGGGACAACATGGAGAACTCATTTTTGTATGAGAATGTTACTCAGATTGAAGTTTCACGTCAATCGAAGTATGTTTATGTACGCCTGACTTTCAAACGTGGTATATTTGTCATTTTAAATTTGTGGCAAAACTTGCAAACTATCGCCAGCGAGTAAAGCAATGGTGTAAATCCTACTGAGATACCATGCAGGTAGGAGAGGTACTGTAAGTCATAATGGTGCCTGGTATGGTGATAATCTTTTGGTTGCTGGCGATCTATAACGTTTTTATATTAAAGTTGATAAAAGACTCACAGAAAATATAAAGATTATGTGAGAATTAAACCATATCTGCATTGTTGCATAATAAAATGCTGTTGACGAAAAAGATAGTTTTATGAAAAAGATGTTGTATTTCAACCAATCTCTGAAGGAAATAACATATTAATAATCTGTCCATAATGCTCAAAATTTTCAGTTTCAACATGCGTCATTCCATTCTTGTGAATATGTCTTAAACCCGTCATGTTGTGTCGTTGTTAATAACGCCGGGGTATCGTATTTCGTGATTATGCAAGAATCTCTACATTTTGCCTGGGAGCTATTACATGGGGCAGCATATCAACAGCACATGATCAGAATATTTATATCCATGTGTTGTTTTTTGCAAGAAAACCTCTCTAAATTCATGCTTATATTTATGAATTCAGACTAATCCACGTATAACCCAGCGGCAATGTCATCTGCCACAACGACTTCTCCATACATGTCCGTGCGTTGAAATCCCCGCAAGTACAATGATAAAACCCCTACCTGTTGTGGTACATTTACCAGGTAGAACATAATATATACCACCTTTAACTGACCTGTTAGTATGCCATGGTGGGCCGTTAGGATTGATGTGTACTCATCCAATTAAACATCTGTATCAATATGTAACATCGACTTATCAAACAAACTTAAGATAACATTTTCATAAACTTGTGTATATTTTACAAACCTGGGAATTGGTTTTCACACTACTACACGTTATCCACTTGCATATCGACCATAGTCGACGTTCAGCCTCTATACTGCAGCTGCAGGCTGGATAGTCCGTACGATTTGTTTAGCTTCTTAGCTTCCAGTCGAGTCCATTCCTATTCCAGGATGTGAAACAGGTTTGGTTCGTGAAATCCTGGGCTCCTGATATTTTTTTTTTCATTTCCCTGACTTGCTTCAGTGTTGTCCAAGTGGATACTATTCTCTGAGCTTCTTGATCTGGTGTATCGGAGATCTGCTGAAGGTGGCTTCTGTGGAATGCTTGCTGACAACCTTAGGATCACCTGGCCCAGCTTGGTGTGATCTAACCTCAAAGCTATCTTTTATGGAAGTTTAAACATAATCCTTTATACAATAAATGAAGTTGTTTTTTCTATATTCATAGAAATAATTTGAGACCAGCGGCAATAAAGTAGGGTGGATTGTTCCAATTTCAGAAAAGAGCATTTGTATCAAAGTGTATTTACACAACTATTCCCCACGACAACGTTTGTTTGCTTGTTATTTTTGTTAACGCCGCACTCAGCAATATTTCAGCTATATGGCGGTGGTCTGGGCCTGACAATCCAGTGATTGACATCATGAGCATCGATCTACGCAATTGGGATACGAAGACTTGCATCAACCAAATCAGCATGGGGACCATAGATACAGTTACATATCGACATTAAGGATAAGTTAAAAGCATTTCTCTTTTAAAACAGTACTGTTAACACGCTATCAACACGGTTCAGTTATATATTGAGGTTATCATGCTAGTTAGTTTGGGGATGATAGATATCCTGTATTCGGAATAAATAATTATATTTAGTGAGTCTTGTCATTAGTTATGTAATTCCTAAAGTCTGTCGTCGAAGCACATGTTCTCATCTCTTACAAACATTACTTAAACATTGCAAGTTTTCCTGGAATGTGCACATTAATATGTATTACGTCAGAAGGTCGATTATTTGTCAGCCGGACAGTCAATATAATTCCAACTGAATCCTGTTGCTTAGACAGTGGCACAACTACATGTAGGCAAAATAACAATGTTTCTACTCGCCCTTTGCGGCAATCCATCGGTCTGCCAGCTTAAGTATCTGCACTTTTCCAAAGGGGGGTTACACTAACCTTAGTATATAAGATGTCACGCTTGTTTAGAATCTGTCTGTACTGTCATAACGTTACGAAGTGCAAAGTCAGAAGTACATACAGTGACAAAATGAAACAAGGTAACAATTCGGACATATTTCGGACAAACCAGCTGTTTAAATTGGGGAATAGCACCAAGCCGCAGAAGTTTACAAGCAGAGGTATGGAAACTGATCCCGCTGGGCTAGTATATCCATGACCCTCCTACTGTATGGTGAAACTTAATTACGTGCCTACCCATATCTTTACGAATTTAACTGCGGCCTAGTGCAAAATGCGTTCGAGATAACAGTATCCAATTATGTGTACTGCTAACCAGAGTCATACATCATGATGAAAACAAGGGTTTGAATTGGAACATTGATATTTACTCTTAATTGTTGACATTTTGAAGACGTTATAGTGACCAAAAACAAAGTGGAAAGTATTATTGTCGCACAAAAATTGAGAACTGCTTCAAACCAGTCTGTGTCAACGGAATCCTAAGGATGCAAGAAAGACGGACCTCGTGAATACTTGGTGTAACCACCCTGCACACAAACGACTACCCCCAGGCTCCTCTTCATTCCATGACACGGACGTTGCACTTGACTTTGGGGTATTCTAGCCCATTCCTCATGCAAAACAGCAGAATCAAGTTCAAGTTACGTTCGGATAGATGGGTCTCTCTGTCAAATTAACGACATTAAATGTCCCTCAGATGTTCTACTGGATTAAGATCTGGGTTTCTTGCAGGCCAAGGTAGTGTCTCGATTGCATTCTGAGGTAAGCATTCCAGAACAGCAATGATCTGTGAGGTCTAGCATTTCCATCCATAAAGACATGTCTAGTGGCCAATGCATGATTGTCAAAATGGATGACAACTGCCTTCTCCAGAAAGGCATGCTGATATCGAAATCCGTTCAGATTACCTTGCACAGTGATCAAGTCAGGTTAATAATTATATGAACCACATACAATTGCCGATACCCACTAAATAAATAGGTCTCAGGAATGTTGTGTGCAGCCATGGCTGTATTCGCCTACCCCTAGGCACGTGTACGGACGTCTACCAACAGAAACAGACTTTCATTGGAAGAAATGGACGTTGATTAGACCATACGAAACGAGCAGCTTTGCTGGCCTCAGTTAACAAGGGACGTTTGATTGGTCATCACGCCCTGTATCCAGCTGTTTTCAGACGTTTTCTTGTGGTTCTTGTCGAAATTGCTCTGCCTGGTAGCCACTGTGCCTTTAAAACTGTAATGTTGTCAAATGGACGTAGTCTAACGAGCTCTACTAATGCTGCATCTTCTCTCCTGGATGTCTTGCGTGGCTGACATGCGCGTGGCCTGTCCTTAACATTTGTTGTTCGGTATCACTAATCATGAAATTACAGCATGGCTACATACAATTTCACTACAATACCTTCCTACATTTTTCATTCCAATAATCCACCATCTTGACGCTTCAAGACAATCAACGACGTGCCAAGATAATACTTTGTAATGACCATCCAGCTTGTGTTGAGAATTGTGTACCTGCAATTTTCACGACTAATATGTGCTTTTAGATATTTCAATGGTATTGCGCTTCACGTGCAGTGTGTGCAAGATCAAACACATTGACAGTGATATTGGTGATGGTATGGTGCAGGAAAAGGGCCATGATATATATTATATGGATACAACTTACTCAATTTCAAAACTTATAATAATGATGATAATAATTATAATAATAATAAGCAGAATTATATCAAGGAAGAAGGTCATGTAACGCCACTACTTTTCAGTTCAAAAGGTACTCTTTCCTTGTCATTTTAATGTAGCAATGATTATTTATAGGACTGTTTGGTACCAACATTGGTGAGTGAGTGAGTTGGGGTTAACGCCTCTTTGAACATTGTTCCAGTTAAAGCACGGCTTCATGTGGGAGGAAGGCCCGAAGTGATGCAGATCTTAGACGTTTACCACTTCGGTGAAACGCACGAGCACGGGTATTCATAAAGAATGAATTAATTTTCATCGATCTAGAGAAAGCATACGATACTACATGTAAGCATGGAATTTTGGTTTGAGATGTCGATTGTCTCTTTTTATATCACAGTTATTATCACACATATTACAGACAGACAATTTCAAGTCAACCTATCTGACGATTATAACAACGATCAGGGCGTCCCACAAAGTAGTATTTTGTCTGTCAAACTATTCCGTATCAAGACAAATAGTCTTTCAAAATATAAAGCGACTCTGAAGAGTAAGTAATCGCTTGTAGTGGATGATTTTAATATTTTTTGTCAAGTTAAAAATATGCATATTATTGAGAGACAGCTACAATAATGTCTCAATAAAATACATAAAAACATATAAAATATTGTTATGGGATAACAAGACGTATTCTTATCCTTAAATTAGAAGGGAGAATTCCGTGGGTCAGTGATCAGTCCTAGAGATGTTCCAGTATTTATTGTGAGGTTCAATGTGTTATACATAATAAATTAATCAACCAATAATCTTAAATAAACGTTTTACTTTGATGGGGGTATTAGCGTTTCACATGGTAGAGTTTGTATACATCCTAACAATTATAATATTTTATTCTTTCAACACAACATTGGATAATAATCGTTCAGAAACCATTCATACATTTCCTTAAATCATTTCTCAAAGATTGTCATATAAATCCTAAATAAATGACATTTGCCGTTGAACCTAATATGTGCATTGGTTCTCTATCAGCATATAGTTAATCATTCATGAGTGCAATAAATACACTACTATTCATGACAATAGATATAATTCATTTACATATTCAGTAATGACTGAGCTATTATGCACGACAATATTCACGCAGAGATTATTTAAAAATACACAAAATACATAATATTTGCCACTTTCTATTCATCATGAATAGAAAATTTTTATCGTGATATTATTTGACATAAATAATAGAGTTTGTACAAGTGAGCCTACCTTAAATAAGAAGGGAGAATTCCGTGAGTCAGTGATCAGTGAAAGAGATGTTCCAGTATTTATTGTGAGGTTCAATGTGTTGATATGAAATCACGGACCTCTTTTTATGGTCTAAAAAGTACTGGAAACACCACTGATCAACGTCGGAATTCTCTTGATTGGCCAAAACATACAATGTGTCCTTTAATTACAATTTTGGTTGGTTGAAATAGATAATTTAGGTATAAAATAGGTAATTTGCTAATAAGAATTTGATTGGACAGGCCGGAATGAGTTCTTATAGGATGTGTCACGTGACCGTAACACGATGGTAATTGCGGTAATTACGTCAGACTAAGTAAACTTTGTTTTACCAACTGCTGCCTGGATGTCTATACAATGGTCATTTACAGGTAAAGAAATCAATAGATTGGTTTTTAACTAGACACTGGCAATAGCATATGGTTGATGTTAATTCATCTTCCCGAGGCAAGAGAGTTAACTGACTTTAAAAGTCCAATTTCCACCCTTGCCGAACTAGGCTGCAATTACTGGGCTCGATCGTAGCGCCACCATTGGCTATTACCAGTTATGTCCCTTCTAAGCCTCTCCTATGGACCAATCAGATTCCACTTCACGTGTCACTTGTGTTTGCTTCACACAAAATGGTGGCGGCAAGTCAGGACGATCTGATCGATAATCAAGATCTATATTGTGATAAAACGGGTCTTACATCGCGAAATGCATCAAATCACGTGAGCACCTTGATTAAAAATATGAAAACATTTGGAAAATATCTGCTGACAACGAGTTGGCGGTGCACATGCTTTGCAAATCCTGCAATTGACCGAAATCGGCACGACAGTTTCCGAACCGGATTTCGATTTCGGTGCGTGATTTTGATTGGACTATGCATAGACTCGTTAGCCCAGTCAAATGTAACTCTATAAAACCAGCCTAGTTCGGCAAGGATGGAAACTGGACATTTAAAGTCAGTAAACTCTCTTGCCTCGGGAAGATGATGTTAATTAGGTTTGCTAAGCTTGGCCTTGACATGAGGGGTAATTAAAGTGACACTTCAATGTTAGTAACTGTATAGAAATAATTACATGAAATTTATGGCAAATATGTGCAAAATATATACATACAAATAATATAAAAATGTGAAATATTTTATCATAAATTGTGCACTGTCACAATATACTAAAACTAGAAAAAAACTAAGCGTATACATTTCTGTAGAAAGACCCAGGATTATTTTATCTGGCACTCCTATCAAAGTAGATATTCCTGCCATCTATTAAAAGTTCCTGAAAGCACTTGACTTATTGAAAGTCGTATCAAACGGCAAATGGGGAGGGGATTGAAAAACCCTTCTCCATTTGTTCAGATCACACAGGGGGCACGGGTGGCCCAGTCGTCTAAGGCGCCGCGATTCGCTGTGCAGAGTTGCGTCCCTTGGGCACGCCAGAAACCTATGATTGTGGGTTCGAATCCCGGTTCACCCCGATTATGTTTCTAGGTTTGTCAGCACCATAGCCGTGCTCGTGGGTTTCACTGAAGTGGTAAACGTCTAAGACCTGCATCACTTCGGGCTTTCCTCCCTCATTAAGCTGACACGCCGTGATATAACTGGAACACTGTAAAAAGCGGCGTTAAACCAAACTCACTCACTCACTGAGATGATTGGGGTGATGATGGTTATAATGTTGCGCACTTAGTCTTTGACATCTTACTTCACAGTTGAAATGGGACATTTTAACGGGGCCATATTTGGTCCCATGGCACTAAGAGGGTTAACATGAGCCCCTCAACAAGTAATTTACCCAGACAATCAAAGGAAGGTAAACCCACAACTGACCAGAGCTGAATACCGTCATGCGAGTCAAACACTCACATCCAAACATCATAACTGAGGCTATCGGCAATTGACACAGGAACAGGATTTAGTGGAGAAATACAGGTACAGAACGGATCCCACAAGCTGATTTTGTTTAATGCAGAGTATGGGGCAGAAATGCAATCTCAGTCGCTGGATGTTCCTGGTTGTGGCCAGTACATGTTGCACCAATACGAGACAAAATCCTAACGGGCCTTAACTCTTTGAAAGAAGTGGATGCCACCATTATTGCAAAGCAAGAGGATTTTGTTATTAACGGAATCATTATTCCAGATATTTCTTCAAATGAAACAAATTCACACACGGTTCAACTGGATGAGGATGAAATCATTCCCCCAACGTCAGAGAAACTTCTTACTGGAAGAGTCAAATGCCAACTACAGAATTATGCGAGATCGGCAGTGTTAGAACAAGTCTCGAATAAAAAGGGCATTTTTCATAGTGCAGGAGTGGTGAAGGGTAAGATTAAGTCTGCTAAGAAAAGAATTCACTTGGGTAGACTTACAGATGCCCAACCGAAGGTGGAACGTATAAAATTTGAATTTGAAACCAGACCAAGTGGACAAGGAAGTGCCACAGCATCTGGTCAGATTGTAAGAGGAATCATTTAAACATCTACACAACGTGGAAAAAAGCATAACTGGCAGACACTCAACCTAAAATTGAAGATGTGTTTTGAGGTATTATCGAGCATACTCTTTCCACGTAGATTTCAATGAACGCCAGACAACTCTTGCTCAGAAGGTTACAACATTTAAGTACAAATTAAAAAAAGTGTTATGTTAGACATGTGAAGGACATTTCCAAATTGGACGCGCCAGTGACAAAAATTATGTCCGATGCGATTCCCTATTTTGACTTGTGTTTTCGTGGTTGTTTTCAGATAAACAATGGCCTTGCCTTTGCATGTATGTGTGCCCGGTGACACCGATGGTGCAGGATGCATTCACCCTTTCTTGATCACGTGGTATCATCAGTATTTGATCGTTAGTCAGAAACACATGCTCATGATATGATTGGAATCGTGCAATCGTCTCTGCTTTTGGCAGATATTTGTTATAGATATTGAAAGGGTTTTGCGCTTTCATTTGGAAGATGACGATTTAGGATGCTTCAACACTGAATTACAACTGGTTGTGCCAAGTCTATTTTGTATCCATAAAGGAGAACACCTATATGACTCCAGCACAAAGAGGAGAACCATCTCCAAAGTTTTTGAACAAGGGCCCTGTGGTTCCAACAACCTCAGAAAGGGCTAGCTCAGTGGTCCTGGTCAAAATAAATATGGAAGTTTGCGCTGGTGTGTGGATGATTTTAAGAAGCTAAACGGTGCAACTCAAAATAATGTATACCCTCCACCACACATGGTCTAATTGTTACCTGCAAGGAGTGTGGCAAGTTTGTTTTTAACCCTAGCTTTCCAGAGTGGCTTACGCAAAATAGAAATGAATCAAGTGGACCAATCACCAGATTTGGACTCTTCGAGGTCACATCAATGCCATTTGGACACAACTGAAAGGGATGCAGTGTGTTCTGAAAAGCATTGAAAGACAAACAGACAAAGCAGAAACGGTTGTATGACCTAGGAAGTAAAGACAAGCCTTACATTACAGATGATCTGATGCGGGAAAAAAACCCAGAAAAATGATCGCCGAAGTTAAGCCAATTTGGAAAGGGCCATTTGTTATGACAGATGTTCTTGGTCCAGATCACTTTGAAGTTCAAGACAACAAATGTAACAAGATACTGCTCTTTCTCACTGGATTGCAAGAAATTTCAAACATGTTTAACCTCCAGTACCAGAAGAACAGATAGAGCATCCCTTGCAGGATAAATAGAAAAGCAAGGATCAAAACAATGTGGATACTGGTACTACCAAAGACACAGAATCACAGAAGCCTGCAGTGAAGGAATAAATTGAAGATCCTCGGATCACTCAGTTTGTGGAGCTACTGAAGCAGCCAGCTGAGGCCTTGCAGGGATCGACAAATACAGAACAGATATCTCATACATTGGAGCCACAGAGAAAGACTCGTAGGAAGCCTCTCAACAACCCCAGAGAGTTGGTCAGCAGATCACAGGGAAATGATCATAAGGATGTACAACCTAAATCATTGTAATCCTCAAGATGGCGTCGCCAGCGGAAGCAAAAGAACTTAACTTTGTAAACGCAACCTTTTGTTTAAAAGGGGGATGTGTTACGTACGTGTAAAACAGCGGTATTCTCAGGTGGTTCTATGTATGGGACTCATCATGAGCGGTTGAAATAAACCCTATGGTCATACGATCCTCGTTTGTGGTCATTGCTAATACGTAGCGATGCCCATGCCACAAACATAAAGAAGCCACTACATATCTACATTATGCACGCAGGTAAATATTAAGCTTCACTATAATCTGTACCGGGTATTTGAGATGCCATTGATTAACATCTATCATACTTTGTCATGCAATTTGTGTGAATGGCGGATGCTGTCGGTCGTACAGGGCATGCTTACCCTTTTCGCGAACACCCGATGTCATCGCTGATTGTCAGTGATCGAATCATATATTTTTAGGGGTTTCTATTGGTCTGGAAATCACTATTGCGATAACGATTGATATTGAAAGAAACTATTGCGATAAATATCGATTGTTTGAAATTCAGTGTATCATTTTAGATGGATTTTAGTGCTGAATTAAAGCTTGGAACTGAAGTTTCCTTGAATGTGATAACCATAACAACAAATAAAAAGTTTGAGATATGACAGATTTGTTTTTTCTTTACCCTTATACATTACCATATGTAAGTTACTACCACTCATGATCAAAAGAAAACAAATTTGAACAGCATTGCATGTATTTATTGATGTGGTAAGTACAATGGAAACTATCGATATTCCTAACTGAAATGGATACTTTTGATCGGAAACTGCTTTAACAATCGATTTATTGACTTTAAGTGCTTACCAACAGCAATATATCGATATTTAGATTTATCTTGACACCCCTAATAATTTTCACCCCTATTTTGCACCAAGTATTATCTGTTTCATGAGAACATTGAGTTGTTCACTGGCATTGACGTTTTATATTGTTTGTGGAAAGGCTTTTGTTGATTTATTTTAATATTATATTTATATTTCAGTTGATCAAAGTAAGCATAAATAAAGTTATAATATGCATGACTCCCCATAGATTAACATATTATAACAGCCGATCCTTATCAAATATGTGCATAACAATGCTACTACATGAGATTACAAATAGTTACGATATGCGCTGAAAATCTAATTACGTAACAGGGTAATACCTATCAATCAATGCTATCAATAAACCACCAATTATATCTATCGGACACCGCAAGTTCTATTCATTACTATATTAACCACATTTTTAAGTGGGGGCACGGGTGGCCCAGTCGTCTAAGGCGCCGCGATTCGCTGTGCAGAGGTGCGTCCCTTGGGGACGCCAGAAACCTACATGTATGATTGTGGGTTCGAATCCCGGTTCGCCTAGATTATGTTTCTAGGTTTCTCAGCACCATACCGAAGTGGTAAACGTCTGAGACCTGCATAACTTTTGCTTCCCTCCCACATTAAGCTGACACGCCGCGATATAACTGTAATATTGTTAAAAGCGGGGTTAAAGCCAACTCACTCACTTATTTAGATTGATTGAGTATGGTTTTACGCCGCTTTTTGCAATATTCCAGCAATATCACGGCGGGGGACACCAGAAATGGGCTTCACACATTGTACCCATGTCGGGAATCGAACCCGGGTCTTCGGCGTGACGAGCGAATGCTTTAACCACTAGGCTACCCGACCGCCCCCACTTATTTTGAAGTACTGAAGTGACACTTACTTTTGCAAGAGGAATGGGCATATACACAAGTGAAAAGTATTGCTTCCGTGTGTGAATACTTTGCTCTCTACTTCTCAGCTTCACATGGCTTTTCCCCAGTCTGCAATTCAAACAAGAATAACTGGTCTCAATTCATACCCTGTTCTTGACGACTGTGCAATTACCTCCCTCACTTACTGAAATTGATAAACACGATTCTTTCACAGAAAATGAGCGCAGTAACCTATTCAGGCTGGAACTAGGTTACGTGATGAACTGGCACGTACACACTGCCTCCTGATTTTTTTTGTAAACTCTGTCACAGATGTCATGCCTTTCCGGGCATAATTAACAATATTACATTTTAGGGCACAACAAGCATAAATTACACAACAGTTAATGCCTAAACATTTTCTATTTCGCTTCTATTGCATGGACTGTCATATATTTCGTTTCATTAGCCTTCAAATGTTATGTCTAGTACATATTCCCACAAACGGTACCCTTTTGCTGATTGTAACAACCAATTAGCTTACATATTGTCGCTAATATCCGGGGGTTTTTTTATCACATAAAACTATATACACGATATAAATGAGTGTTAGCGATTATTTTGTTTGACAGCAGTTTTTGACACGGAGCATTGGTTGCCGCAACAGGCAGATTGACGGCCATTGTGGATGAGGATTTAATTATGGCTCCATAAGTGTACACGCGTAGTGAGTCAACCATCATCTTTAACACTAAGCGAGGCCCAGTGGGTAAAGCCACAAAGACCCAAAAACCAATACTTACCACCCCTAGCGCACTAGAATGCTCTAAAGCCTCCTGTAACGTGTTGACAAACAATGTGTTGATCTCTTTGTCACAGCTCCATAGTTGCGGCGCTGGAAAGTGAGTGAGTGAGTAAGTTGGGTTTACGCCGCTTTTAACATTATTCCAGTTATATCACGGCGTGTCAGCTTAATGTGGGAGGAAAGCCCGAAGTGATGCAAGTCTCAGACGTTTACCACTTCGGTGAAACTGACGAGCACGGGTATGGTGCTGACAAACCTATAAAGATAATCGGGCGAACCGGGATTTGAACCAACAATCATAGGTTTCTGGCGTGCCCAAAGGACGCAACTCTGCACAGCGAATCACGGCGCCTTAGACGACTGGGCCACCCGTGTCCCCGCGGCGCTTGAAAGAGCAGCATTTAATTATGATAGTAGGTTATATCATCTAGGGTACATTTGAGCGAGGATGTTCCACTAATTCCCGTACCACAGGAAACGACCAGCAGACGTGAGCGCGGGATTGTGTATAAGACGACAGTTGCATAATGGCCGCCAGGAGAGGTAAAACTAGAGCTGCATCAGTAAGGAGGGATAAAGTAGATTTGTTTTCCCGGATGTATTGAATAAACTACTACTGTCAACTCATCTTCTACTCGATCCTTGATACATAATTTTGTCTTTTACAATATGTTTGTTTTTCAACATATACATTAATCTTTTGCAATCATGTGTTTTAGAATCTTTCTCAATTGTGTTAAGTTTACAAGCAATAATTGTATATTTTGGTGGCATTTAAGTATAAAGCGTCTCGTGTCAGGAACAACATCAGGAACACTTTATGTGATCATTATTGCTTCATTTTATCGAAAAGTATCCCCTGAAACATAACTAAACGTTGCAACCATTAACCCAGCTGATTATATTATGCGATATATGTAATTAGGAGATGTGCAAATAAATATACATCCACCGATTAGCTGAAACCCATTGACAAAACACTCAAGGGAATGTAATTCTCACAATTGGTGATATGAAAAACTTCTTAAGATATTTCAAATATCACAAATTCGATTTGTTGTAAGATAAACTACGCTAGTTGATATAATAAATGCATTTATTGATATGTAAAAAATTGCGAAATCAATAAATATGTCCTGAAATGATTAAATCGAATTTGTGATATAAATCCATTCTTTGGTATCAATATATGAATTCTTGATATCTTGACATAAGGAATAACTGGCAACAAGGCGCCTTTTGGGTTGAATTGAGTAACGCGATTGCATCACGGTTATAGCTAGTCTTTTTCTGCATTTTTTTCATTTGTTTAAAAATGGCAACTTATACTTATAGTTAACTAGTAACTGCAATAAAGGAAATAAAACTAACCCTATCTGCATTTATTTATCTCTCTATCGTTATCATCGTCTACATCTGTCGACTTTTTTTAAAAGTCTATGTATTTGAACATCGTACTGGTTACGGAATGAACATCATCTTGAACACAGTAACATTTATGTGTTGAAAATACAACGATACTTTGATTCTATAACACAGAAATAGATACCCCGATTATTACCGTATAACGGTTCACTTGTTTTCAGACTTTATAAGCCATTTTCCATGTTTGCGTGGTAATACAATTGTATTGACAAACAAGAAACAGAACAGAAAGAAATAACCATGATCATGGATCATGAGCATCGATCCACGCAATTGGGATCGATGACATGCATCACCCAAGTCAGCGAGGCTGACCACCCCATCTCGTTGGTCGCCTTTTACGACAAGCATAGTAACCTTTTACGGCAAGCATGCCCTTGTTGTCAAAAGCCTATTGTGGTATGACATGTAGCACTTGCTCACACAAAATACCGGTTCACAGAGAGTGCAAGGGTTGTCTGTAACTACAAACTGGCCCGTATTGAATATAAACAGACTGATTAATTGACCAATATACGTATGGCCATTCTCACGCGGGTGTTATGCGAACATTACAGGTTCGACACTTGTTGCCAGTCATACTTGATATATTGTACATTATGAACATTATTAAGCAACAGTCAGAAGTATATCCATATGACCAACCGAACCAGCTTTATTTGGCCTTCCACTAGCTTGTTCATCAGCCATAAATCTTCTATATAAACAAAGACCTACTTGGCAGCATAGGTTCAGTATATGTCTGTGTATGAACGTTGACTAAATGTGACTGTCTATGTTAAGATTGCGTAGAGAGTTTAGAATGTCAAATGTTGCCCCGTACACTCTACCAAAATCTGCCTATTAAAATACTAAAGGTATTCGACTAAAAGTATTGGTCCAACCATCGAGATAAAAATATAAGTTGTTATATCAAACATTTAGTCATATTACTTTCTGAAAAACAACGGCGGTACATGAGTGAGTGCGTTAGATTTTTATGTCACGTCGGCAATATTTCAGCCATATCGTGACTATCAAGGGTTAAACATAATAAATACATTGAGACTTATATAAAATTCTGCCAACAAAGGACAGTAAAATAACTAGACGTATCACAGAAAAGGATTTAAAACTAGTATTGAATCATAAAATGAATAGCACTGTACATAACAATACATTATAAAAACGGGCTATAGATAGCCAGCAATTGAAGGTATATCACCATACTAGGGATCATGGGGACTTACAGTACTTCCTGCATGGACCCCAGCAGGATTTACATCATTCCTTCAAGTGTTGGCGATAACTGATGAAGTTAGCCTAACATATTAAAATGACACATGTTCTACGATTAAAAACGTGGTAGTTTTAAATTTACTTTGAAAGGTGTGGAACGTACGTTATCCTCTCTCCCAAATTTAAAACATTGTTTTTATGCAAAACATATGATAAATCACAATTTTGCAAATAATTCAATATCCTTTAAACCTATAATTAAACGAGAATTAACACTATTAACACTATCTTCAATAGATGATGATTTGAGATATTGATCCCTTGTGATGGAAAAATCAATGCATTCGAGCAGGATTCTTTCATCACAAGGGGTAAACAACGGAGGATCCTTATCTTTTAATAAATACTCATGCATATATCTGCTGTGGCCAATACGACGCATAATCGTCGCATAATGACCTCTTCAAATCTGGACTGACAACCCAAGGAATTGTAGGCGATATTTGGTTTAGTTTCATGTAATTTATTGATACCTACTTGGGTGTCCCACATCTTTTGCATGAGATGTTTAATGTAACATCTAATAACAGGCTTGGTATCACTGTACTGGATTTAAAGTGGTGTCACAGATTTTATGAGCGTTGCTTTTGCAGCTGCATCAGCCTAGAATCAAGCATTTTAAGATTACTTCTGCATGCTCCTCCATAAACGATGGAGCCGTAATCGAGTTTTGAACGTATGAGAGCCCTATATAGTTGGAGGAGGGTCTTCTGATCACCTCCCCACTTTGAATTTGAAACGACTTTTAATAAGTCAAGCGCCTTCAGGCACTTTGCTTTAAGGTAGTTTACATTGGGTTTAAATGTCAGATGGCTATCAAAAATAAGACCCAAGAACTTGGCTTCCTTTGCAATCTTGATAGGTGTGCCATACAAATATAGTTCAAATATAGTTATCTAAAGATGCATAAATCGTTGTTCGAAATGAAATATTATAATATCTTCCCTTTACTGTTTGTATCAGCACTACCCTAAAGTGGACTATGCCCATTCAAATCGCCCACAATGATACATGGCTTGGGGGACTGGTCAAAGAGTACCTGAAGATCAGTTTGTTGAAGAGTAGAAGATGGAGGTACATAAAGCGAGCACAATGTGAAAACAATGTTGAGGCTTAAACGGACTGCAACAGCTTGAAGTGGTGTATCAAGCGGAATAGGGCTATGTATAGCACTCTGTCTCACCAACACTGAAGATCCTCCAGTAGCCCTAGGTCATGGAGGAGAAAAGAAGTTATATGCATCATATTGTCTCAAATTGATTACATCATTATCTTTAAAATACGTTTCTTGTAAACAAAATGCTGATGGTTTAAAATCCTGTAAATAACTGTAGATTATTAAAACTATTCTTTAGTCCCCTGTAATTCCACTGAATAATATTATTGGAGCCGTTCATGGAGGCTCAACTGGAGATCTTGAGCGAGAGGGACGTCCACTCCCACGAACCGGGAGTGAGGGACTGACCTCCATCAGTAGAGGCAAGAGAAGGCAATTCCATTTTTTTCGGTGTCTTTTACACTGTTTGGTTCTGATGGTTGAGTTACTATTTTCTGAATTTTGCAGAATCTGAGGTGTTGGTGTTAAATGTACTGTCTGGGAAGCAGAAGTAGATTTTATAGTGAGAGATGTCTGTGCTTCGTCGATGATAAACTGGTTATCCTTAACCCAAGAGATCAAAGTCTGACATGAAGTAGAGGCTGTAGTGATTTTGACAACTGGAGTCGGAGAAGAGACTGCAGTTGAATAAGTTGTATTCGCGGGGAATTTAGATGGAATTTAATTAATTGTTTGGCAGCAGAGTAAGACATATTTTGTGTATGCTTTAGTTTTAAGATTTGTGATTCTGATATAAACATTGGACAGGATTTGGACGAGGCCACATTGCTCCCCGTCGGAGTTGGCACATTGACATCATGTGTGCACTCGGAACCCTCATGAGTTCCACTGCAACGGAAGCACCTAGCCTTGCGAGTGCAAGTTTGGGACCCGTGTCCAAACTGTTGACACTTGTGACACCGGAGTGGATTTGTAACATAAACCTCCACTCCGATGTTAAAGTAACCGGCTTTGATAGACTTAGGAATTGTGACAAGAGAAAAAGTGAAAAGATATGTGTTTGTTGGGATAAATTTTCCATCTTCTGATTTTCTGCTAAACCGCTTAACAGCAGTGGCCCCTTGATGTTTCAATTCAGCAGCAATCTCTCCTTTTGTCATGTCAGATAGACAGCGAGCGCGGTCCATGACAATGCCTCTTCTAGAATTGTGCACCGACACAACAACCTGGGTGTTAACAAACTGCTGTAGACCAAGCAGATTGACAGATCGTTGTCTCCGTGCACATTCCACAAGAATGGAACCCGAACGAAGACGTGTAACATTGGTTACCTCTCCCCAAACACCTTGAATGCCTTTCGAAATGGCAAAAGGATTTAGTTTTAAAGGATTGCCTTCAGCAGATGCGATGCTAAAGAATCTCGGCCAAGAATCTGCAATTTCAGTTGATATTTCTTCGGCGTCAGACGGTATAGACATGGCGACGTTTATTTGTTTTGAAAGAACCAGATGAATTGTTGTGAGCCATGGTGTCATTTATTGATTCAGCACCCCTGCTCCCCACCCACCATCGAGTGTCAACAAGGACGATATCACAGTGGAAGCCAACCCGCAACACCAGGGATACAGAGGTTTTATACTCCAGAAAGTATGGACTTTAAAAGCTATGAGATCAAAAAAGAATAAGTGTCAGGCTGGCTCGGCCCATAACACTGTTCCCAAGAAAGACAGAATTCAAAGATTACCCGTTTAATTAACATACAGCTGTATTACACATTGTGTAATACCAAAGCGCGTGTTTATGTACTTAGGGAACAAGTTTTATGAACATATACTCACACGCAAAAGCAACGCAAGTGGTTTTAAGCAAATAGGTAACAAACACGGAACCATAACTTGATACGAGTTTTAGCATGTAGTGAAGCCTGGTGGTGTTATCAGTATTTTTGGTTGCATTTTGGAAGCCCCGAGTAAAAACGCAACATAAAAAATGAATCCTCATTATAAATAAATTAAATTAAATTAAATATTTCAATAAATATGTGGGTATCATGCACCCATTTCTCGCGAAATCGAAAAAGGACGAACTGTCACGAACTGTTGTGGGTATAAAACCTACCACTCCTTGGTCAACAATGCCACGCCTAACTCAAATTCAGAGAAACCAGGCTATCGGACGTTTGGAAGCTGGAGAGTCTGTCCAAGATGTTTCCCGTCATTTCAACGTTAACATAACCACAATTTACCGTCTCCTGCATCGATACAATGCTACACAGACCACAGATGACCCTCCTCGGAGCGGTCGTCCTAGGGTCACCACACCTCGACAAGATCGGCAGATTACCCGTCAACACCAGCGACATCCGTTCCTAACCGCAAGTGAAAGTGCTCGACAGACCATAGGAACACATAATCGACACATTAGCCGGGACACTGTGATCCGACGTCTCCGTTCCAACAACCTCAGATGTCGCCGACCAGCACGTCGTCCTGTTCTCCAACCACGGCATCGACAAGCACGACTTCAGTGGGCACAGGGTCATCGCAATTGGCGTCATCGTGAGTGGAGGCGTGTCATCTTCTCTGATGAAAGTCGCATTCGTGTCTCCCATGCAGACGGGAGCGTCAGAATTTGGCGGCGTCGAGGTGATCGTTTCGCTGACAGAAACGTTGTGGAAAGGGATATATGGGGTTGACCTAGCGTCATGATATGGGCAGGGATTGGACTTAATGCGAGACTTGGACCCATGTGCTTTGTGAATGTTGGTCAAGGTCGGGGACACGGCGTCACTGCTCAGCGGTATATAGACCAAGTGATCAGACCCCACGTTGTTCCATTTTTTGCACAGCATCAACAACACATTTTCCAGCAGGACAACGCTCGTCCTCATGCCAGAGCTACCATGGCCTTTCTGCAACAACACAACATCCGTGTTCTACCGTGGCCAGCCCTCAGCCCTGATCTGAACCCCATCGAACACATGTGGGATGATGTTCGAAGGCGTCTGTACAATGTGCGCCCAGTCCCTACAACTGCCGATGAACTACGCACAGCTGCTCTGGGTGTGTGCAGGAGGATCCCTGGGGCCTTCGAAAATCGTCTGATCCACACAATGTACAGGAGATGTGTGGCAGTGATCAATGCTAATGGTTGTCACACCAGGTATTGACTGACATTTGGGGTATTGATCCGAAACTGTGTAAGCCCTTATATTTGAAAAAAAAACAATTATGTCATCTACCTTTTAATCCATTAAACTGTCTTCAGTCAAATTTTTGTCAATCTTGCCCTATTAGTATTTCTTGTCTTTACTGTTGAAAATAAATAACACGTTTGGCCACGTCACATGCCATTGTTTTGCCGGTCGATCTTGCAACAAAATTCAACAAATTACGTCATAGGGCATTGTGTCGTGATTGTAATCTTTGTGGTGCAGGGCCTCGTTCCACAAGGCGTAAGTGTATTTTAAAATATTGGAGTTACGATAGCTTTAGCGATACCGTAGCTTTGTGCAACGGACACCTGGATTCTACAGGCGTGCCGTTGTATAGTATTAAATTGATAATTTTTTACGTTATGCGTTAAAAATGTGTTTTTTCAGAAGTCTCATAAAATCTCAAAATCGTCAAGTCACGCCATGTAATACAACATTAATCAAGTTGTAGGCCAAGGGAGGCAGCTTCAAAATGTGGGTTCAAGGTGCAACTATCATTATTCAGATCACCACTTCAAAGGGGATAACTCTCATATACTAATGAATTCAGCCTCTTTTCCACGTGAATTCTCACACAGGAGCAACATGGTTTTCACGGATATAGTGATTGTAAACTTTCTGGTTTCACAATGCAATCGTACTGTAGCGCAACGTCAGTCGTAAGTCTATGTTAAACTATGTCAGTTATGTCGATCGTGTAGGTGTTATAAAGTTATAAATGGAAAGTAGCAAATAAAATACTAAACTCGCTCCCGTGTAATACCAATCTTATGAAAATCGTGAAACGTTGTGGTATTAGAACTATTCACTCGTTTCATAAACTTTGTATTATTGAACAAACTGTGGAAATTTAAGATATTTGGCTTATTGTGATAACATCTAGGTAACAAATCACATCTATCACTGAAATCCATGAGCATGGTCTTGTTGCGGCCAAACCTAAAAACATTATCAGGGCGGCCAGTTTTAACTCACCAAGTCCCTAAACGTGAGATATTCTTAGACATGTTAAAAGCGATGGACCCAACAAAATATAGCTGAGACGTGTCTCTCGGACGATTATGTGTGATGATTAAAAATATGTTTATGAAAATAAAATCATTGGTGAAATCAAATATGTTACCTGAGTATTACCCATGTGAATTAGGTATACGACAAGGAGAAAATCTGTCACCCCTTTTGTTTTCAATCTTTCTTAATGACCTGGAATCCTTTTTAATCTAAAACGAATGCGGAGGAATAATATCGACAATTTCTGTAGAAACATTGAACTGGCGATTAGGTGCCTAAATCTGTCAGTATGGGTTGGAATCCAGGATGGCACTCAACCCCCGAAAGTACTAGAATCTGTACTTTATTAAGAAAGTGTTATCCCAAATATACCATTTGTTACGTATACGAAACAGGTTGAAAACTGCGGTCTGAAATCAATGTCCTTTCAGAGGAGCGTCTGACCGATAGGTACGGTGGTTGCAGCATCATGGTCGTTGCTGGCATCACGTACCACAACAGGACGGTTCTAATGATCTTGCAAAGGAATATGGCCGGTCAA
Organism: Haliotis rufescens; assembly: GCF_023055435.1. Classification (NCBI taxonomy): domain Eukaryota; kingdom Metazoa; phylum Mollusca; class Gastropoda; order Lepetellida; family Haliotidae; genus Haliotis; species Haliotis rufescens. The sequence continues at coordinate 1,466,239 of NW_025964024.1, forward strand.
AGCTATGTGGTCCAATATCTTACCTCCATTGGTCAACTCAATTGCCCAGAGCGTAGGTTAAAACTTTGAATTCCAGGATGACGCACGTCCTCACCGAGCTCGTATTGCAGTCGACTGTCTGAGGCAGCAATGTGTCACAACTTTGCCCTAGCCAGCCATATCTTCCGACCTGTCACCGATTAAAGGCCCATGGCACGTCCTGGGACGAAGGATTCGCAACCGACCTCAGCTTTCCCAGAATTGGGCAGGCCTTACAGGAAAAATGACGAAGGATACCACGGGAGACAATTCTGTGTTTGATAATCTAAATGTCATACATGCAGCGATGCTCACGGGTTCCTGGACCAGACACTGACTTTGCCATGACGATTCAATTTCACAATATCATTTCCTTCATATCATATCTGAATAAATTGTCTGGGCTGAACAGTTAAATAACCCTACCAACAGCCCAGACTTAGCCCCCTGTGACTATTTCATGTTCCGGCAAATAAAATCTGCCCTACGTGGAGGACGCTTCCAGGATGACGAGGACATAAAGGCTGTCACAGAGACATGGTTAGGGGCCAATTTGAGGATTTCTATAAAAGTGGTATTAAAAGGTTGATGGACAAATGGAATAAGTGTATTGAGGTGAATTGAGATTATATTGGAAAATAAAAGACTTAGTGCAAAAGATATTTTGCGACCAGGTATCATATTGAAGTTGCAAAACTTATTGAACGCCCCTCGTAACTCCATGCTCCAGTTAGATTAGCATGTTAGAAGATAGACAAAAATACGCATGAAAACCATGAACGATTTATATACTGAACCGCAAAAGAAACGCCTCCCAAGAAACATTGCATGAAAAGTTGGACAAAAAAGGTGTCTCATAAATCTATCTATGGTACATATCTTTCTTTTGCTGTTCAGTATATTTTAGTAATATAATACTTTTCATTTCCTTTATTAGTAACTTGTTTGACCAGGGTTACAACATTCAAGACCTTGATAAAAAAGTTTAATTGTTTTAAGAGGATATTTCCAAATTTGACGTGTGAGTGCCAAAATAACGTCATGTTTCCTTGTTTTTTTCAGATGAGCAAATATTTTAACACTCTGCTTTCAGTAGAGATTTTTTATGACTATGGAAATATGGGGTTTTTTCGCATTCATTTAGATGTGTTGGTACTAGAATGTGAATAAACACACATAATTAAACAGCCAAAATAAGAATATTTATATTATCTTGGGGAGACAACTCCAAGAAATATCACTATGATACATATATATCATACATACCTGTCTACAGTATTTTCTCTTCAATACTCAGGTATAGAATTACGTAGTATTGTATATTAAAAAGGGAACTTGCTCATGAATATATAATTTTAATTTGTGATATTATACTTTTCTTTCTGACGTGAAATAAAATATTACATAACTGTAGTTGATTCCAAGTTGTTGTCGCACAGCGAACGAAAACCGAGGGACCAAAAGTTGAAAATGTTTATTCTGTAAGGTTTTATCGCAGTTTAAGGCTCGCACATGATCAAATTTTAACTTTCAATTCATGAATACGTCACATGTACGCAAAAATGCACGTAAAACATCATGGATCACCCAAGGAAACATGGAAACAATGCAAACACAACAATCTCCCGCAATCGCTCTGGTCCAAACTCTTACCTGTAACCACATGCTCGATCAACATTATTATTGAGTTAATACGATTTGTATATATACTAAAACAAAAAACATTCGCGTGAAAATGTTCTAATTTTCATCAGTGTTCAGCAAATGTTCATTATTCATCTGAAAATGAAAGTAAACAGTCTCTGCTTCAGAGTTCAAATAAAACTTAAATTCACAAATCAACATTCATAGTTCTAAACAACAGCAATTTCAGATTCCAAGAGAAGGGCTAATTTCTGAATTGGTCGGTCAAGGTTGGTCACAGGATACACTCGCTTTCCTTTAGTAGAGAATGTTTGGTCACCTATTGCTGAATTCACCTTGCGTATAAGATTGTCTTAATCAGTGTACACTTCGCAGACTCGACCCAATCGCTAGAGATTGCGGCAGTTCATCATCTTTCAGTAAGACACTATCCCAACCTTAAGCAATTCTTCTTGGACTCGAAGGGGGCACGGGTGGCTCAGTCGTCTAAGGCGCCGCGATTCGCTGTGCAGAGTTGCGTCCCTTGGGCATGCCAGAAACCTATGATTATGGGTTCGAATCCCGGTTCGCCCCGATCATGTTTCTAGGTTTGTCAGCACCATACCCGTGCTCGTGGGTTTCACCGAAGTGGTAAAGGTCTAAGACCTGCATCACTTGAGGCTTTCCTCCCACATTAAGCTCACACGCCGTGATATAACTGGAATACTGTTAAAAAAGGTGTTAAAGCCTCACTCTTGGACACGCGTCCACTTTTGGCGAATTTGCACAGTTTGTAAGTATTCCCGTTTCCAGCGCTGCCAGAATTCACCTGACAAATGCTGCACACGTCATCACATCTTTCAGGAATAGGTACCAGCTTTCTGAAAGTTTCCAGGAGGTAGGAGAACGACTTTGGAGTTTGATGTCTGGAGGTGATTTGGAGTTAGCGGTTCAAGTGATGTAGGGTCATTCAAACTGTCTATCGTCATGGGCGGCTATTCAATAATGCCATTACCTCAAACATGATTTGATTGTTTGTTTGTTGTTTAACGCCGCACTCAGCAATATTCCAGCTAAATGATGTCACACAGTATCGGTTCATTCCTGAACCGGCACAACACTCCCGTGAGGTAATTAGTAAGATCAAAACTCTTCAGCAGTTGATCATAAAGAGAGACACCCCAGCGAACACTGAAACATTTTTAAAACGTTTTGCAAACGTTTCTATATGGTTACAAAAACGTTAAAATAAAGTTTTAAAAGCCTAAATGTGAGGAGTTTCTTTTACGATTTCAAAATATGTCCAATACACGTTGGCAAGAAACATTATAGAAACCTAAGAACCTTGTTAAAATGTTTGGAAACGTTTTCAAACGCTTTCAAAGCCTAAATTTATGGAGGTTTTCAAAACGTTTAGAAAAAAACGTCGTCCAGAAACATTATGGAAACCTAAATAAAAGCTTCATGGTTGACAGCACCTGGCGACTGTTGTGACATCATAAATGGAGGCCATCTTCTGACATCGTTGTAAAGTTCGTTTATTGATATCAATAGTGTTTGGGACCCGTGAAGATCCGGGGTAGAATAGGTCTTGAGTAACCCATGCTTGTCGTAAAAGGCGATTATGCTTGTCGTTAGAGGTGACTAACTGGATCTGGTAGTCAGGCTTGCTGACTTGGTTGATGCATGTCATCGTATCCCAATTGCGTAGATCAGTGCTCGTGATGTCAAACACTGGATTGTCCAAGCCCCGACTCGATTTATTACAGACCGCCGTCATAAAGCTGGAATAATGCTCTATGCGACGTTAAAAAACAAACAAACAAATCGTATTCTCATGTGACCGGCTCTACGGTCTAGTGGACAGAGCATCTGTCAGGAGAGTGGAAGGTCAAAGGTTCGATCCATGGCCGCGTCATACCAAAAGACATTAAAATATGGTATTTGTTGTTACTCTTCCTGTCGCTGGTCGGCTAGGAGTCAGTATGATGTGTCTGCCTGCAGCATGGTAATTATTTCACGTCTGAAGCTTGTTATTCATTAGATTTAAACTATTAACAACGCGCCAAATACACAAAGTTTACATACGGGTCTGTGTGGTTGCACAAAGAAGAGATACTTGTATCACAAGGCGCCCGAGATAGAAAATGGGTTTGTAGAATATTTTAGCTGCCTATGAAAAGATTTACAACGATATTAACGCTTACTTTGTCTTGGGTGATCTTAAATTAGTTTATTTGTTTTATTTATTCAGAAACATGACGAAGGTCCGCTATCGAGCGATGTCACTTTGAGCATTGTCTAAATAATTAAGCTATCATTTACTTTGTGCCCTCTGTAAATGTCCGATGCCAATTACCCCAAAGTTGTTTTTATCCTTGACGAAACATCACTAGTACTTGAGCCTAAATGGACGGAACTGGAATTTAATCAGGATATATAATCGAACCTGTCATTCGTATTGTTTCATAAGCTTTGAAAGACGCCTCTACATCACAAGGACGAAGCGACACGCCCCTACATCCCGGTGGACAATTGACAAGACCCTACATCAGAGTGGGTAATTGACACACCCCGACATCACAGTGGACAACTGACACACCCTACATGGTAGTGGACAAGTGACGCGCCCTACATCAGAGTGAACAACTAACACGCCCCTACATGGTAGTGGACAGTTAACACACCCCTACATGGTAGTGGACAAGTGACACGCCCCTACATGGTAGTGGACAACTAATATAACACGCCCCTACATCACAGTGGACAGTTAACACACCCCTACATGGTAGTGGACAAGTGAAACGCCCCTACATGGTAGTGGACAAGTGACACGCCCCTACATGGTAGTGGACAACTAACACGCCCCTACATCACAGTGGACAGTTAACACACCCCTACATGGTAGTGGACAACTAACACGCCCCTACATGGTAGTGGACAAGTGACACGCCCCTACATCACAGTGGACAGTTAACACACCCCTACATGGTAGTGGACAACTAACACGCCCCTACATGGTAGTGGACAAGTGACACGCCCCTACATGGTAGTGGACAAGTGGCACGCCCCTATATCCATGTGAACAAGTGACAAACCTCAACATCACTGTGAACAAGAGACACGCCCCTACATGGTATTGGACAACTGAAACGTTCCGATATGATAGTAAACGAGTGACACGCCCCTACATTGGACAAATGACACGTCCCTACACGACTGTGGACTCATTACACGCCCCTACGTGGTATTGGACAAGTGACACGCTCCGACATGGTAAAAGACAACTAAAACGCCCTTATATAAGTGAACACATGTCATACGCCGACATGATGGTGGACAAGAGACAATCCCTGACCTCACATTGAACAAATGGCACGCGCCGACATGATGGTGGACAAGTGACAATCCCTGACCTCACAGTGAACAAATGGCACGCGCCGACATGATGGTGGACAAGTGACAATCCCAGACCTCACACTGAACAAATGGCACGCGCCGACATGATCGTGGACAAGTGACAATCCCTGACCTCACATTGAACAAATGGCATGCGCCGACATGATGGTGGACAAGTGACAATCCCTGACAACACAGTGAACAAATGGCACGCGCCGACATGATCGTGGACAAGTGACAATCCCTGACCTCACATTGAACAAATGGCATGCGCCGACATGATGGTGGACAAGTGACAATCCCTGACCTCACAGTGAACAAATGGCACGCGCCGACATGATCGTGGACAAGTGACAATCCCTGACAACACAGTGAACAAATGGCACGCGCCGACATGATCGTGGACAAGTGACAATATCCGTGACCTCACATTGAACAAATGGCATGCGCCGACATGATGGTGGACAAGTGACAATCCCTGACATCACAGTCAAAACATGTCATACGCCGACATGATGGTGGACAAGTGACAATCCCTGACCTCACATTGAACAAATGGCATGCACCGACATGATCGTGGACAAGTGACAATCCCTGACCTCACATTGAACAAATGGCATGCGCCGACATGATCGTGGACAAGTGACAATCCCTGACCTCACATTGAACAAATGGCATGCGCCGACATGATCGTGGACAAGTGACAATCCCTGACAACACAGTGAACAAATGTCATGCGCCGACATGATCGTGGACAAGTGACACGCCCCGAAGTGGAATCGGTCATCGTCCCTTGAATCAAAGTGGAAGATGTTCAAATATACTACCCATCAAAAGTTTAGATTCACCAGTGTAAATGTAGCCACTCACTGTACTCAACTGTTTCAAACCAGATAATGCCAAATATTCTAAACTTTTTACAGGTACTGTTAACACATGAACTGTTGTGGCGTAAAACCAAATCTGTAACGGTGAAAAGATTAGAGTTTTTCGTTCATTAATTGATAAAACTCTGTGAAATGTCGCACATTTTTAAACAAAATTCGCACCAAAACGCAGGTGTTCACATGCACGATAATACACGTGTTTTAGCAGCAATTTGACGCGGGATACTCGTGCAATTCATCTTTATAAGGATTGCAGTTGGCTCCGCAGATGGGCAAGGGTACTCTTCTCTGAGTTAGTGGAGAAATTCTTCTTTGATGCAAGCATGGGTAGAGGGAGAAGTCTCCGTATTGAGCAACGACACCAAGCCTTGGCACTGCTACAAGATGGCAGATCACAACGGTATGTTGCCAGACGTCTTGGCGTATCCCAATAGGCAGTTTCCAACCTCTGGGTACGCTTTCAACAGACCAACTCCGTCCAGGATCGACCCAGGTCGGGTAGGTCAAGGGTAACATCAGAGCAAGATGACCGATGCGTCTTTTTGCTGTTTCTCAGGGGCAGAAACATTACAGCCACAGCAGCCAATAATGCTTTCCAACAATCTACAGGACGACGTGTATCTGTATCAACAATACGCCGCCGATTACGTCACTACGGACTGAGGGCACGTCGTCTAGCTGTAAGACCCCCTCTTACACCACGCCACCGTCAGAACAGACTGAATTGGGGAAATGGACATTTACGCTGGGGTCCCCGCAGATGGGCAAGGGTACTCTTCTCCGACGAATCAAGGTTCAATCTGCATTTCAACGATGGTCGGATCCCAGTCTATGGACGTCAGGGAGAGCGGTACGCTGACGTTGCTGTTGTGGAGCATGATCGATTTGGAGGTGGATCCGTTATCGTCTGGGGAGGTATCACCCTGACTGGAAGAACTGATTTACTGGTACAGGATGGAAATCTGACTGGCCAGAGATACAGGGACGAGATCATCATTCCTATTGTGCTTCCATTCTTAAGGGCCATGCCAGGTCACGCGGTTTTCCAAGATGATCATGCCAGGCCTCACAGAGCTCGCATCGTGTCAGCTTGTTTACAACAAAATGGGGTGAATCGAATGGATTAGCGAGCATTATCGCCCGATATGAACCCCACTGAGCATGTTTCTGGGATCTGCTGGGACGGCGTGTTTATGCCAGAGTTCCTCCCCCTGCTAACCTTCGCCAACTTCGCAATGCATTGTTTGAGGAGTGGCAAACATTCCCCAGCGGCAGATTGAACTGTTCTTTCGTGGTATGCAACGTCGATGCAATGTCTGTGTTAGAGCCAGGGGTGGTCATACCCGTTATTAAATTTTGCAATTTCACTTTTGTATGGTACTAGCTAATACGGCATTCTGGTTCACTAATCATCAATGCACACGTCCTTGTGAACAAGGATATGAAGACCTAAATGAATGATTTTGTTATTTTTTATTGGTAGCTTTCACAAATACGATTTTCTTACAAGATATAGTGAGTGGTTTCAGTGAGTCTAAACTTTTGATGGGTAGTATAGGAAACCCACGAAGACGGGTGATAGGAGCGGTTCAAAATTAGTTTTGTACAGGTGCCGAGAACGCACGATAACATCACCCTGTGGATGAAAACACTCGCGCTGTTCAGGTTCATTCAGAACACATATTTTGGGCACTCGGGGAGAATTGCTTTTTTGGCAATATTACCTGCCACTCAGACGACCTGATTCACATGCATGTCATGAGCGATTGCACAGCTGTGTCAAAACGTGCTGATCGCAGGAAAGACGTGTGATATACAACGTCAATTCCCCTTCAAATGTCAATATAATATTATTCACAATCTTGCACAACACAGTTTTATACTCATTCGAGTGTATAGCACGCATTCAAAGTGTAATTTGTCGGCAAGACAACACAGACAGTGTGTTACCCGTTCTACAAGGTAAACAAACGTCATCAAGGTCTTTCACGTTCACCACATTTGCAAACCACTAAGACATGATACTGACAAACCAAGACTATGGAATTCGAACCCATCATCATATGATGTTGGCACGCAGATTTCATTTGCCGGAACAGGAAATAGTCACAGGGGGCTAAGTCTGGGCTGTAGGGTGGGTGATTTAACTGTACAGCCCAGACTTAGCCCCCAGGGACTATTTCCTGTTCCGGCAAATGAAATCTGCCTTACGTGGAAGAGGCTTCCAGGATGACGAGGACATAAAGGCTGCCACAGAGGCATGGTTAGAGGGCCAATCTGAGGATTTCTATAAAAGTGGTATTAAAAGGTTGAAGGACAAATGGAATAAGTGTATTGAGGTGAATGGAGATTATATTGAAAAATAATAAATGCAAAAGATATTCTGAGACGTGGTCTTATATTTAAGTTGCAAAACTTATTGGACGCCTCTCGTAGCACACGATACTTGATGGCATCATCATTCTATGCTTGCCGTAAAAGGCGACTATATAAGAGGCAAGATAGACACAATTTTATTGATAACAACTTCTTTAATACTGTAAAAAAAAAAAGCGACGTTTCGGTATAGATCCTTATACCGTTGTCAAGCATAAGGATCTATACCGAAACGTCGCTTTTTTTTGCTTTTTTTTATAGTATTAAAGAAGTTGTTATCCATAAAATTGTGTCTATCTTGTCATTCGCCAACTTCTAAGTAATGCCTATCAAACAAGTTATATAAGAGGCAACTCACGGGATCGGGTGATCAGGCTCGCTGACTTGGTTTGAAGCATGTCATCGATCCCAATTGCGTGGATCGATGCTCATGATATCAATCACTGGATTGTCTGGTCCAGACGCGATTATTACCGCCGTCATATAGCTGGAACATTGCTGATTGTGGCGTAAAACAACAAACCAACCAACTTTAACTTACGGCACGGAACGTGAACATGCATCATCCGTCGTGTCCATGGTAACACGACGGGACGTGGTGATGTATGATTGATTTAATACTGCCTGTAGGCATTCCTCAGAGTTTGCATTACTAAATGATTCTTTCAACCGTTTGCTTCATTATGTGTTCACAACCACATAACGTTTCGTGAAGTGTTTTCCAAATGTATATATATCCTATTCAGGGCTCAAGATTTCCTGTAATCCTCGATATCAAAACGTGCAAGCGATTGATAAAATACCTGGCTATGCCACCATTAAATCGTAAAGAGCCTTGTACCCTGCATTGTAAAGGCTATGTGGCGATGGAGCTTGGTGGACGTGCCAAATATGCAGAGAACATTTTCCACGTGCATCTCGTTTAGTTCTGGTCTAGTTTCAAATATTTCCACTAGGGAGTATTTTGTCAAAGAAAGACGCGAGGTGATTTTAATAAGAGAAGACAGTTGTAGCTGTTGACTCGTGATTCAAATACACGAACCATTAATCGTTTGTTCATCGTAACACAATGTACACCATACGTTAAATATCGTATACGTCACGCATCGTGTTCTTATTACAACTACCAGGTCTAACCATATATTGGTCTTCTGATCTGAAGAATAATGAAATAAGAAACGTTACCTGTCACAGCGGAAGAGCGCCAGTGAAAGATGCTCAAACAGCGAACCTACGAAGAAGGATGTTGGTAGCTGTTCAAAACTAGATTCAGTTACGATGCAGCTTAGACAGAATACTACACAGCTACATCTGATCGTGATGCTTGAAATATCCTTCCAAAATATATATAACAGTGTGGCCTCACAATGCATATCTAACATGTTCTGTAATCATGTAACAATACATTATATCAGAAGACGCATGACGTTGGTTCTGTATGCACGATCCTAATCATGAAGAATGTATTATGTCGGTCAAAACCGTGTGAAACGCGCGCTTTTAGGTCCATTCAGTACGCACACCTGCGGCACATCGTTGAGACAATTCCGTTGCAATATGACCTGTCAATCAAACCATCTTCTTCACGTGCATGCCCAGCAAAGATATGTAACATATGTAGGTTATATGTTTTATTGGACATTGTACAAATTGTTAAAGTGTCACTGTGTATCTTGGTATAGACACTTGTTAAGTCAAATCTATTTCAATATAAATTACGTACAACTTGTATGGACCAATAGGACACCAGACAGCGACTTAACTGTATTAACCTCAGGCTGAAGAAATAGGTGACGAGATACTGAATCGGAACGTCGCGCGTACGTCGCGCAAGGTTCACATCGTTTTATTCGATTCGATTTGAATGGACACCCGTGACGCGCCAAGGTCTTGGACGTTCACCACTTTTGACCACCACTAAGATATGGAGCTGACAAATCAAGAATATGAAATTCGAACCAACGATCTATGGTTCTGGCACGCAAAGTGCGGTTTCTGGCAGCCAACAGTCCTCTCTTGCACATCTCGCCCTGAAACGTGAACCTGCATTATCCATCGTGTCAAAAGCAACACGACGGGTCGTGATTTAATACTGTCTGTCGTCATTCCTAAGGGTTAGCATTACTAAATGATTCTTTCAACCGTTTGTTTCATTATGTGCTCACAACCCCATAAAGTTTCGTGAAATGTTTTACCAACGGTATTTGAAAGGTGTCCCATAGCTGACTCACAAACACTCTCATGATTCTTCCCATGACACCGTTTTCTCAAGCTGAGTTGAATAAAACTGATTCCGAGTATACAGTTCAGTTTAATCCAGAACAGAAAGACTCGAACAAGTACCGCAGTTTTCGAGTCATAGTTTTGGGGTGATAAGGAGATTCTTGTTTTAAAGGGATGAACTGATTCTGACCTTTGTTTCTCAGAGTACAAACTTATTTCGCGAGGTGTTGTGAAATTTTAAAGCGTCTGGAAACATAGATACTCATTTTCAAACATGAAACAATGCTCTGTATTATGTGGGACGCAGGTTGTTCCGATCACTGAACAGACTTGCGGCCTGAAGAATGAGGTCGTTGTATCTGCAAGCATAGTGACATACGCTGGAAAAAATGAATGTTTTATAGTTAGTTCGCACAGCAAAGAGGATGACACATCCCTCGAAACCTAACTCACAAATAATAGAAATAGTGATATCTAAACCGATGGCGCTGTCAATCTCATGACGGCCTACAGATGCTGGTGTGATATAGAGGGGTATATCTGAAATATCTTGAACTTCATCTACCTCGGCTGAACGTTTTATGCAATGCTCAGCTTCTTTTTCACCGCAGAACACCACATTGCATGTGATGTTGAATACGCCCATCGCCATTCTCAGGCATCCACCGGATCGGGAATACGTTTGACATCGAATATGACGACCCATGAGACCCGTTGGGTTTGTGAGAGAGTGAGTTAGTGAATATAGTTTTACGCCGCTTTTTCCAGCAATATGGGGACTGCGGGGGACACCAGACATGAGCTTCGCATATTGTGACCTGGTCGGGAATCGAATCAGGGTCTTCGGCGTGACGAGCGAACGCTTTAACCACAAGGCTACCCGACCGCCCCGGGTTTTTGAGAAATAAAAAAGGCCAAACTCTACCATTCCTTGTTTTGGTTCGGGCATGTTCATTCTTTGAGCTTAATGACGATAATAGTGTTATTCGAGAGGGTTTTCAGATTAAACAAATATTTGCGACAGATAGACCTGGAATTGTCGTGTTTACTATCTTTATCTGACAAGCTCATGATGAGCACGAAGTGAGATGTCTCGTCAACGATATCGGACGTGCGCAGTAAGAGATCTATGACTCTCTCCTTTGCCACTAGATCGCCCTGATCGCTGCAATACGTGCCCGGCACGCGATGTTGTCCTCCTATCGATACAAGTTGTAGCGAGAATATTCCTTTATTCAAAGGCCCGAGAAGAACCGGGTTAGAGTAGGTCTTCAGCAGCCCTTGCGTGCGGTAAAATGCGACTATGCTTGTCGTAAGAGGCGACGGGCTCGCTGACTTGGTTGATGCATGTCATCCATCCCAATTGCGTGGTTCGATGTATATGATATTAATGACTGGATTGTCTGGTCCAGACTCGATTATTTACAGACAGCCGTCATATAGATGGAATATTGCTGAATGTGGCGTTAAATAGCAAACCAACCAACCTTTATCCAAAGCCCTTGAGATGAAGTTTAATTAATGTGCCAAGTCATGATGTACTTGTTCCCGAAACTTACTCTGACCCAACAGGGTACAGTAACGGAAACATTCTCCTCCTCTGAGTTTGAATATTCAAACGAGAACGTTTGTGTTGCAGCTCTGAGGGAAGGGGAACACAAGGGATAATTTCACGCAAGCGACATCTTCAAAATTCAGATCAGAACAATCCCCTTCGAAATGCCCCATTGCCGTCGTTCTATTCTAGTTCTAAAATAGATGTTCTCCCCTGTTGGTTCCATTTAGTTTATATTCATCCCTTAAAATGACACCATTTTGCGCCTGTCTACTTTCAAAATTTTGAATAATGTCGGGTTCAACTTTCAAAAGATACGAAATGAGATTGTGCCCTTGTTGACGCTCACAAGCCCGAATTTATTTCACCAAAATGCATTTCTACAAGGTCCCCAAAACAACATACTAAAAGTCCCAAGCAATCCCAGTTTGGGAAATATGTCTAATTTGCATAATCCAATATGGCCACCAATTATCAATATATCTTCCATAGGTCAGATGAGGTTCAACGTTTTGATGAAAAAAAGCATGTGTTGTATTGCGAAAAAGCCATATTATGTTCTTAAAATGATATTCACAACTATTGACAAATCTGCAAAAATTCAAGATGGTCGCCAATTTCAAGATGGCCGACAAGTTTCCTAAATGTGTGTTTACACTGTTGAATGTTTTAACTTAAAAACAGTGTGCTGAGACATATGTGCATATAACTTGGCACACTAACTCACTGAAGTATAGTTAACACTTTTATATAGAAACTCCGTCACCAGAGCCCAAAATTCCAAGATGGCCGCCAAGAGATTGATGGCTAGACATAGAATATCAATACACGGTTGGTCTCTGATGACATATTTGAGTGATTTGAACTTCGGCATTGGGGTAAACATACCCAAGGATGCATGTAGAATACTGAATCATGTGTACAAATCAAATATAACCACCAAATTTCAATATTCTTCTCTTAAATTACATGTTTTAGCGAGTTTAAATTTCAATGTTGATTGATATTGTCTGAATCTACTTATTAACATGACAGTACACGCTATAACAAGTTTCATTTTCATTCATGTAAATACTTGTTGAAATCAAGTATGACGTACATGAGGTCAAACAACTTGTTTGGGGTAAATTCAAACATGCATCAACCACGTCTTGGATCCCAATTGTGTGGATCGATGCTCAATAATGAAAACAACATTAATATACTGAAGTATTATCACCACACTTACATTTAATCAAAATCTAAATTTAAAAAATCCGCCCTATTGCTCCACAACCGCTTGTCCGATTACTTTCAAACATTGCATGTGTCTGCTGCTTTAGATGATTGACATTTGATATTCTTTAACTTCGGTCATTGGTTTGGTGGTTTTGCAGCCATATTGGATTCAATATTTTCACAGTGTAATTTGGGTACATGTGTTCAAACTCATACTTCTCAAAATCTACTGTATAAAATGCTTCCAAAATTTCTGAGAATTGTCTCCATACTTAACACATCAAACTCTAACAGCCGTTTTTGGATATATTTTTAGGTCAGCCATATTGGATTCAAGATTTTCACTATCTTTTGGGTACCTTTTTTCAAATGCATACTTCTCTGAATCCACTGCATGAAATGCTTCAAAACTTTCTGAGAGTTGTTTCCACACACAACACAACAAACTGTTGATAGCTGTTTTTGGATATCTTTTTAAGTTGCGGCCAAATTGGATTTTAATTTTGATTAAAAAAAATCACCGAAATTTCACTTAAAAGATCATATCGTGTAAGGTTCTCCACAGAAATTATTGCAAGTTTACATGAAGTTAGTGTGCCACATGCATCTCATTCTTTTTGTTCTTGGTTGCATGCTAAATGTAACACCGCTTGGTGGTAATATTTGATTTATATTTGGGACATCCCTGGAACACGTCAATTTCGCAGGGGCGATTTCCTGCATATGGTGACTATCTTTTGACGGAGTTGGTACAAGCAAACCCTTTGAGGATTCGAACATGTTCGAGGTCGGAAATGGGTTAAGACAAGAATTGGACATCCCGGCATATGACAATTTCGTAGCGGCGATACCCTGCAAGTGGTGCCTGCATTTGACGGATTTGGTACAAGGAAATCCTGTGAGGATTCGAACATGGACGTCTGTGCGCAGTGTTACTTGGAGCTTTAATATTTTCATTGTTTACGTAATCCAAAAATAATTTGAAAAAAGTAGTAAATATTATCTGTCATAACCCATTTCCCGATAACAGTGGCTTTCCGCTCAGTAACATGAGAAAATACCGGGAAAGTCCTCTGATTTCGAAGCTTCGTTTGCCAAGTACCTTGTTTAGATTTTGCCAGTCCGAACAGACTATATCACATGCATGTGTTTATAAATCAAATAGTGACAATTCTAGGTGTTCGCTAAAAGGTGATCGTATCCTGTCTCACCGGTTGCATCCATCACAAACACATGCAAAGGCAAGTAAAAAAGATCATCAAGAAGGGAGCACAATTGGTGTCCATGGAGAAAACGTTTTACATAAATGTTATCAAAAGATAGATATGTAACTGTATCTATGGTCACCACATGTAGAAAACAGAGAAAACACAGTAAATCTAGTAATACATTTATACGACACTGCACGAGCTTCCTTTTGATATCAAGCTTTTGACACGACGTTTACTGATGTAGCATAACAACCAAAACGGTCTATGGTTTCAGCAGCTTTAATAATAAGGACTCTTTATACGCTGGTACTACTAACGGTTAACAAGAGCGTGGCAGAGACTGTGGGAAAGGCTATAGGCTGTTTCAGTCGTGACCAAGTGTGACGAGAGCTCGTCCAAGTGTTCTGACCTTCTGAACGACTGTTAGCTGTGGGCTGTTGGCTCGTTCTTATGCCGCTTCTTCTGGACTGCTCTGTCTATCTGGTCCTGTTCAAGGTTCAGCCCCCTTCTCTGCCTGTCTGCCGACGTCATTGACGGTGTTGCTCATATAGGGGTTTCTTAGCTGATTAGCTGTGACCCTGCCCGAGCAGATTCTCCATCAGGTGTTGACAACAAGCGTCCAGCTTAAGTCAACCGGCACTACCGCCTGTCCGTAAACGGACTATTAGTGATACTCAAGTTCTCAGAGCGGTCACAAAAATGTCCAGCTTAATCAACCGGTATTACTGCCAGTTGCTAAATGGGCCATTGGTGACCCTCAATTCATTAGGGGTGTGTGTGTATGTGTGTGTGTGTATGTGTGTGTGTGTGTGTGTGGGGGGGGGGGGGGGGGCAAAACAAGTTCGTGGTACTATAAGCTGGAAACTCTTGGTCAGCAACTGTCCGATCTATGGCCATCACCTGGTCATTAAATACAAGAACGCATGGAGGGTGTCTCCTTCCTGTTACTATGGGTCAGTTATTGTTTTCCTCTGATGATCACAATAAGCCCACATGTCTACAAACCTCTGGCCACACTGGTTAGTGTTACACTGAGAGCAAACTGATATATATTTCACGAGGGACAAACATTTGATATGAATTCAAGTGGGTGTAGTTCTTTTTATGACTACAGATGTAGTTTGAAGAGGAATAAACATAAACAAACTTCTGTTGACCAAACCAATGCGGAAGTCTGTTTCCCATTTACCTTTTTCTCCAGTTCGGTAAAATATCAAATTGAAAGACCGTTTTGGTGTTTTATCAGTGCGGTAAGGCCATATTGTAGCTGAGAAAGCGTTATTTAACAACTTAAATGTATCGTAATATCGTTAATTTCGTCCTTTTATAATTACCCTTACTAGACAAATGCGCATTCGCAGCAGACAACGAGTTTCAGTTTGGCTTCTCACATTTCTTCGGCTGGTTTTTTCTTATTTAGCCCATAGTACGGTGGCCCATAAGGGACATGGAGTCTGTTTTTCAATATCTTGATTTTTCACTTACTGTTATCGTAACGTTTGGCAAATTAACACGATTTGTCATACAAATATGTGATAAATCATGTATAAAGAAGATATTGAATCGGGGAAAAGTGAAAAGAAAAGGTCAAAAACTAAAATGAAAATGTCAAAAACAAAAACGAAAATGTCACCGCGGTGTAAATATTATCACCGCGGTGGCAATAGTTTTCTGTATTTTCATTTTAGTTTTTGACATTTTCGCTTTTCTTTTTGACATTATTGTTTTTGTTTTTGACATTTTCGTTTTAGTTTTTGACCTTTTCGTTTTTGTTTTTGACATTTCCATTTTAGTTTTTGACATTTTCGCTTCACATTTCAGCGATTCAATAGCTATTTGGAAGTACATTTTCCATGTTTTCGGTTGTTTTTATGCATGATTTATCACATATTTGTATGACGAATTGTGTTATTGTGCAAAATGTTATGATAAAAGTAAGTGAAATATCAAAATATTGAAAAACAGTCTCCATGTTCCTTATGGGCCACCGTACCATAGGTTGAAATCACTTTTAAAATGTCTGACGCTGCAAAATTTGCCATCGTTTCCGTTGCATGGCTAGCGTTGATGCTCGCTAAAAACACTATGTATCGAGGACGATGCGACAAAGTTTATCGTAAAGGTAACGTGCAGCCTTACATTCTGTGTTTACTGTTCGCTAAAGATCATGCACAGTGATCCGAAACATTCAGTGAACTGAACTCTGCGCGAGCGGGCATTATGCCTTTCGGCGACCACAAGTGCGGCAGTAACTATATTAAAAACGATCATGTGTCACAGCTCTTCGGTGCTCTTGGGAAGAGTTTTGGGAGGAATTTGGTTTCTATCTTGACAGTTTTGTGATTTGTAATGTTCTATTATGTCAGTTTAGGGGAAACTGTTTTACTGTGTAGCCTCATCCCAAATTCTTTGTTCATCTTGAACCATGTAAACAGGCACACGTTCATTCAGCGAAATAGACAATTTATGCATAATTTAAAATATGATGTTTTTTCCGACTTTATTATGTTTTATGTTCAATGAAGACAATGCACATGAATACGAAACGTTTTGTGAACTGTAAGCTCGGCGCAAATGAATATTATGCCAAGCACAAATGGCTTGTAAGAGGCGACTCAAACTATTTCGTTGCATGTCATCGTATACTAATTGCATAGATCAATGCTCATTATGTCATCATTGGATTGTCTTGTCCAGACTCAGTTATTTAGCGACCGCCGTCATGTAGCTGGAATATGGATTGGGGCGTTAAACAATAAACAAACGTACACAAAAATTAAAAGACTGATTACTTACTGACGTAGAGCCTGTCGATCGTTCCTGCTTCACAGTACAGAAAAGCGACGTAACACTATTCAGTGATTCCTGGGAAGGAGGGGATGGCCGACATATATTTTAGAAAGTCGCTGTGTCATGTCTACGTATTGTACACCGATATGGATGAATAACTACCCATAGGGACATTATGAGTGACAGGCCATCCCTGGTACTTTGATAATGGGCGAAAGAGTATAAATAAATACCTTGTTTACTGAGGAGCAGCATACTTACACGGTTCACGTAACATGTTTCTACACTGACTACTTGTTTGTAAGGACTGTTCGCTCGGTAAAAAATAATCACTCTGCCTGTTCACCATGGTCAAGTAGTTCATACACTACTTGAAATATTTTTACACTTCACTACGCTAAAAAGAGTATAGAGTTTTCTCTATGAGGTTCCAACAATGGTTGTTTTTTTTCTCGGTTACTGTTCGAA
The DNA here is from genome assembly GCF_023055435.1 of Haliotis rufescens. Classification (NCBI taxonomy): domain Eukaryota; kingdom Metazoa; phylum Mollusca; class Gastropoda; order Lepetellida; family Haliotidae; genus Haliotis; species Haliotis rufescens. The sequence goes on from NW_025964024.1 coordinate 1,484,007, forward strand.
CATTATAACACGACATTAACTAAACACTTACCTCTATATATTTAAGGAAAACTGATGACCGAGCTTGTGTTTTTGTCGCGTTGTCTGCTCGAAGTGGCGCAAAACCATAGCACCATCTGTGAGAAGCTGTCAGTTTAGAGTAGCGTCCATTTTATATCATCACTGAAATGCCATCTAACGTGGTAACAACATTCCAAACTGATTATGTGGGTATTTCATATGGTTGTGGTAGAGTCAAGTGTACCGTGTCGGCGAATATCGACTCGCAAGACCGAGTCTTTTATTAAACCCCTTCTATATATAGACTATGTGAACAGCTTGTAAGGGTCAGTGAGATGGGTTTTAACAGTAATTCTGTTATATGCCGGCGTGTCAATTTAATGTTGTAGGAATGGTAGGAGCGAATTGCGGCTCCTAAGACGACTGGATCTCCCGCACCCCTCGAACAGCTAGTAAAAAGAAATATACCCTTATTCAAACTTCACACAACCGCTGGTCTTCATGTAATGTGAGATGAGAGATGAATGCGCTTGCCCTTTATATAGTTTACTTTATAGAAAGTTCCATACCATACTGTTCAAGACTATAGCTGTTCTACAACAGATTACACTTGACTCAAGAATCTAAAGAGAGTAACGTTCACACGATAGATAGTAATTAATTCCTGACAACTAATTATTGTTAAAACACATGTTCTGAACCGTCATACAATTACAACATCCAAGTCATCAGTGAAGCTTTCTATAGGCTTGTGGTAGACATGTGGAATACTTTTCTAAATTTGACGCATAAGTGACATGAATGATGTCCGATGCAATTCCTTATCTATTTCGACTTATACCATATGTTCCCATGCTTTTCCAGGTGAACAATTTACTCGACTTTACATGTGTTCGTGACGGGTGCCACCGGTGGGGCAGGATGATATCACTATTTGAAAGTGATTCTTAAACACATGTTCATTTTATAGTCGGAATCGTACAATCGACGATTTCATATGAATATAGAAATGGTTTTGTCGCTTTTATTTTACAATAATTTAAACAATGTTTTATAAAATGTTGCATAAATGCTGTTTTATCGCTAATCGCATGCGTTATCCATGAATGAAACTCGTGCTAATGTAGATCTCATGCAAATAAATATTATTCGTTCTGACTTCATAATCTAATGTAGATTTTATCATGTAAAAAGTATCTTGTATTTGAACTTTGCGTCAATTTCTTTTAAAATGGCCCCCACCTGTCTACCATAAGCATTTCGAAAGGTCTTTAATGGTGTAACCCTGATCAAACAACTGTTGAGAAGGGCCGTATGACGCTCTTTGAAATCGTACTTGAAATAGCATGCTTTTGTACCTCACAAGTGAAATGTCGACATCAAAGGCTGGAGCTTCTGGAATATTGCTCGAAATGTACATAAAAAGGAAAGTTGGCATTTCTCTCGCCATGCCGTCTTGTGGGTAGCTTTGTGTTTCTCTGAATCGTGCATAGATTTAAATATGACGAATCAAGGTTTTGCCTCCGTTTTGCGAGGCGATTTGATCTGGTTATTGTGATTTGACATTTGACTGACCAGCGATATGTTGACGATATGTTGCGTCCTGTGGTTTTTACATACGCTGGAATTATATTATTTTTAATATCGTGCCCAGGTCGTCACCGATCATCTCTTACGAGAAGGCATACCGACATTGGACTAGCCCGCCAAGTCCCGAAACTATCCAATTGTGTTTCATGTGAGCTACATTTAGAAAACACATGAGGTGAGGTGAGGTGTCGCGTCCAAGATAATTGCACTTCTATAGCGACGTGCATGTACCTGTGTGTGTTTGTGTGGCTCCTTGTACTAGTCCGGACTGATGCCTATTTATAGTGATAGCACACTGAGATACCACGCCGCAGTTTAACATGAATATCCCACTCAGAAACAGTATACTGACTCCGAGCCGACCAGTCTTTGTTTTAGCCCCTTAATGTCGAGCGCCAGACAAGGTAACAACAAGTACCATCTTTTGACGTCTTTTGGTATGACGCGGCCGGGGATCGAACCCTGGACCTTCCGCTCTCCGGGCGAACGCTCTACCACTAGACCACGGAGGCGGTCAGAAAACACATGAGTTGGCATGGTACACGATGGAGCATGCCATACCGCGGAGGTTGTCATCATGCACGGTATGGGTCTTTGAGTCCAAGCAGATACTAGAAAGCGGATACAAGCGGAAAATGTCTCCCGGATTGTGTGACGGTACCGACGAATATTGAAACAATATGCACTGATTAGTGTAGTTCCCATCAACATATGTAACATAAACTAAATATGCTAAACAGCATGCACATATAATGTATTGATAAGTGTTGCATAGTGACGTATATTTGGGGTGTCACACGGCATATTGCTTGAATGTTGCTGAAAGCGGAGTAAAATCCAACTCACTCACTCGCTCATAGTTACATATGATTTGAATAATATTTTATTTAGAACACGGCGTGGCAGCTTAATGTGGGAGGAACGTGATTCAGGCTTTAAGACAGTTATCACTTTAGTGAAGTCAAATGCGGGTAGGGTGCTTACCAATCTAGAAACTTAAAGATCGCGAAACGGAAACCCATGATCATACGTTTCTGATATGCCTGAGAGACGCGAATCCCGACGCTCTAAGACGACGAGCCTATCCATAATAATATGAAATATGTTATTTTTTTTGCTTCTTTCTAAATCTAAAGCCATTCAGTGATGAATTCATATCACATTCGTTGCATTTGTTTACAAAAGCCACAATTAAAACTTCAAAATGATGAACACTTTGCTAACACACCAGCTTATCACTGGTCAGATCTACAAAAGAAGTGATACAACAAACTGTTAAAGGACCAGACGATACAAAATAATACAGGATGACCACGACTGCCTCGAATTGATTAAAAAGATGAAACCACTTGATGGCCTTTCAAAACTAGGCGGTTGGATCAGCTGATCGATCCTTCAGGCCGTTTCGTTAATGTTTTCAAACTTTATTTAAACATCTTTTCTTGTTTACTTCCGGGCTTTTAAACATGAAACAGATCTTAAATATGAATGTATACGTACCAAGATGCATGTCAGAGCATCGTTGATTATCATCTTCCCGAGGCAAGAGAGTTAACTGGCTATAAAAGTCCAGTTTCCATCCTTGCCGAACTAGGCTGGTATTATGGAGTTTTGGCTCCATTTTAGCTCGACTAAGTCTATGCACAGTCCAATCAAAATCGCGCAACGAAATCGAAATCCGGTTCGTCAACTGTCGTGCAGATTTCGGTCGATTGCAGGATTTGCAAAGCATGTGCACCGCCATCTCGTTGTCAACAGTTATTTTCTCAAACTTTTCATGTTTTTAATCAAGCTCCTCACGTAAGTTGATGCACTTCGCGAAGTAAGACTCGTTTTATCACAATATAGATATTGATTATCGATCATATCGTCTTGCCCGGGCGCCGCCATTTTGTTTGAAAAAACAATGCTAGTTACAGTTACACATATGTTACATGAAATATTGATAATCATTTCATTAACTTGAAATGGTTAAGAGGGAAACAAGTTATGTGCGACCTAAAAAAAAGTTAATTCTAACCAAGTCAAAAATACGGGATGATATTTACCTGTAAAGTGCACTTTTCACGCTCTGAAATGATGGCATCGCTGGGATGTTGGCTTCATCTACTTGAGTGACTTGCTCCTCGTACAATGCCTGCATCTGTGTGGTTTATTCTCGCGCTCTTTTACGAAGATTGCTGACAAATTCACTCTGGTTTCATCTTCAGGCGGATGGTTATGTTCCGACTGATAGCGAAGAAAGTCACTGACAGTCATACCTTTCCCATTGCACGTCTTGACGACACATCTCCATCTCGCGGTTTCTGTTGTAAATATATCCATCTAATATCAACTGCTTACTTCTACGCCGACAGGTGATGATGTACTCTACTTTCCTTAAACCAGCCATATCGATACTGATAATGATACGTACCCGAAGATCATTTTTATTTGTTTGATCATACAGTAAGACAATTAAGCTACTCCATAGTTTACACAGTTAATCTCATGCCTATTGAACCTGTGCTGAGAGTAAGGTAATTTAGGTTGATTAAACGAAATTGTAACATATATACTCCCTAAACTGTACTTTAATCTAATTAGGACTGGTCCATTACACCTGTAGGTATATTCCCTCTTTGCCTAAATAAACATGTCTAACAATTGGGACGTCTAACTATTGGGACGTCTAACTATTGGGATATAACCAGCGATACGAGAGGTGGAATCTGATTGGTCCATAGGAGAGGCTTAGAAGGGACATAACTGGTAAAGCCACTGGTGGCGCTACGATAGAGCCCAGGAATTCCAGCATAGTTCGGCAAGGGTGGAAACTGGATTTGTAAAGTCAGTTAACTCTCTTGCCTCGGGAAGATGTTGATTAAGCGTGTATTTCCATACAGGGACAGAGTCACGCCACACATAATGTGACGGTGGTATTACAGCTAGCATCCACAATGCAATGTTCAGTCAGTAGACTGAAAACAAGACTAACATCTAGTCTCTGAAATGAACACTTTTACAGATAAAAACAGTTGTTAAATTATAGGTATGAAATATAATAAAAAGGAGCCCAGAGACTCTCTTCATTTTCAGCCTGATACTGCAGTAATCTAGACTTGCATGTGCTGTATTGTATATATTAGTTTCAGGGTCTGTATGACAGACTAACTGTGAACATATGATGGTATATAACAGAGAGGGTGAGCAAACAATGTAGGAAATGCTGTGAATGAATTAATGATACAGTTAATTTAATCACAGATCTTAGTGTAAATAATATAGATCATGGCAACAAAACTTTTTTTTCCATATTCATAAAAAAATAAAATAAATAATACGTCAACGCCTCAGAAGAACCAGTATCCATTAACCACGGAAATGGCGAAATTGCGATGAAAAGTGTATGACAGGATCTCTGATGATACCGGTAGCATCCGACACTCACACGATTTGTAAAAAGTGTTTGTTGCCCGCCGCCGCACAGCAGTACCCTTGCCATGTAAAAAATGGTAATGCTGGGGTCGAGGAATCATCTCGCTTTGCAGAGGTCCAACGACCACCTCACACAACAACACAAGACCTGAGTGAATAAACAGTCAGTTTATTCGACAGCCACAGAATCTTTAATATCATCAGTCAACAACCGAATGTTTACAATCAATTATTAGACAAAGGTGTTTTTTTTAAACGACCTTCTGTTGCTTGGTTGGTTTGTTTTTAAACGCCACACTCAGCAATATTCCAGCGACATGACGGCGGTTTGTAAATAATCGAGTTTGGACAAGATTATCCAGTGATTGAAATCATGAGCATCGATCTACGCAATCGGGTTGGTGGGTTGGTTGGTTTGTTGTTTTACGCCGCACTCAGTAATATTCCAGCTATATGACGGCGGTCTGTAAATTATCGAGTCTGGACCAGACAATCCAGTGATTGATATCATGAGCATCGATCCCCGCAATTGGGATCGATAACGTGCATCAACCAAGTCAGCGAGCCTGACCACCCGATCCCGTTACTCTACTCTTACGACAAGCATAGTCGCCATTTACGGCAACATTGTTTGCTGAAGACCTGTTCTACCCCGGATCTTCACGGGTGTAACGACCTTATGCACCAGGAAGACAAATAATTTACTTATGAAGAATTTACCACCAAATATTCTTCAGTAACAAATTTCGTAACGAACGTGTTAAAAGAGCCGTAAAGGAATATGCGCTTCAATTAGATATACTGAACCGCAAAAGAAACGTCACCATGGATAGATATATTGTCCAAACACTGTAAACATACTTTGATACATATTTAAAAGATGAAACTTGGCAAAAGTGATCATGAAGGTTGAACTTAAAGTGTCAAATGTTCTTAAAGTGAAACACAACACTAGTCTCTAAGTGTGTCCGCCATGTGCATTGATGACTGCCGTGCAACGTCGATACATGGAATGGATGAGGCGGTTGATGAAGGTCATAGGCACTTGAGCCCACACTCTGCGGAACGCTTGATGCAGTTCAGCTGCACTTGGTCTGCGGCCTTAGTCGGACGTCATTCAGCCGTCTTTGAATCTCGTCCCACAGGTGCTCAATGGGATTTAGATCGGGACTGAGGGCAGGCCACTGCATGGTTCTGATGCCATTCTGCTGGAGGAAGTCTCTTGTTGCTCTCGCAGTGTGGGCACGGGTGTTGTCATGCTGAAACTCGTAGTTGCGGCGACGTGCCAAATAAGGTATGGCGTGTGGTCTCAAGGCTTGATCAATGTACCGAGCTGCTGTGACACCATTGCCTCTCCCTTGACCGATGTTCTGGAAGACCACATGGGCGACCCTCTGAGCAAGACCAATTCCACCCCACACCATGATGCTCGGACCACCCAACGGGTCTCTCACAACAACACAAGGATACGAATAAAGTTCCCCACGGAGTCGTCAGTCTCTCTCTCTGCCATCTGCTGTTGAAATACAGTAACGGCTCTCGTCTGAGAGGAGGACTCTTCTCCACTGCTGGTGGCGCCAATGCTGGTGCTGTGGTGCCCACTGAAGACGGTCCTGGCGATGACGTGGTGTCAGAATGGGTCCTCGGTGTGGCCTGTGACAGTGGAGGTGTCTGCTCGTCAATCGTCGACGCACGGTGTCCGCACTCATGTGTCGCTGGTGTGTCTCGATAGTCTGTCGAGCAGTTTCCGCAGCAGTAACAAAGCGATCTTGAAGATGCTGTCGCACAATCTGACGATCCTGATGTCGGGTGGTGACCCTTGGTCTTCCACTACATGGTTGGTCATCTGTAGTGTTGGTGGTCTGGTACCGTTGCTGGAGCCTGTATATGGTCCTTACGTGGACTTGAAATGCATTGGCTACTTGCCGGGCGGTCTGTCCAGCTTGCAATCGTCCAAGGGCTTGGTGTCGCTATTTTCTTGTCAATCTTGGCATGTGGTAGCAATTCAATAAGGAATGAATGTTTTTCGATTTGGGTTGATTTTCATAGGGCAAGAAATGAAGGAACGCATGTGCATTTCAATTTGCACGGAACTCACGTGCATCAGGTTACCATGGCCGTTGTCGTGATGCGCTCGGGCGATCGGTTTTATTGTCATCTGCTTTGTTTTGTTATAATCAAATTTCATTTTTCCGGACAAGGTAATGTTAAATTTTAGAAACTTTGACAAAAATTACCCAGATATTTAAATGACTTTTCATGCAATGTTACTTGGGGTGACGTTTCTTTTGTGGTTCAGTATATAATAAACTTTAAGTTTGTTTTATGCAACCACGTATATCCTTTCCATCTTAGACACATTAACACTATCTTGGGAAGCAAATATTTGTACAATCACCTTCTAAATTCCAATTTTGTCAAATTACCTTGCTATACTAAATGGGAACGAATAATTGGTTGTCACTATACTGAAAGCGATTGGAATATTTTGAATATCATTTCAAATAAGTGAACCCAAAGTATCGATCTGAAATGGCTACAGTATAGAATCATATATAATATATTCACAGTTAGAAATTATTTATTTGAAATAGGATATATTGATTCATCTTTATACGAATATATTATATGCGTCCTGTTACAATTATGTAACATATGTTGCTTGTCTGTACCTGAAAATAGAAAATGTCAATAAAAATATATTTGACAATGTTTATAATCAGTTATAGAAGTATATATATGAGAAGAACATCAGATGAACATGATATATAATGATTAGGGACCGACCATGTTATAGGCGGGGGATTGGGTTTTAGAGATTGATGATTAAGCCGAGTATCTTCATCGAACATCTGTCAATGAGTAATCTTCCCTTCTGCTTTCAATGCATGTGAGCTCTGGTCTAATATCAACAATCATGAGATCAGTGAGATGGAAACTCCACAGCACTATTTTGCTTGCCGAGTCCAAAACATTCACAGAAGATCCTTTACAGTTGCTACATCTCAGTTTCTAGGATCATGAAAAATGCTGGGCAAGGTGGAGAAAATGAAGCTTCTCTTTCTGGGACGACTCTGTAGAGCAGAAGGCACAACAATTGTGAAGCCGATTTTCTATCTGTGATTCTCCCAGTATGTCACCACTTTCACACACAGTAAAAGATCTATCACACAGGATTTACAGAGTGTGACCTACAGGTATTGTTTATCAGGCGTATTAGACAAACTCATCAAATCTGGAGAATATCCATCTGAGAGTGTATGGAAATGCAGGTTGCAGCGAGCTATGCGTGAGTCTGAACATATTTTCAGTGGAGAAACACTCTGCAACAACGTCAAGATATGCCTAGGTTTAGTTATACCCACACCCGCCTTGCTCCACATAGTCTCTGGAATCTGTGTATGGTATGATATTGCTTCTCCCCCTGTATATGCCCTGGTAACGTTCAGCATATTACTTGTTATGGCGTGTACTTGCTCTATAACTGTGGATGTGATAACTTTCGTAAGCACGAATTGCTTCACTGTGGCGGTCTCATGGACCAGAGATGTGCTTTGCGAGTATCCATTTGACAATGTTAGCCTTGCCACACAGTTCAGACACGAGGACATGTGACGACCTGAATCTTGCCACTGACGAATAATGTAATGGTATGTAAATGAATGTACTCCTCTTCAAATCATTTTGGGAAATTCATTCATTCGTTCATTCAATTCCAAGGTAAACAACGTAATACAACGCTTTACAAATGATTGAATACCGATTGAATATAGAATACCCGACACACTCTCACTAATGCATTATCCGAGTTTGCATTCACACAATATACATACTAGTTCAGCCATAATACATATTCCAAAGGTAAATAACGTTATAAAGGTAACAGAATTGCGATAATCTATTCACAACAGTATTACAATGGGAATGATTTAGATATGTACAAACAAGTATGACATTTTCAATTCATAAATAAACTAGCAGGTATTGCCAAAGGTAACAGCATACAGTGTATATATAAGATTTCACATCAACAAGATAGTAACGTTACTGACCTGGGTGAATAGACAGTCAGTTTATTAGACAGCCACAGCGTGCTGATTTTGCTGTGCTGTTTAACAAATATATACGTTGTTGCAACATAAGAAATATCTGGCAAAACCCATTTTAATTATTATGTTAAAAATGCAAAGGTTTACCTGAAAAATTGACAATGACTGAAGTCAAGTATTGTATTTGTGATATGGTTTGTGCATGAAACGGTTTCATGGATGGTTGGCGGCTACAAATTACCATGAATATTTATCAATTATGATCAGTAGATGATACATGCAATATGGTTCACCATTCACTGGTTTCTTTCAAGTTGCGTTGACAATTTTTTTGTACTTCATCTGGTCTGAATTTTCAAAATGTCATTATATTTCACTGGATGTATTTTTATATATATATGCTGTTATTCATACTATAGAGCAGTCTCTTTCAGTATTATTAAAATGACTACTCAGAAAAAAAACGAAACATACATTCACAACATATAGATCTATCTGCATGAAATGCTTTTGGTGATGAATGTTTATGTATGTCCTGATAAAAATATAAAAGAAACAGTTTCAGGTCTAGATCTATGCATAACGATATGACATGACTGATGACTTTAACTGTCCCTTAATGTTGAGCAATGTTCAAGCAGCTCAACATTTGGTGTCAACATTTTAATTGATTACTATTTCGTCTGGTGAGTGAGTGAGTTGGGTTTTACGTCGCTTTTAGCAATATCCCAGCAATATCGCTGCAGGGGACACAAGAAATAGGCCCATGTGGGGAATCGAACACGGGTCTTTGGTGTGATGAGCATACGTTTTAACCACAAGGCTACCCCACAAACTAGGCAACCCCACACAAAAAAGATATTATGTTATTTTACTTATTAAGTTTTAATATTTATTTATTTATTTCATTGACTATTGGTTTACGAAGTGAAAGTTCCAGCACGAAAACTTGGTGTCTTATCGTTAAAATAGTAAGTTAAAACGCTAACTAACCATATCATCGAATAGACACAAAAGTCCGAGTGTTCTAACCTATTTTAAGTACGGCGATCACAAATAAATAGTCAGTATTACGATAAAACAAAAGATTTATGTGTAAATTCAACAAGACAATCGGAACTATATTTTTTTACTTCACGTGGATTTTGATTGGTGAGCAAGCTTATTCATATGGCAACACAAATGGACCAGCTGTGTCATTGTATAAACGTGTTCGGTTGCATATAGAACACTTAACGAGGACCATCATAACGTAAAACAAGGGATGTCCGTGCCGTTGCATGCATTCGATGTGAACATTTGGTGTGGTTCAGAAAACTGTCCTAGATGGACGGAGTGTCAGTCAAATATGTGGGATACCAAGTCAAACGAACTAATACCTTCGTCACAAGGTGTTTTTAGTTGCAGGAAAGACTTCAATTTGAGTGAAGATGAAGTTATCTGCAGTAGTCCTGATGTTATTGAACAGTAGCTAAACGTGTTCGGGGTAAATCAACATCCATATTACAGAGACATTAGTGATGAAGACGTTTCTTTGGCTTTGCTAGGCGTTTAGTACAGCCGACGATGACGGTGTTTCCGCAGTTCCTAGCAAGAAGCATGTTTCACAGTCTGGGCAGGTTTTCGGAACCGAAGATAGACGATTGTCTGAGACGACTATACCTGAAAAGACAATCACATACAATACGTTGGGCATGTAATATTTTTGAAACGTGGCGGGTTACCAGAAACCAAAACATTCAACAAGGTAATACATTTGGACAGAAGTTAAGTCTTATTAACATTAAATTGGATGAGCTCAATGATGATGAACACAACCACTGCTTTGCCGATTGGTGTCAGAAGTACGGAAAGTGGACTGGAGTGAATGCCCCCATACCGGTGTAAATTTTGCTCTCGAATGTGGTGATAAAGATTTTATTTAAGCATTAACCGGCTTCAGATTGGGAGAAATGGGCAAGGGTAATGCCTGAGATATATTGAAAGAAACAGCAGATGTCATCAGAGGGGATTCAAGGACTTCAATGAAGAGGCCAAGTCCGTTATTGCTTGTGCCAATACCAGTGATCCCAAAAAAGTGCATTTCGGCATTGTTCTGAAAGTACATGTATCGTTGACCCTGAAAACGCTCGAGATGATATATATTTACTTGCGTCCCCTTGCAGAATACAGAGATGGTCAATGGTACAGTGCACAAGCGATAGGAAAGTGCACGCTTCAGCGGACTGTAGAACGGATGTGCAAAAGTGCTGAGTTTGAAGGTAAGGATACTGGTCCCGGATTTTGGAAGCGATCGTAACACTACGATGTCCTAATTATATGTACTAGGGAACAGGACTGGATTGTTTAGGAATATGTTTGGAAATAGCATCATGCTGTCACGTTAACTAAAACACAGCCTCGCACTATGACAGTCGTAAGCCAAGTAAAACAAAACGGCTCTCCTTGCCACATAAGAAAACCGTCATCCTAACTTAACGATAGCTTCTACCTTCGGGGAAACAGTCTTTAATTTGTATGAGTTTAATATGATAATAATTAGGAGTACATTTGTACCGAGCCAAATTCTATTCCTATGGGTATGGTTATGCGCAACGAACTATTTATCGTCAGAATTCGGATAATATTTCCCCGAAAAGAAAGGTCACCTCTGTACTGGGTTAAAGATGGAGCTGTCCTTAACTGTTAAGAGAAGGGAGATGCTTTTGAACACTTCATAAAATAACTGGTCCGTTTGCATCTTTTCAGGGACGAAGGGGTAGCCAAACTGGTCCGGATTACCCCTAAAATGAGCTGTAATAGATGATAATAGCTGTCATTGATGAAATGAGCTACTACAACAACATAAATCATTCGGTCTAATGCAAGGGTGAATCGAGCAAAACAATGGAGTGTGCCTTTAATGCATACTTCCATAAAGCGGTTGTCAGGTTTGACTGGATTTAAACAAGTAGAGATTGCTGCAGAGCATCAAATGTTCCCGCAATATAAAGTTATGTGCAGAGGAAGGAATGTAGTCATCTTTGGAAAGCACTATAAAAGAACCAGTGTCTTTAAGTGGTCAACACAAGGAAAACCCAGGCAAGAAATCTGGGCCTGTCAGGCAGAACATATATAGCAAAATATCTGAAAGACTCTTTTAAAAACATCACACTTAAAATATTTAAGAATACCAACAACAAATGCTCGCAGGACAGTTAAACCAAGAGCGCAAGTTTGATAAAAGTTGAACATTTCCAAATTGAAAACTCCTAGTCGCAAGTACTCGTAAGGAAAATATGAGGTAAAAGATCTACAACAGCATACATCATCTAAACACAAATTATGATACTATAACATCCAACATAGACATTGCTTATATGTTGACAGAATTGATTTGCAAACATTCAGCATCAGCAAACTGTACATGTGATCCTCAGTTTCAAAAATTCTCTCATCAACAGGGAAAGACATTTCTAAACTTTATATCAGATAATTCTGAAGACAACAATGAATCATTTTCCTTGAGTGAGTTAAAAGAAGCTTTGAACGAAGCTCATGATACAACATCTGGACCGGGCGATATACACTATCAACTTTTAAAACGTCTTCATGAGCCATCTCTTTTAACCCTCTTCTCAATCTTTAATAATGTTTGGGAAAGGGGTATTACGTAATGTCCGCCTTCCTGGCATAATGCTGCTTTAATACTGGTGCCAAAACCATGGAAAGAACCTTCAATTTATCGCCCAATTGCGCCAACTAGCTGTATCTGTAAACCATGGAATGTATGATCAATGGACGTCGTGTTTGGTATTCCGGGATCCAATCATCGGATATCATTTATGCAGTGTGGTTTTAGACATCAGAGGAGCACCATTGATCATCTCGTTAGATAAGAATCATTTGTACGTGATGGTTTTGTTAATAAGCAACACATAATCTCCACATCTTTTTGATTTGGTGAAAGCTTATGACACGCGTATGTAAGCTACGTGTGGTACGACTGCTTTCATAACATATTTTTTTAGAAGATAGAAAATTTAAAGTTAGAGAAGGCTGGATACATTCTTGCAATAAACGGAAAGTGCCATTCTGACCCAGAATTGTTTTTAAATAAGACACCAATCAAAATTGTCAAAAAGACCAAATCTTTAGGAAATACATTTTGATAACAAAATATCCTTAATAACCACATTAAGAATCTTAAACTTAAATGCATAAAGGCACTAGATATTCTTAAAGTTGAGGCAAATGATACATAGGGTGAGGATAAAGAAACTCTTCTGCATCTTTACAAAACATTGGTCAGATCTAAACTAGATTAGGGATGTTGTATATATGGTTCAGCCCGCAATTTCGTCTTTATGACAAAATATAGATTTGAGTCCAAATAGTCAGTTTTACTAGTTTTTTTCTGTGAAATGTTACTGATAGTTTCTGTCATCCCTATACCATTGTTATTCATATGCACAAGCTGATTCTCGCCGTGAATAGCTGTAATATTGCTGATGCACCGTGAGGCAATATTTATTCATGCATTCATGCTACAATCTTAAAGCAAAATGTACCAGATCCTTGTCCCTGGGGTTCTTGTCAACGTGACGTGGACACCTTGCTCCTGGGGACGTTTTGCCGAAGGTGCACGTGTCCCCTCCACATGTCAACCTGGCGTCCGAATGTCCAACACATGCATCATCGGTTGTTTCATCTGCTCCATAAAAGAAATGTCTATATTATCAACAGTGATGGAATTAGCAAGTTTCACAGGAGCTGTTTGTTTGTTCTTTAACGCCACACTCAGCAATATTCCAGCTATATGACAGAAGTCTGTAAATAATCGAGTATGGACCAGACAATCCAGTGACTGACATCAGGAGCTGAAGTAAATGCGCAAGTGACGAATCCTACCCATCAAGCATACCACTGGAGTACGCCATCAATGCTAAATAAATACAAGGTCCATACGGAAATTATTAATACAAATAGCATGTTAACACATATGTACATGGAATTTGTTCCCTGTTTAATGTACTGACATATTTATACATAACTGTATAATGTGAATATAGTTTTGTATGTTTAAGGCAGAACAAACATAAAGGATTGCTTCCTTCCTGAGACGCCAGGAGTAAGCTTCCCTTCTCCAGGAGACATAACATAACGAGTAACAGCAGATTGACGTATCTCACTTCAGGAAGCCAGAAGAAAATCGCTGTTCTCTGTTTAGGATTTAGAGTAACGGCCCCGTTGCGAGGACAAGGGTCCCTGGGCCGTCTGTGATGGTACCCAGTGCATTAAGTGGGTGCATTACAGATGTACTGGACATTATATCAAGACAAGTACCTGAAACAATTGAAATCAATTCCATGTTGTTCTCATATTCCATTACGATTACATAATTCAATCTCCTTGTTTGTTCTACAATTCACTGTGTCAATGGTGGCATTGGGATGGTGATGGGAGGAACACAGACGATACATTGTGCTGTAAATGTCTACTATTTACTTACAATCTGAAGTCTGTCAATGTTGTGGCATATCCTCTCCAATCTGGTTTGCGTTGGAAGCCTAGGGGACATCCATCTTTTGATACCACGGTTGCTGTTTTTAAAGACGAAATCACCCCCTTCCCCTTTGCTTGGATGACCAGACACAGACATCTGTTGCGGCGAGGCGACGTGTATGGAAGTCCCTGTCACGGCAGATAATATACTGATCTTCATACTTTCCATAATCGGAAAGGGACATAATTCATTTGAAGCGTTATTTAAGAATATGACAATATCGGTTTTATTGCATGATAATGTATACTTTTTCAGTTCGAAAGTGTAAGTTTTAAGTACCTGAACGTCAGTTTTTTATCCTGTGTCATGATGAGACCATAGTAGAGGTCACTCATGCGGGTCTCATTCTCCCTAGCAAGCTCATGGTTTCGGCACCTGATGTCAGCTTGGCAGAGGTACACATACAGTGTATATATGTCAAAACTGAATGAACCATGACAGTGAAATGATCATTTTTCACAGTGAGTAGCCACTTGTAGAATCCGTCTGCTGTTGGATTTTGTTGTTTGCATCTCTTGCATATAGTAACAACAGTTCTCTCATTCTCCCAATGAGCATGATCTCAAATGGTCTGTCACGCCTTGTGGTGGTCAGAGGCGTTCTCACGTGTAGACAATGCCTTGGGTGATATATAGCCTCGCATACCAGCAATACCTTAAATGATCATGGGCCACAATAACTTGAATATTCCACGAATCATGTTTATTTCTTTATGGCCGCGACCGGGGACAGGCGACCAAAAGCCAGATGCTCACTGATGTCGTGCATGTTCTGTGATGTCACCATGTGTTGTCAAAAGACATCTGGCCCTCATGACATATATGGCGCACTGATAGGTTGTGGAAACGATTCTAGATACAAAGTTAAAGTGGAGCCCATCACATACAACATGTGTTTTTTAGTGATTTGTACGTCATCATCTACATTTTGGTCTGTGTAGTCTTACTTCACAAGTAGTTGATGTGTGAGGAGCATATAGGACGTCTGATACAATACTATCAAGTGTTATTGTTCAGAGAGGACAATTATTATTTACTTATGTAGACAACGCGTCCTATTTTCTCTGAATACACCATAAACATCCCATGAAGGTACAATGGCGGATTTGCTTTTTGCAATAGCAGATGGTGTACAGGAACCAACTCTAAGGACAGTACTGGGTTAATTAATTACGAGGGTCCATAGACCCGTGAAGATTCCGGGGTAGAATAGGTCTTCAGCAACCCATGCTTGCCGTAAAAGGTGACTATGCTTGTCGTAAAAGGTGACTAACGGGATCGGGTGGTCAGGCTCGCTGACTTTGTTGATGCATGTCATCGATCCCAATTGCGTGGATCGATGCTCTTGATATTAATCACCGCCGTCATATAGCTGGAATATATTCTTGAGTGCGGCGTTAAACAACAAACCAACCAACCAACCAACGAGGGTCCATATGTAAAAAGATGGTGCTGACACTGATGGGGACCTTACAATCGTACCAGAAGAGCTAATTCCTTGCAAGTCCTGGTTATTGTACAAAAATGTCACCATATCTCCAGATTTGGGACATTTAAAGGTTTCATTGCCAATAGTGTTTAGCCATTTTTGGATCGTACTGTAACGGCCACAAGGGCTTGAGGCTGCGTTAACGCCACACCTACCCTCACTACCATTAAAGATACAGCATGAGATTTTGCACAAACCTCAGTGGGGCCACACGTCCATTGTTACATGTGAAAGAAAGGCTTCTCATAACGCACTAGCCTGCCTACTTTTTGTTTTCCCGATGTATCTGTAATGCTATAGTTTCAGAAATAATAAGAATGATTAAATATTCAACAAATTCGGACTTGCTCTAGTAGATTTATATTGTGAATTTGGTACACACATATTGAATGGTCGTTTTGAATAGTGGTCGTAGTGCATTGACATGAATCACCCATACGGGGGCCAGAATTACGGATTCTATGATTGCTTCAACCAGTTTCTTTGAGTATTTAAACACCTTCTCTGTTGAGTCGAGAATGAATCTGACCACATGCCAATAATTTGTTGTTGTTTTTAATCCAGTTGAATAGAAGGCTGTTGATAAACGTTGATGATTACCCATTTGAACCATCAGTGAAATGTAAGTGGAATCCGAAAGAGCATAGAACATGTGTAAGCAGGTTATATGAAAGATTTGGGGTAAACTATAAAGAACTTATATATATATGTTATAATGGAAAAAGATTTTAGTATAGTAATATAAATGTTAAGTGATAGTGTGGTATCAGTTGCTGCGTTATCTGTCACAGATGAATATAAGGAATACTTCAATACCAATGGACAAGTAGACTGGAAGTGGGAGATGATATAATCCTCAGAATTGAAAAACAAAAGTACTTTCAGAAAATAGTAGAAAAATGTTTTGTTCAAATTTGAAATATTGACATCCGGTAGGTACACCCATTTTTCAAGAGTTTCTTATAGGATTAATCAAATGCAATTTCTATACTTACCAATGTTATATTTGATTGGCTTCGTGTGGGCTAAACAACATCCGAAATGAACTTTATCCGTTCATACCATGACCATCTCCTTATGTACAGGGCATCTAAACCAGCACCACTTTTCCGCGATTTTTCTTTCTAAGCCCTCTCCTGGGACAATTGGGCCCTGAGAGTGTTCCATTTTGGCTTGAATTCATCTTCTGGAAAAACTGTTGTATATATATGTAAACAATTATCTCAAATACAATTTATGGCAAATGTATTCCCATTATTGTAATCGTACCGTGAAGGTGATTGTCTCTCAAATAAAATGTTTGTTGCATTGGTCCCCATCTCAGAGTTGTTTTCTGCATGCAGTTCCCTTACGGGATGCTGATAACTGTTTCCTAACATGAATCAGAGTTATGTCCCTTGCCTCTGCCTGACTACAACCGTATTGTTGTTTTCAATACGATACTATTCGAACACAATTACGGGTACACAGTTGTGTTCTTATTATGAGTATTTGAAGGGAAGGAACATTCTTACTTCAAGGCATCAATTGGTGTCTAGCTATCATCATGACTTTGTCATATTCCTTATTTATCAATATGTACAGGGGCGGTCGGGTAGCCTAGTGGTTAAAGCGTTCGCTCGTCACGCCGAAGACCCGGGGTCGATTCCCGACATGGATACAATGTGTGAAGCCAATTTCTGGTGACCCCCGTCGTGATGTTGCTGGAATATTGCTAAAAGCGGCTGTAAAACCATACTCACTCACTTATCAATATATACAACTCATATTCATATTTCACGCCTCAAGTCAGCTGTACTTCTAACCCAGGTTACTTCATGTATGGAAGTATGGCTATAGGGACTGCACTAGTCTCAACAATCTACTGCAGGCCATTGAAGGTTGACAAGTATTCATCATAAATGATGCATGAACAAAATGACGAACATTACACTGGATATTTAACAACTATGTTAATAAGTGTATTTAAATATCATCAATATGTGATGTGCCATTCATTACAATATATTTACTTTGGAACCGTGAAGGTTTATGTTTCATACACTAATTTCAAATTCAAATTATGAAATGAAAAACTCACCATTTACTTGTAGCTTTTCGCATATCTCCAGTACAGGATTACTCCCTCCTCTTGACCTTGTCGTGGTACAAGTTTGACCTGACATCTCAAATACAGTCTCGTTGTTGAACTAAATCAATCAGTTCTCCCAACATATCGTTGGTCCAAAAGAGTTTGCTCATTTTCAATTGACTCCCTGCACTTCCGGTTGATAAGGGGTAAATGTTCCTTGCATTGTGATTGGTTATATTAAATTGACGTCATCAAACTTTGATCAAACTTTGACAAGAAATAGGATCGGTTTCCATTCCATCAAAGTCCCGTCAAAAACTTTGTCTTAGTTTTTGACGGCATGTTACACTCGCAAAAAAGTTTTTTTTATCAAAGTGTGTGATAGTGTAACGGGGGCTTTAGAAAACAACTATTGTCGAATGACATCAACAATCTTTAGATATGACGTGGGTTCTAGTGTGACGTCTTTCCGACCTTCAGTCTGGCCCTCACTCTATGAAGATTCATACCAAAATGAAGTCACAAACAGTGAACGTCAATTCTTATAAACACCATTTTTTACCTCAGATAATGTAGAGCTAGATCTATACAAATTATATTTTGTACTTGTGATTTCATGTCTACACTGACAACCATACAACAACCAGCTGTATCGCGGAATAAAATGGTTCCTCAAAACGAGAGGTGACATGAGCGTATGTCGTTTCTGTGATCAAATGCATTCTAATAATATCCTCAGTAAGTGAGAAAGGTGAGTTAAGAACTACCCCAGTAAGTCAGTAACAAAGACAGCGCGTCGTAATACATTAAATCAAGTACAAGACGAAAAAATGGCCGAAAATATTTCCGAAGTTGTTAGTGAACCTGTAGGTATTAAGAATGTTAATCATACTTATCAATTGATCTATCATTGAAAGGTGATAGAAAAGATGTCTCCAATAGATACAGAGGTAAATTTATAGAATGCTGTGGGCTGCCACTGTTATCTAGACACGGATCGAGTCGATACTGCGGTAGTTTGGATGTTGGTGTTCTAAGTTTTGTTTTCTAGGATGCCTTGTAGCGACAATATCCCTGCAAGGCCATGCAATCCAACTCACTGACTTACCCTAATGTATGATAAAACGTCAAGTTCAAGACTAAAGGGCCCACATGATGGATGAGAAACAACGCTTCTGTATAATTCGTGCTTTGGAATTCCAAGGAATGTTGAAGTAGTCCGTTAGTGTTTACAACATTTCAAGAATACAGTGTCATGCAAAACGAATGAACGTCAAAATGTGTCGTTCATACACTAATGAACTGCAGTTTCGCAGTCATGTGACCGATCTCAAACTTCCACATTAGGAAATTATTAATATTTGAATGCCTTCAAAAATGCCGTCTGAATTACGAAAACTATAAACTGGTGCGGTGAAATGATATTTGCTCTAGGGAACATGCGATGTTTATCAGTGAGTGAGTGAGTGAGTTGGGTTTAACGCCGCTTTAACAGTATTCCAGTTATATCACGGCGTGTCAGCTTAATGTGGGAGGAAAGCCCGAAGTGATGCAGGTCTCAGACGTTTACCACTTCGGTGAAACCCACGAGCACGGGTATGGTGCTGACAAACCTAGAAACATAATCGGGGCGAACCGGGATTCGAACCCACAATCATAGGTTTCTGTCGTGCCCAAGGGACGCAACTCTGCACAGCGAATCGCGGCGCCCAAGACGACTGGGCCACCCGTGCCCCCCGATGTTTATGAACTCGGTTATGTCTAACCCAGTGGGTAATAAAACGGAAATAGGGTCTAGGTGCCTTCAAGCATGAATAAAAGTGCCATGAATTAAAAAGATCATTATAACGTTACACCGGTGGAATAGAAGAAGTTCCGCAAAATATGAAAAGTCAAAAGACTCTTTCTTACACACTGCTATGCAATACCAACTGATCAGGATAAGATAGGTGTTAATACGCAGTCTTCTAACTGCAATACATAGGCATTCATACACGAGGACAAACAAGGGCCAAACAACTCCTTTACATATGAACCGAAAATGTGAACCGATAACTCACCTGTGTCCTTTGCAACGTTGACCACATGCACAATCAGATCTGAAGAGTAACCCCAGGAGTTTTAGCTCACCTGGCCTGAACAGCATTTTGGGCTTGTGCCGTTGCAAATCGTCCGTCTTCGACCGTACACTGTTTACGTTTTGACTTCTTCTACGAATTGGCGTGATGTATTCAGCTAATGTTTGCACCAAATAACCAAATTATCTCATCTCCCCTGCAACTGCTGAACCTGAAACTTCATATGCTCGTTTCCACCAATGATGACAATCTATGTTTTTTTCAAGAAGTAATGAAAATCTGAATAATGGACATTTGTTCAGAACGTAATGAAGTTTGGTGTATGTTTAGATAGAAGTGGGGCTGATCACATTCGTATCGATTTTCGCATCTCGATTTTTCAATGATCAATAAATTCTTTCAAAAAGCATTTTTGGCCTACAAAACATCATCTCTGTATGTTTCTTCCTGTTATGGGATCATATTGTTTTTTCAAATCATTATTAGGTTAGTGACTGTGACTGTGTATTCCGTATTCATGCAGAAAATATTTCAGTGTTGACTGCAACATATCTTATAAGTGGCTATCTTTATTGACATTTTAAAATGTTCACTACATATCCAGGTAAGCCTTGTAACCTTTTTCATCCTTCCTGATGCCGGTCAAACATGGAGACATGTCGTATTGGTCATAAACCCACAGGTTCATTATTTTAGCAGGAGCGGGGAGGAAATTGAAGCTTAACGGGTGACTGACGGACAACCCGCCATGCATGACACTCGCCCAGGTAAGCTAACAGCGGGGTCTTAAAATTGTAAATCCTCCAACCATTTAAATATTTCAGTGGCGGTATATTAGCAACTTATTTCATACCAAATAAGGATTTAAAATGTGAGTTCAATAAATCATCTAAATGTATCTGTCTGCCATGGTGGCGAAGATGATGTGTTTTTTGTCACGACTTGCTCAGTCGTTACAGACGCGTTCCACTCCAGTTACCAACGCGTTGTTAATGTCA
Source organism: Haliotis rufescens (assembly GCF_023055435.1). Lineage (NCBI taxonomy): Eukaryota > Metazoa > Mollusca > Gastropoda > Lepetellida > Haliotidae > Haliotis > Haliotis rufescens. Next base: position 1,505,243 of record NW_025964024.1, read on the forward strand.
GTGACCCTTAGTATAGAATGTGGTCGAAGGACGAGAGTATGGATTGACACAGTTAGCAATCGCACTCACTGACATGCTTATAACTGAAATGATGCGTGAAGAAAACAAATTCGTTGACACATATATGCCTACAGATCGAAATAAAACGTCAAAGACAGAGAAAAACCGAAGTAACCGATTGTCCGTCGAAACAGATTCCATTGGGCGTAAAAGGCAGTGGTGACAATTTATCAACACCCTTAAAGAGACTGTTGATATCTCGTATAAGATATATACGAATTGTGGTCGTTGTTTATCGTACGGCGTCATTCATGGTTATTCTCCTTGCCGTGTTTTATTGTACGATAAACATCTCCCACTCATCGTTTATTTCTTAATTCAAAACTGTTCCCATGAGTGAACAAACAGTGATGATAGTATCGTTCTGTGAAGAAGTCTTAGCATTCATAATTAATGTTGTATTTTCTTTTCTTTTCGAGACTGAGTATTGATCGTATGGTGACCTGATTCAGTATCGATTATAATGGATCACATGGACAAGAGAACTTATTGGTAAGCAGGAGTATATTTGTGCTAGATGTCCTAACTGACGAAGAGACGTCAAACGGGTCTTCTCCTATTGAGGGTAAGTATTGTGAGCAGAATAATACTTTGTGCTTCCATTTTGCATTCGTGCATGTTGACAAAGAGTGAAACGATGCCTCATGATGTTGGCCCTGTGTGTTAATATTATAGATTGATTCATTACCCAAGGCAAACGACCAGGCCTCCCCGTCGGCTTGTCAATAAGGGAATGTTCGGCTTGTGGTCGTGGTGAGGATGCTTTTTATTATATTTTTCGTTGTTGTTTTTTGTTTGGAGGTTGTTTTTTTGTTTTTCTGGTTTTTTTGTGCGTTCTTTTTGTTTTTCTGGGTGGGGATTGAGGGAGGGTTTGTTTAGTGTTGTTGTTTTGTTTTGTTTTTGTTTTTTTTTGGGGGTAGTGGTTTTGGTTTTGATGGTGGGAGGCAGTAGCGGTTTTGTTCAGTGGAGAAGAGAGGAGAGACAGCAATTTTGTACACACCAAACAAACTACCTACCACGTGTATTTGTGTTTTTAGAATTACTATTTCCCTCATTGTCAAAACTGGTTGTTACATCAACATCATCACAGTCGTCATGGTTCTATTGCATCAGTCATCACAGCCTAAGAAGTTTCTAGTTATCTCTGCCGTGAGCTGACGCTTGCTCTTCACGTACCCTATTTTCACATGCCAAATATTTTTTAATCATGTTTATTTTTTCCTTCGTCAGTTTCTGTGTCTTTCGTAATATTGTGATAGTCTAGATATTTGTCCAAGTCTGACTGTCAATGTTTTTTTTCTCATTTTCATGAAACAAATAGTTCACTCAATTGATGACCCATATAGGTTCTGCTCCAGTCGCGCTACACTGGATAATGTATATGGTCTACATATTTCTGTGAAGATCCGGGGTAGATTAGGTCTTCAGCAACCCATACAAGGCGACTATGCTTGTCGTAGGCGACTAATAGGATCAAGTGGTCAGGCTCGCTGACTTGGTTGATGCATGTCATCGATTCCAATTGCGTATAGTGGCTGATGATATCAATCACTGGATTGTCTGGTCCAGACTCGATCATTTACATACCGCCGTGATATAGCTGAGTGCGGCGTTAAACAACCAACCAACCAGCCAACCATTTGGGGGCATGTACCTGTGTTTCTTCAGTTCAAAAATAAGGAATGGCATCTGAACTAAATTTAGTCACTGATGCGTCAAATTTAGAAATGTGTTCCACATGTCTGCAATAGAACTATGATGAGTAAATGGTATTCTATACCATTTCAGATAGAAACATATATATCTACCAGGTAACATAACTTACATAGTTCAGTTTTAGCGGGTATTGTAATACAACCCGTATCATTTAGACTTCTTCAACGGCACACCGTTATATACTGTAAAACAGGAATTTAACTGAAACACCGTTATATAATTGAAACACCGTCATATAACTGAAACACCGTTATATAGCTGAAACACCATTATATAACTGAAACACCGTAAATGGAGACATAAATCCACGAATGTATTGCCTTCTTTTCAAAACAAGACAATATATTGTAAAGTATGTATCATAGCATAATGGGTATTTCATTAATGAAAAATGCGGAATGTATAAGTCATATTGTTTAAGCAACATAAACAAACATCAGGAGTGCGTTGCAAAGCGCCAATCGCTTGCAAGCGATGGACAGCGATTCCCTTACAACAGTGCGCTAACTTTCAGGCACTTGCAAGCGCAACAATCGCTGGCTGAGGTCGCTTCGTTCTCAAACCAAAATGGCGGCTGAGTTTGACTGCGAAATTCTTGCCTGGATCAACTTGGAAATTAGCAAAGGCAGCTAAAGCTAACATCGCACCGTCCTCAGTCTGTTCCAACTCTACAAAGTAGTCATAAATGCATCGGCTAGTCATCGAGCCTCTTCTATGCCGTTCTTCATTAGGACAAGGCAACCAAGCGATAATTGCGCCGCCATTTTGGAAGAGTGTGCAAGCGCGTCGATATGTCGCAGACCCCGGGGTGAGCCATTAACTTGCTTACTCTAAGCGATTCGTGGCTTGCAACGCGCCCAAGATCTTTTTAGCTCTTCTGTGTATTGTTCATAATGTAATTATCATTCTGTGAATCATGTCATCCAGAGAAACCTCTTGTCTTGGAGTAGATCAGCTAACTCTTCAAGGTACGGTCTGTACAATTTGTCCAACAAAAGACGAGTTTTATTAAGCATTGGTCCAGCTTTTCTCTTCTTCTCAGTGACGTGCATGTGAGGTATTCGAGTAATCTTATTCAGGAAATCTTCAGTGTAATCTGAAATTACATTAATTCATCCGTTAAATCCAGATTTATTAAAATCGTTAATAAGTTTTTTCTTGTCAATACTTCTTGTTACCTTAATGATGAAAACATATCACATTTGTTCTGGGAATATATTCTAACAACTTACTCAATTTCGACCCGTGAAGATTCCGTTTGTTTGTTTGTTTGTTTGATCCGGGGTAGAATATGTCTTCAGCAACCCATGCTTGCCGTAAAAGGTGACTATGCTTGTGACAAAAGTCGACTAACGGGATCGGGTGGTCAGGCTCGCTGACTTGGTTGATGCATGTCATTGATCCAAATTGCGATGCTCATGATATTACTGGATTATTTACAGACCGACGTCATATAGCTGGAATATTGCTGAGTGCGGCGTTAAACAACAATCCAAACCAATCCAAAAACTTACTTAATTTCAAATAATCATACACTTTTCGCAGTGTACCCTTCATGTCGTGGTGGTAGTCCTCTGTCCTTAGTGTAAGGAAATTTTCCCTCCTGAAAACGTCCAGCCATTCCTTCATATACACTGAGTAATATCCGATGAAGATGCGTGTCTGAAGGCGATGATAAGCATGTATAATACAGATGTACGACAATTGAAACAAGCAAATGGCAATGCACTGTGGACATACAGCTGTGCTTAAGATGGTACTTTGATGTTGTGTAAAATTTCATGTAAAAGCTATTCAGCTGTCTGAATGGACCAGGTGTATCGGCCTTTAATCCATGTGGAAATCTCACTTATGAAAGGAATCCGCACTTAAGGAGTGAATTCAGTTCAAACAGCTTATGGCTATATAACACCAGGTGAGATGAAATGGGATTTAACGTGGCGGCCAAACTTTTTGCACTTATATAGCGACGTGCATGCACGTGTGTTCTTGTACTAGTCCGGACTGATGCCGATTTATAGTGCTAGCCCACTGAGATATCATGCCGCAGTTTAAGACGGATACCTCACTCACACACAGTATACTGACTCCGAGCCGACCAGTTTTCGCCCGTTAATGCCGAGCGCCAGACAGGGTAACAACAAGTGCCATCTTTTAACGTCTTTTGGTATGACGTGGCCCAGGATCAAACCCAAGACCTTCTGCTCTCCGGGCGGACGCTCTACCACGGAGGCGATCCCCATACAACACCATTTGTGGGAAGCTTCATTCACCTTTACCGATTAAAATCGGATGGTGGACATTTCGCGGACTCCTTCACATGTACATATTAATTTATTACATCACAGTATCGTACATTTTTCTTGAGTGACACCATGCAATGACCTAATGTTATTCTGAATAAAACATTATCGCCTTAAAACATTTTGAGAATATATACGGTCTTCAGCAACCCATGCTGTCTTAGGAGGCGACTATCGGGATCGAGTGGTCAGGCTCACTGATTTGGCTGACGCATGTCATCTTATCCCAGTTGCGTTATTGATGCTAACAATGTCAATCACCGGATTGTCTGGTCCACACTCGATTATTTTCATCGACAATCATTTTCGTCATATAGCTGGACTGATGCCGAGTGCGGGGTTAAACTAGAAAAATTATCTCTCGCTTTGGGAAAGCGTTTGTTTCCACAACAGAGTCAGTCGTTATACAGATATACTAATGAAATGCAGCGTAACATATTATCACATGTATCACATGAAATGGTGTAAAAATCCTTCGAGATGGTGACAAATTTTGACAATCATACGAACTGCCAATTATTTTGTGTGAGTTCATTGGAGTTGAACCTTGACAGACCGAGGGCCAACAGTTAGCTTCTTACCGGCAGTTGTTTGGAAACATCCAAGCTGAATAGACACTGCCTCGTTGTGTTGTTCCTCATACATTCTTCCTCGATCTGAATAGCTTGTAGCACATGTTTATGAAAGGTCTGAGGGGAATCGCCATGGTTCAGGAATATGTAATCCGAGTATAATCTGTAATTATTACAATATTATTAGAGTCATAAGATAATAAACCGGAAAATGGCTATACTTGGTGTATTATGCAATAAGATGCATTTCAAACAAGATGACTTGACCTCACTGAGATCATCGTAAACATTGTTGATGACCATTATCTTGCATTGACATATCAACTTATCTTTCTTCATTCAACTCATGACTTACTTCTATCTTTACAATATAAGCGACAAAATCCTTTTCATTTTCATAAGACATATCTGCCAAAAGCCGAGAGTCGATCTGCCAAGAGTCGATTGAACGATTCCGACTATGGTTTTGTTTTTTTGTTGTTTTTTGTTTAACGCCGCACTCAGCAATATTCCAGCAATATGACGGCGGTCTGTAAATAATCGAGTCTGGACCAGACAATCCAGTGATTGATATCGTGAGCATCGATCCACGCAATTGGGATCGATGACATGCATCAATCAAGTCAGCAAGCCTGACCACCCGATCCCGTTAGTCGCCTTTTACGACAAGCATTGTCACCTTTTACGGCAAGCATGGGTTGCTGAAGACCTATTCTACCCCGGAATCGTCACGGGTCCATTCCGTCTATGAGCATGTGTTTATGAGTCACAATCAAACATGTAAAATCACTACCTTAATATATCGAGCACTGGTGTTCATACGTTCAAAGACGAATTTGCACATCGACAGTTTCATGTGTTGAGAAATAACGTCAGTCTGTAGTTGTGGCAAGGTTGAACTTGGTGAAACTAACCAAACTAGAGTTCATTATTTCAAGGAATACTAGGTCTCCTGAATTGTTTGTACAAAATCAAGGAACTGTTTTTTAATTGAACGGTATTCGGAATGTGGGTCGTTTTTTATGCTTATGTCAATGTGTGATCCGGAAAGGAGTATTGTTTATCATTTATTTTATTGGAGCCAGTTGTATTAATAATTGACCTAGCGTGCGCACATTCTTTTACGTTTATACTGGCTATAAGATTAAACTTATGTTCACTCCTAAAAACAAATATATCAACAATAATAATTTCACAGACTACTTCTGGTACAGAATTTAGACAACGATATTATTATGAGCTCTAGCAGCAACCAATCAAGAAACAGATATCGGGTAGTGGGCGTGGCCTAATTGTGTTTAGGTTTATAGAAACGTAAAACGCAAAACAAATTGTTTGGATAGCCACACAAATTCTGTAGAATCACTTGCAATTTATTTATTATTGGATAACATATCACCATGTAAAGTAGTATCGGTTGCTCGGTTTCTTACCTGTCTGTTGGATTCCTGAAGATTATAATGAATTTTGGATCGTTATACATGTGCTTCATAAGGTGAGGTTTAAGAACCACAGGGTCGCTGAGGCCTGCATTTTGAGGGATCCTTTTCCATCTCCGGAAATTATAGAAATCTGTCGGAGTTCCGTCTCCTGTATCAAAGGATCAATCCTTTAGTATGTATATTCCATTATTTATATAATATATCATATAGAAAGAATTGCGAAGTGAAAGATTTTGTTGTGGACAGTATATCATGTCAAAGAGGTATATCCGTATATTCCCACAAACCTGAGTCAATTGAGAAAATAGTTTCGCTGTGACAGGTGGGTAAAATAAGCACAGGTCTGTGACCTTCACAATGGACAAAATGGAGGAACGTGCAGTCATCTAGTACTTACAGAAAAGAAACACCGAATACCTTCCATGAGGACCTCAGTGCGGCACAAGGGAAGGTTGCCACCTTAAAGGCAAAGGCCCTGAGCTTATTATAAGCCTACCTAGCCTGACTGTGCCAGGATCACACAAACGCTGAATTTTGTAATTTAATCTGTAAATAATAATAATAATCATAATAATAGTGACTGACAAAGCACCTTTCGGACATATCAAAGTGATATATATATTGTTCATTTCAACTTTGAGGTCATCTTCAAAGCGTGTTAGAGGACGTTTAGAAACATGTGTTTTTAATGTATCTGAAACGTGCAATGGAGGGCGAAATACACCACATGTCATGTGATTGAGTGATTGAGTGAGTGAGTGAGTATGGTTTTACGCCGCTTTTAGCAATATTCCAGCAATATCACGGCGGGGGACACCATAAATGGGCTTCACACATTGTACCCATGTCGGGAATCGAACCCGGGTCTTCGGCGTGACGATCCAACGCTTTAACCACTAGGCTACCCGACCGCCCCTCATGTGATTGAAGGTAAAGAGATCTACAAAAGTCGATGTGGATGACTAATTTTCCCTTTACCTCTGTTGAAACCTTTGGCACTGATGCAGGGTACATCTTATTTTGTTATCAACAAATTTGTCCATGAACTGACATATACTTTATATATTTCATTCGGTATATCGTTCATAACCCTTTGCAAGGGATCTGGCGGTATTCTATATATTTGTTACCACCAACCCTTTGGAGTTTTGGGTATCCTTAAAAGAAGTAAAAATACCCACTATTCATCAAACTGTTCCTCAGAAGTGCAGATCGTATACGACTCCCATAATGGTACATATTCATGTTATTATCAAACCTGTTAAGATCCGGGGTGGAATGGGTCTTCAGCAACCCATGCTGGCTGTAAAAGGCGACTATGCTTGTCGTTAGAGGCGACTTTCGGGATAGGGTAGTCAGGCTCGCTGACTTGGTTGATGCATGTCATCGTATCCCAATTGGGTGGATCGATGCTCGTGATATCAACCACTGGATCGTTTGGTCCAGACTCGACTATTTACAGACGGCCGTCATTTAGGTGGAATATTGGTGAGAGCGGCGTTAAAGAATAAACAATCAAACAAACAAACCTGTTATCTTATTGTGAAAGTTTGTGGAAGTAACATTCCCTTCAATCCAGTGTGCAGGAAATCCTCGAATATAGCAGCTGAAGTTACATGGCCGGACACGCTTAAGTTGATACGTCAAACCTGCATTTCCAAAAACATCTTTATTATGGGTTGTTGCAAATGGGTGTATGAATACGCGTTTCCATAAACGAATAAATGATTCTCTGTTGTTTTTTAAGAAAGATGTGCCTCAGCAATACGTCCTTCCCTGTGATTTTACACCGCTCTCAACAGTGTTCCAGTTATATCACGGAGTGTCCGCATACCGTTAGAGGAAATCTAGAAGTGATGCAAGTCTCAGACGTTTACCACTTTGCTCAAACCCACGACAAACAAAGAAACATAATCGGGGCGAACCTTCATTCGACGCCTCGTGAAGATTCCGGGGTAGAATAGGTCTTCAGCAACCCATGCTTGCCGTAAAAAGCGACTATGCTTGTCGTAAAAGGCGACTAACGGGATCGGGTGGTCAGGCTCGCTGACTTGGTTGATGCATGTCATCGATCCCAATTACGTTGATCGATGCTCTTGATATTAATCACTGGATTGTCTGATCCAGGTTCGATTATTTATGGACCGCCGTCATATAGCTGAAATATTGCTGAGTTCGGCGTTAAACAACAAACAAACTAACAAGCAAACGTGATTCGACACTACAATCATAGGTTTCTGGCATGCCCAAAGGACGCAACTCTGCACAGCGAATTACGGCGCCATAGACGACTGGGCCACTCGTGCCCCCACCCACCCCCGACCCATAAAGAAAGCTCCAGCATAGTTGTTCTGAAACAACTGGTACAGTATCAGAACGGATGAAAATTGGTGACGGGTTGGGCCTACCATATCGAGTATTGCTCCAGTAGTACATGCTTTTGCCGAGTCTGTACCCACAGCCCAGTACGTCCTCGTGTGCCCTGATTCGAGCGGAAAGGTCTCCTGTTCCTGATTTGCTGACTCCCAGAATGTGATAGTACGGGAGACAGCGTAGTTCACGTTGTCCAGCCTCATCAGAATACCAGCATGGGTTCTTGTAGTTTTGAAGGAACGCAGGCCTTTCCTGTATTAAAACAGCAATACTTACTTTTTAATATTGCGGCTGCTATTTGTAATGAAATAGATACTTAATGTGTTCAAAAGCTTGTGTAGTTTTTAAGGAACGTAGGCCTTTCCTGTATTTAAACAGCAACAGCATCACTTTATATTCACACTTTTTAAAAAAGCTACTTATAAGGTTACCGATATGCCATATATGATCTCAAACACACCCCGATCACGAAAATGAAGATAATTTACTTTTAGTGTTCTTATCGTGAACGAAACGTATGCGTACTTTTCCTTGGCATACTATGCACGTACAATACAAAGAATGTCTTCTGTCTGTTGCGCTTTTTCGCCAATGCATTGCATGTTTGGTGTGTGTCTTCCACCATGAAATATTGTTTCCTTCCACGCTGTCCAGGTCCTTTGATTGCCAATACAAACGTAATGCCACACACAAAAACAGAGTAGACACTGTGTCAGAATCACGATCAGCAGGATGCCTTCTCTCCCCATGGTCCACTGGAAATGAATATCATAATTCTTTTACATGAACATTTGTTAAGGTTATTTGAGGATGTAAAGTACAACTATCAGGCTGATTGACTGACATTTCAAAATATCAATTATATATGTACTATACATAGGCATATGACAAGCCAACTGCATATCAAACCTGTTTATTCCACAATAGCTAAGTATTTGGCAACAATAATTTTGCAAGTTTCCATATTATCCTAAACCATTATATACACATGCACAAAAGTTAAGCGCCGCCCACCATATTTGTGAGCTGTTACTTTTGGCACTTAATGATGACTATTATAACGAGATGTACGATTGTTATAAGCCGTATATGTAAACCTCATGTGATGCAAACGTTAAGCAAAAGCAAGTTTATCTTGTGTTCCAAAAGAATATGTGCAGAATGGAATTTTACCGAAGACCAGAAATTGAAGGATTAGAAAACATTGAAAAACCTTTTTTGTCATGTAACTGTCATGATATCAGCAGACCATATCAGGTGTTACCTAGACACCCTAAGGAGTGCAAAGTCTATTGCAACACAGAAACGTCAGTAACGTGTGTATGATCCACGGACATTGACCACAGCTTCAACCCTATGCCCCATACTCATTACAAGTCGTTGAATGCTTCTCTGAGGCAAACGGATCCATTCTTCATGAAGTGCGGCTTCAAGTCCAGCGAGATTTTGAACTGTGGGATCACGATGTCTGATTTTCCGGCCAAGATCGTCCCAGAGATGCTAAATCGGATTAAGATCCGGACTACAGGCCGGCCAAGGAAGAGTGGCAATAGGTTCTTGACGCAAATAAGCCGAAACTGCCCGAGATCTGTGTGGTCTAGCATTGTCGTCCATGTAAACAGGTCTTGTCTGAAGAGGATGGTTGTCAAAATGAGGGACTACCACTGGACGAAGAACGGCATCTTGGTATGGTTGGCCATTCAGGTTTCCACGAATTGTCACCAGCGGAAGTTTGCAGCCGAAGGAAACACAACCCAAAATCATGACACATGCTAAGCTCTTCTGGATGTCCCTCGGTGCAAAACGAGTGTTACGTTGCCTCCAAACACGTATTCGACCATCAACAGTTCGTAGCAGCATTCGACACTCGTCAGACCAATGGATCCTTCTCCAGTTGGCCAAGTTCAATCGACTACGGGCACGACACCATATCAGACGATTCCGCATGTGCCTCTCAGTCAGTTAAGGACGTTTTACTGGTCTTCTGGCGTTATAACCAGCCGCTCTGAGGCGACGCATTACAGTCATCGTCGAGAGTCTCTGATGGGTAATCCACTGCAGTCTTAAATTTGCTGAAGTGGCAAATGGATTTCGTCTGACTATCCTGAAAAGACGTCTATCCTCTCTGTTAGAGGTCTTTCTTGGCCTACCAGACCTATGCCTGTCATTGACATCATTGGTTTGACCATGTTTGACAATCAAACGAATGATAACACTGTAATGACGACCCATTTGTCTTGCAATGGCCCTGCATGATATGCCAGCATTTTTCATGCCTATGACTTCCTTCCTTCACTATGCTGTCCTTCAGCGTCGTTCACTTTCTCCTCACCATGGGTGATTTTCAACCTCTATTGGAAGGGGAATCTCACACAGGAGCAAAATTCAACCACGTGTCTGAAACTTGAATTTCACTATTTATAGGGTAGGGGAAATGCAGCAACACGTAAAACACGCTTTCCTTGTGGTATCTGGACAAATTTGGGTTCATGAAACTATGGAAGCCTAATTCAGTCATACATCATCATATTTCGTATTTCTGATTCCCACACGTGAAATCAAGAGACTATGAATATGGTGGCGCTTAACTTTTGTGCATGTATATATGTTACAGAATTTAGATGTCTGATTGGAGAGCGCCGTCTTGCAAACCCTAGCCATTTGGTTGACCGGTTTTTACGGGGAGCACAACGCCAAGGTGTGACGTCACCTGCTTGACACAGCATTAATAGCCCTGTTCGTACTTCGAGTTAATCTGCTGTCAGTCTGATGACAGTCACACAGATAGATTAAGTTTTTTCCGAAAATATGTCTTCTAACCTGTGACCTCCGAATACAAAAATCGTTACATTTGTCACTATTGGGGAGTAGGGGATTTTAAGAACTGAACTTCCCGGACAATCCGAAAGTGACTCATGTTATCGCGTTGATTAATCAACACTGCCGGACAAAAGAAAATATACATTTGAAAGTTACAAACCTCATAGTAACGTAACCGAAACACAAACTTCAGATCCAAAACACAAATATGATAGTAGTTTGTTACATGTTAGACACTATCAAACATTTGTGTATACTTTATTTTGCCTGGCAGTTTATGCACAATCAGTCGATAACCGCTTGGTTTGGGTTATATTATTTCAGCATTAATGTTACTGCAAATGTGGCAATGGGTATAATGACCTTACCTGTTTTCTCTTCATTTTCAGGTGCAAGTTGTTTCTGGAAGTATATTAATGACCCTTAATCACGATACGCACTTGTCATCTGCAACACATCACCATGACCAACAAACTGCTGCTCAGACTGAAGGTAAGTATATTTCTCATATTGATCATGACAGATGTTATCGAACACAAAAATGTAGGATCTAATTGGGAAACTATACAACCGACGTCCGAGTCGTATTTCATTAATTTTGTAGTCTCTTATCATGTTACACATCACAAGGACAGCTGCTAGGCGTTCTGAGTGTAATCATTGGACTGGATTTTCACATGACACACGGAACTCGCAAGACAATATGGCTACACCCCGTTCAGTTGATCCTGGTGACTGAAGTCAACATACCCCGACTCCCAGCTGGCGACTGACAGAGAATGGGGGTCAAGCGTTGTCTCTAGCCGGGTCTTCCCTTTTGTTTTAGAATAGAGGCCAGTTTGTATAGTATAGCCTGTGATAAGTTACTGCTAGAAACTGGGAAATCTCATAGTTTGGTCGAACCTCTGTCCTCATAATATATATAGAATGACTGCTTTAACTATGCATACATTCATACTTATTTGCTTCACCAATCAAGATGTCATGATCCCTATGACAGGTCATAGTGGCGGTGTTATTCTCCAAATGGCCTTCATTATCTTTATTTGTATTGTCAGCTTTTACAAAGCAGGTTTATACATGTATGATGTCTTTATCTGTAGTCTGTCTGTCGCCATAAAGTTTTTCGTCATTGTCATCCTCTAAAATTAATGTTTTGTTTTCAACTTCTGAAACTCTGCTCTTGTTTCATACTCACCCAGTAGCACCTCGAAATGTGGGCTGGGTTGTACCCTTTAGGACAAATGATGTGTTCTCACCAAAATACATCGAGTGGTTTCACTCTTAATCTGTAAAATGTATGCATTTTGTTCTGTTAACAAACCATATTTCATACAGTAGTGAAAGCTCAAATCAGTTTAAGCCCTTGTCAACTCTGCACTGTATTCATTACCACTGGAAATGACGTGAACACTGTATATTGATCCTTACCAATACATTCAGACTTCGACTTGCATCTTGGTCCAGTGGATAAAGCGTCAGCCCGGAGAGCAGAGGATCGGTCGTTAGATCCCCAACCGCGTCATACCAATAGATGTTTAAAATATGGTACTTGTTTTACCCTTCCTGGCGCTTTGCTTTAAAGGGGTAATACAGGGGCTGGTAGGCTGTGTCGGAGTGGGCTATCCATGTTAACCAGCGGCATGGTATCTCAGTGGTCCAGCTGTAAAAACCGGCATAAGTCACGACAAGTAGACACACACGTGCATGCACGTCGCTATGTGCAATAATCTTGAACGCGGCCTTAAACCCCATTTCAACTCACCTAAACGCACATTCAGACAGTCACGAGCTTTTTATAAACATTTTCCCTGGTTCAAATAAAAATATGTACATAAAGGTTTGTAAGTGAAACAAGTTCACGTCATAATAACATTTGCTTTTAGGCATATGATATCCATTGATATATGATGATTCACAGGTTAGCTTGTTTGTTTCCAGCGAACCAATATCGTGACAAAGAGATTCCTACAGATCGTGATTTTCTCTACGTGTCTACTCTGTATTTTACTGTGGTATCTGCTATACCATGGCAGACAGATGATTTATGTATCGCCGAAGAAAATATCTATAAACGCTGGAAGTGCATCTCGAGACAGTCATATACCAAACACGAAGTGTATTGGCGCAAAGGCACACCAGCCAGAAGACCTTTTTTGTATGGTACGTGGTTAGTCACGGGTGCCTGAGCGCATACCTGTTTTACAACAAAACTTGTAGCGAGTGAGTGAGCATGGTTTTCGCCGCTTTTAGCAATATTCCATCAATATAACGGCGGGGAACACCAGACATAGGCTTCGCACATTGTAACCATGTGGGACATCGAGCCTGGTACGTGACGAGCGAATGGTTTAACCACAAGGCTAACCAACCGCCCCAATTCTAAAAGTAAACTGAAAGTACATCGTGATTTGTAATTATACTATTCGTGTTCTTAAGCTTTTGAACACATTATATATTCATTTCATTACACATAGCAGCCGCAATATCAAAAAGTAAGTATTGCTGTTTTAATACAGGAAAGGCCTGCGTTCCTTCAAAACTACAAGAACCCATGCTGGTATTCTGATGAGGCTGGACAACGTGAACTACGCTGTCTCCCGTACTATCACATTCTGGGAGTTAGCAAATCAGGAACCATAGACCTTTCCGCTCGAATCAGGGCACACGAGGACGTACTGGGCTGTGGGCAAAGGCTCTGCAAAAACATGTACTACTGGAGCAATGGTCGATATGGTAGGCTCAACCCCTCACCAATTTTTGGGACATTTTTGACAGCGGTCCATCTCTAGATCCTGGCTGATATCTGAACCATTTCTCTCAAACCAGTTCTACAGTTTAATTCGCTGATCCCATGGTCTATTTCAAGTAATTTTCTGACATGATTTGTTTTTGGCGCCGCAGTAGTAGAGACATCTTTCCTCGTCTCCTCATCCGCCACCGAGTGCCATCAAAGACAGTGCCTTATGCTTGCGGGTCTTTGATAAGCGGTGGCAAGGATACCTAACTGATATTCTCGAGCAGATAAGTTAAGGTCTATGCAAGTATTACTTTGATGTCTAACATTTCGTCCACAACATCTGTTACTGAGAGTGTGTGAGTGAGTAAGTGAATTTAGTTTTACGCCGCTTATAGCACTATTCCGGGGGACATTAAAAACGGGCTTCACACATTGTACCCATATCGGGAATCGAACCCGGGTCTTCGGCGTGAAGAGCCAATGCTTTAACCACTAGGCTCGCCTCTTACTACCAGGGCCCACTTGCACAAAGCGATCTTAGCCCTAAGATGATCGTAACTCCCATACTTTGACATAAGCTTACAATAGTCGTCGCACGAAGATCGCTTTGTGCAAGTGGGCCCAGCAATATAAAATCTTAATAAGCGCATAATATCGATGTTTATGAAAACACAGGTTTCAGATATAATATGCTGCCTGTGACGAAATGGAACTTCAGCAAATATGTTCAAGGACTTCCTGCATACCTGATTGAAGAGAGCGTTTCCTCAGACAACTTTCACAATAAGATAACAGGTTAGTTGATCAAATTAATATGTTTCTTTAAAAAGAGAATCCCCCCCGAGTGTCTTTTGATATGAAATATATCAACACGAGTTGATAAAAGTGGAAAAAGTCCGAGGCTTTCCGAGGATTTTTGCCACTTTTATCAACGAGTGTTGATATATTTTATATCAAAAGACACGAGGGTGAGATTTTATTTATCATCCAACATCATTCTTTCAACTTTTTCAATTTGTAGACAGTAATTAGCAGTGTCTTCAGTGTAAAAAGTACTGCAAACAGCTTCAGTAGCAGAGCCATTAGTGATGTCATTTGATTGTGACGTCATGGTAATAAGTGACGTCACAATGGTCTGCAAAGCATTGTGATGTAATTTCATTGCAGCGATATCTACAGTGTAGATATCGTTTGATCTAATCCAAGCGATATCTCCTGTGGGGGCCTGTTTTGGATGATAAGAGAGTGGGGTCGATTCCGTGGTCTTGTGGATCATCATAGCAGAGCATCTACCCGGAGAACGGAAGATCGGTGTTTCAATTCACTCGCCACGCCATACCAAATGACGTTAAATGTACTTGTTGTTAACCTGCCTGACGCTCGGCATTAAGGGCATAAAACGAGGACTGGTCGGCTCGGAGTCAGTATACTGTTTCTCAGTTGGGTGTCCATGTTCAACTACTGCATGATATATATTTCATCAGTGGACTCGCACTGCTAAGTGTGGACTGGAACAGACGTCGTCATGGAAGTGCAATTATCCTGATCGCAACGTTACACCCCAGTTCACGAAAGTGGTATGCTTCCTTTATTTTTGAGGAAATTGATGTACACTGGTCATGAAGGACATATGGTAAGGATACCAACACTTCAAAAGGTTGGTGGCAGCAATTATTTGAAGCACGCATTCACTGTCAAATTTCCACGCATCCCTTGCATTATGGACGATTTGACTGATCATATATATGTCAGTAGTTCATGATATTTATGGAATAAATTGTACGTATCCTGTGTCAGTTGTCTCTAAATGGGGGGCACGGGTGGCCCAGTCGTCTAAGGCGCCGCGATTCGCTGTGCAGAGTTGCGTCCCTTGGGCACGCCAGAAACCTATGGTTGTGGGTTCGAATCCCGGTTCGCCCCAATTATGTTTCTAGGAAATTGGAGTAAGTAGTGGATGTTTCCGGGCTAGGGCTTGGTTTCTAGGGCTAATATTGTTTTTTATTAAGTTTTCGATTAGAGGGTTTGATTGGGACGCGGAAAGAAAGAAAATAATAAAATATAAATACTGGAACAAACGTGCTGCAAAGTGTAAGACAACGTCACTGTACTGTGAGAAGAGCTGCTGCCCTCCCTCTAGTACCTCGTGACAAAGTGGATGATGTGTCGCTTGATGCCATTGCTGACTCTCCTGCTGGCCCTAAAGTGACTGCCTTCATGGACTACGTGACAACCAGTTGGGTTCAAGGAGGTAGTGAAGCTATTTCAGCGAGAGCAGTCACTCAAAGAGGTGACAGTCCTGAGACTCTCTCACCAGTGGTCAGAACCTTCACGAAGAAAGAAGTACAAGGCAATCGATGCACGTATTGCGTCCCTCAAGATCCAGCTCCTGAACCAACACCTGAGTGAGATGGAATATGCTGACCACGTGGGCGACCTCCTTCATCTGCAGTAATGACATGAAATCCATTATGCTATTCATATTCATCAATGTAAAGTTTTGATGAATATGTTATCCTTGTTGAATAAAACATGAGAAAACAAGACTTGTTTTGTTATATACGGTAACCTGTTAGAATCACAAAGCATGTTTTGACAGCATACCCGCGAGAGCCACATTATACAATCACGCAACCATAACCATTGCCGCGAGAGCCACATCAATTTGGGCTATCTATTTTCGAAATGTGGCTTTGCCGGCCTGTAACCGTTATTTTCCTTTGGATATGGTGAAATTTGGAATAGACAATCAGTTTCTTGTATTCATTCATTTATATCCGCTTTTAGAATAAGATTGATATTGATAAACAGTGTCTCTTTGAACCTTTTGACAAATTATCTTCATTATATTTGGATAAAACAATTAAACTATCAAATGAATATGAAAATGATTTAAGTGTTGTGAATATTGCTGCATTTAGGATTACTCGATCTCTCACAGTTTCAAACGTCGAGCAGTGATCTTATGGTATCACAGGGTAGAAAGTTAAGTATTCCAATATGTGAAAGACTTTGTCCATTTTGTATGATTCCAAATGTAGAAACAGAAAACCATCATGTTTGTTTAGTTTGTCCGTTTTATGACGATCTTAGATTAAAACTTTC
Organism: Haliotis rufescens; assembly: GCF_023055435.1. NCBI lineage: Eukaryota > Metazoa > Mollusca > Gastropoda > Lepetellida > Haliotidae > Haliotis > Haliotis rufescens. The sequence continues at coordinate 1,522,371 of NW_025964024.1, forward strand.
TGCCAAGTTGTTATTATACATCTCCATCAGAGCATAAATGTAAAGTTTTATTTACCACCAGTAATGCTTTCACAATAAATAATCTTGCCAAGTTTACATTCTTCGCTCTTAAAATGAGGAGCAAGCAGTTGTCCATTATATAAACTATTAATTCTACCATCATATGTTTATGGTCTCAGATACACTTGTACTGATTAGTATTGATATTACTACATGCACTATTTTGATAAAAGTATGTCCGTTGCATGATGAACTCAGAAAACAGTTCATTGATAAATATTACATCTGTTATCCTAGTTTACAGAAGTTTGTTTCGTTAGTGTCTGGTAACAATGTTGTAATAACGACAACAACTGTCAATTGCAATGCACATGTTGCATGCTATGAACCTTAAAAGTCCAGAATATGTTACCTTTTAAAAACTGTCATACACCTATTACTGTATGACATGTACCAGAGGTCTATGGCCTCTCAGTATCATGAATAAACACTACTTGGCGTTGGTCAAATCTTCTAATTATGTAGACATCTTCTAATAACGTGATCACAGTGTCACTCAAGTGACGAAGAGATCTCGGTTCACTCAGTTCACAGAGTCACTGCGACTGAAATGGAGGATCTGTCACAGCAGCAAGGCCATGTTTAAGAAGGCACTGACTCAGAACAAATTGACGAATGTGAAGACTGATCATCATTAGATGAGAAGAAATCGCGCCTCGGGACTTGATCCTCTCAATGTGTTGTGCTTAGGTTGTGCTTAGGTTGTGCTTTACTGTGCTCCAACTGGCTGACAATTGGAACATGAATGGCACGTGAATCAATGACAAACGAAGCAACGTTACCACCTCTATCGAACGATAACTCCGGCAGACTGCGGCCGGCTACTGTAGGAGATATCTCGTGTTGTATCCGAAATGACTTGTGAATGGCTTATAATTGTATTTGACATCATGATTAAGGATTAACTTGATCATGCATGACTTTTGATGAATATTTTTCTTTTACATTGAATAATTAATTTTACTTGCATTATTTACCCTGAAAGCCTTCGAGTGTTGAGATTATGTTATTCATTTTGTCATTACTTCTGCGGAAGTTATTATTTTGAGATGTATTCGTCACCTGTATCGAAACCTTCCAATTACATCTTCTTTGATTGTCTTTAGTCATTTTTGTCTCTCTGGTCGACACACCGAAAGATTGACGTTGTACATATCGCAAACTGGAGTTTTCTTTCAATTATGTTTTCAATGATTGTGGTGTGTTGTTTCCCCGGTCAAGATTTAAATGTGAACACGTGTCGGATTTTGATTGTGTAGAAATTGTTGGAAGGTTATTTCTGATAGCTTTGCCAAACAAGTTTCAAGTAAATTCAATAATGATTAATTTTTTTATTTTTTTTATATTTTGTTTTAGTTTACATTATTTTTCCCGGTCGACAGACCTACCTTAAAAGTAGGTAATTTTTTCTTGGAAATAATAGTTGAGTTCATATATTAATAAAATCATGTTACAGTATGTTCCCAGTCTCTTTCTCCTCTTTCTCTCGCTATGATACTGACTTTGGTTTTGTTTATTTGTATTCAACAGTGTGTTTTGTGCAATACAACAACATTTCTGAGATATGGTTCGGATAATAGTGTGCAGAATATAACGTTTAATCTCCTCTTCTGGCGGGAACACCCCGTGACTCTGTATTAGTTGAATATTTGATTATTTTTGATGGGTATCGACAGAGTATCGAGATGTTCAACAGCAAAAAAATTAATGATATGAAGGGTAAACTTAAATACAATCTATCATATTATATTATGCTTCATGTTTAACGTGTTTCAGGAGACGGAACTCCGACAGATTTCTATAGGTTCTACAGATGGGAAGACATCCCTCAAAATGCAGGCTTGACCGAACCTGTGGTTGTCACACCACATTTAATGAAGCATGTGTATAAAGATCCCAAGTTCATAATCATATTTAGGAATCCCACAGACAGGTAAACAACTTACCATCCGTACTACTGAACCTGGTGTTTTGTTGTTGTGTTATTTGTTTCCACATGGCCTTTGCATACTGTTTCTTTTTCAAAAAGTTCTGACTTACAACATTCATTTGCTTTCCATTTTTTTATGGTATAAATTTGGAGGAAACTTCCACCCGTGACCAAAGAAATATATGATGCACTTCCTTATTTTCACTTGTATTATACTTGAGTTTATACCTACAAGGCTACATAAATAGTCGTTATTATACCGAAATATGTGATTAGTGTTGCAATGTACGCTACTTTACAACATTGTCGCAGCAACGGTTGGCATTGTGGTTTGTTTGTTTGTTGTTTAAAGCCACACTCAGCAATATTCCAGCTATATGAGGGCGCTGGATGGCGTTGTAAGATATAATATAAAGGAAGTGATTTCACAAAAGTGTACCGTTTAATGGCATGGGCTACAGTTAAATGAAAGAAGACGTCAAATTTGATATTGCAGGTTGTCTCAAAGTGGACATCAAATTAATTAATCGGGTTTTTTTTAATATTAATGACGTCGAATACTTCCTGATCCTAAAATTCACCATTGTATCTTTTCATGTTCAGTATATCAACACTCATCGCCCAACATGCGTTGATATAATGGATGTGAAAAGAATCTGAGAAAAATTGTTTCTTGGGTTTCGATCTCTGAAATGTTAATCTGTTTTTATTTCCATTTTCTGTGGTATCTATAACTTGTCAGAATTAAGTCCCTAAAAGTCAATTAGATGTCCGACATTGGAAATTAGGAATCATAGCATTTGATAACTCAATGACACGTTCGATATGAGTATGATGCAGAATACACATATAGTCGAACCCCATTGTGTCAACCTGAGATGTGTAGACATTTCTCGAACTCAATAAGTTCCAAGAGACAAATATTGGTTAAAACGTTAAACTCAATCTATTCTTAAACACAATATAGCACAAACTATTATAATTAAAATGCATATAAATGCATAAATGTAAATATTGACAAACGCTTCTGGTTTTATTTCTTATTATATGAATGTATGATCAAATTACAGATTATACTCGGATTACATATTCCTGAACCAAGGCGATTCCCCTCAGTCCTTTCATAAACATGTGCTACAAGCTATTCAGATCGAGGAAGAATGTATGAGGAACAACACAATGAGGCGGTGTCTATACAGCTTGGATGTTTCCAAACAACTGCCGGTAAGAAGCTAACTGTTGGCCCTCGGTCTGTCAAGGTTCAACTCCAATGAACTCACACAAAGTGATTGGCAGTTCGTATGATTTTTATGTCAAACTTTATCACTAATTGCCGGTAAGAAGCTAACTGTCAAGCAACTGTTATAAATATTCCATTCAAAGATGTTTCCATTTTATTCATACATACATGGGGGCACAGGTGGCTCAGTGGTGTAAGGGGCATTTCCCTTGGGCACACCGGAAACCTATGATTGAAGCTTCGCATCCTCTCGATTATGTTTCTAAGTTTGTAGGCCCCATGTCAGTGCTCATTGGTTGGTTGGTTTGTTGTTTAACGCCGCACTCCGCAATATTCCAGCTATATGACGGCGGTCTGTAAATAATCGAGTCTGGACCAGACAATCCAGTGATTGATATCATGAGCATCGATCCACGCAATTGGGATCGATGACATGCTTCAACCAAGTCAGCGAGCCTGACCACCCGATCCCGTTAGTCGCCTTTTACGACAAGCATAGTCACCTTTTACGGCAAGCATGGGTTGCTGAAGACCTATTCTACCCCGGAAAAAGTGTATGATTGAACTTGTTTATTGTATGGCATCCTTCGTCTTCATGTTTGATTCGTGCTAAAATCGGCGAAAAAGCAGTTTCGGTCATTGATGAATTCAATTCTCCAAACCCAACCCTCAATTCATGATTGATTTAATGCTCCGATACCCTCATTGTGTGTACGGACCAGCCTGTGGAAAGCGGAAGGTCGGTGGTTCGATTCCCTGTCGGTTCCGAGTTCATATACTATTCTTCTGAGTGAGGGATTCATTTAAAACTGCGGCATGGTATCTCAGTTGGTTGGCACAAAAGACAGTATTAGTCTGACTAAAATCAGCAGCCACATACTCGTGCATGCACGTTGCATAAGTGTAATATTATTGAACGCGACGTTTGAAACGCCATTTCACCTCATCTCACCTCCTCCGTGTGTGTGTGTGTGTGTGTGTGTGTGTGTGTGTGTGTGTGTGTGTGTGTGTGCTGTAAAAACATAATCACATGTTACTGGAAGTGAGACCACTTTCCCTATTGACACTTTTACCTGGCATTTGAAGATCACCGACTTCTGTCATGCAAACCCGCCTTCAATAAAACCATATACAGTAAACTACGGTTATAACGAACTAATTAGGGCTCCCTGCCATCCTGGCAAGAGCCCTATTGTAATTGTTCGATTTATTATTATTATTATTATTTATTATTATTATTATTATTAGGGCTCCCTGCCATCCTGGCAAGAGCCCTATTGTAATTGTTCGATTTATTATTATTATTATTATTTATTATTATTATTATTATTATTATTATTATTATTCCGCCGATTTTTGTTCCAATCCTACCTCCAAAACTACTGCTCAGAATCTCTTCAAAATTTCCACAAAGATAGCTTAGGTCCTGAAGCAGATACCACAAAAATCCCAAGACTCTAGACTCAAAGACTAAGGGCAGATAACTCAAAACAACTTTAAAAATCGCGATTTCAACAGCTAATATCTCCGCCACGAAAGCTCCAAAGACTTCCAAAATTCTTGAACTGGTGCGCAATCAGATGGCCAACAAATTCTCTACACATCCAATGTAGCGAAATTGCTTCGTTTGGCCTCCAGATCGGATTAAGTGTTTTTGCACTGTTTTTTAGCAGATATCTCAGTACTTGACTCCCAAAATCTCCTCAGCTCAAACTACCAGCTCGAAAGCTTCCAAACTCTCCAGACTTTGGCTCCAAGTACCATACTAACAACTTCAAAGAAAAAATTCTGAGATATGTCTTCAATGGCCGCCATATTGACTGCAACTTCCGGCTGAAAGTTATTTTCAAACTTTTTATAGGACATCTTTAGCAAGCTCTAGCATTGGAAACTTATCAGGTAAGGCACTTGAACAACTACTGATGAGTCTTGCTTTGGTTGCTGAACAAGATCTATTCTTGCTCTTATGTCAAAAGTCACGTGATGTGGCGGCCATATTGGATTTAGCTAGCCTCTCATATTTTTACTTTGTAAACTACGTAGCTGCTAAAGTTCTTGATAGAAAGTGCTACAAATTACCACAATGCACCAGCATCAGACGCTGAACATTTCCTGTTCTTAGCTGTTTGTCAAAAGTTGCGTCATTTAGCGTCCATATTGGATTAAAGACCGTGAAAATGCCAAAAGTGATAAAAACGGCACAAAACAGCATATATCTCCGCCAAAATTGCTCCAATAGCTACCATATTTTGCATGTGACACCGTCATGAGATAGCGATCATTTTCGATCGGGCCGTCAAAATGGATATTTCCAGCCGTTTGGCCGCCATCTTGGATTTAAGTTTTTCTTCGTCAGGTTGCCATGGAAACCAAACTTGACAACGAAATGAATTGATATTCCCAGCACTATTAGATACAGACCATGGGAAGATGTCTGCAAAGTTTCAGCTTTGTAAGTTAGATAGTACGTGAGAAAATGACAAAACAGAGTTTTGGTGGACAGACGCGCGGACGGACGGCGGACATGCATATCATCAAAATTTACCTATACATGTGCTAGAACTGGTCGGGGTAATGCATAATTACCAACCACTTCCACCATACATGCAATAACAGTCGCGTGAGAGCTCGCCAAAAAAAGTACATTTTCGTTTTACGGACCACCTAAATGACCTTGACCCCGTGACCTTGGTGACCTTGAATTTTTTTAAATGGTTTTAGTCCAGCTACCCGATCCCAGGGTCAAAAGTGCCAAAATCGCAAAAATAAGGATTTCTTATTAGGGCTCCCTGCCATCCTGGCAAGAGCCCTATTGTAATTGTTCGATTTATTATTATTATTATTATTTATTATTATTATTATTATTATTATTATTATTATTCCGCCGATTTTTGTTCCAATCCTACCTCCAAAACTACTGCTCAGAATCTCTTCAAAATTTCCACAAAGATAGCTTAGGTCCTGAAGCAGATACCACAAAAATCCCAAGACTCTAGACTCAAAGACTAAGGGCAGATAACTCAAAACAACTTTAAAAATCGCGATTTCAACAGCTAATATCTCCGCCACGAAAGCTCCAAAGACTTCCAAAATTCTTGAACTGGTGCGCAATCAGATGGCCAACAAATTCTCTACACATCCAATGTAGCGAAATTGCTTCGTTTGGCCTCCAGATCGGATTAAGTGTTTTTGCACTGTTTTTTAGCAGATATCTCAGTACTTGACTCCCAAAATCTCCTCAGCTCAAACTACCAGCTCGAAAGCTTCCAAACTCTCCAGACTTTGGCTCCAAGTACCATACTAACAACTTCAAAGAAAAAATTCTGAGATATGTCTTCAATGGCCGCCATATTGACTGCAACTTCCGGCTGAAAGTTATTTTCAAACTTTTTATAGGACATCTTTAGCAAGCTCTAGCATTGGAAACTTATCAGGTAAGGCACTTGAACAACTACTGATGAGTCTTGCTTTGGTTGCTGAACAAGATCTATTCTTGCTCTTATGTCAAAAGTCACGTGATGTGGCGGCCATATTGGATTTAGCTAGCCTCTCATATTTTTACTTTGTAAACTACGTAGCTGCTAAAGTTCTTGATAGAAAGTGCTACAAATTACCACAATGCACCAGCATCAGACGCTGAACATTTCCTGTTCTTAGCTGTTTGTCAAAAGTTGCGTCATTTAGCGTCCATATTGGATTAAAGACCGTGAAAATGCCAAAAGTGATAAAAACGGCACAAAACAGCATATATCTCCGCCAAAATTGCTCCAATAGCTACCATATTTTGCATGTGACACCGTCATGAGATAGCGATCATTTTCGATCGGGCCGTCAAAATGGATATTTCCAGCCGTTTGGCCGCCATCTTGGATTTAAGTTTTTCTTCGTCAGGTTGCCATGGAAACCAAACTTGACAACGAAATGAATTGATATTCCCAGCACTATTAGATACAGACCATGGGAAGATGTCTGCAAAGTTTCAGCTTTGTAAGTTAGATAGTACGTGAGAAAATGACAAAACAGAGTTTTGGTGGACAGACGCGCGGACGGACGGCGGACATGCATATCATCAAAATTTACCTATACATGTGCTAGAACTGGTCGGGGTAATGCATAATTACCAACCACTTCCACCATACATGCAATAACAGTCGCGTGAGAGCTCGCCAAAAAAAGTACATTTTCGTTTTACGGACCACCTAAATGACCTTGACCCCGTGACCTTGGTGACCTTGAATTTTTTTAAATGGTTTTAGTCCAGCTACCCGATCCCAGGGTCAAAAGTGCCAAAATCGCAAAAATAAGGATTTCTTATTAGGGCTCCCTGCCATCCTGGCAAGAGCCCTATTGTAATTGTTCGATTTATTATTATTATTATTATTTATTATTATTATTATTATTATTATTATTATTATTCCGCCGATTTTTGTTCCAATCCTACCTCCAAAACTACTGCTCAGAATCTCTTCAAAATTTCCACAAAGATAGCTTAGGTCCTGAAGCAGATACCACAAAAATCCCAAGACTCTAGACTCAAAGACTAAGGGCAGATAACTCAAAACAACTTTAAAAATCGCGATTTCAACAGCTAATATCTCCGCCACGAAAGCTCCAAAGACTTCCAAAATTCTTGAACTGGTGCGCAATCAGATGGCCAACAAATTCTCTACACATCCAATGTAGCGAAATTGCTTCGTTTGGCCTCCAGATCGGATTAAGTGTTTTTGCACTGTTTTTTAGCAGATATCTCAGTACTTGACTCCCAAAATCTCCTCAGCTCAAACTACCAGCTCGAAAGCTTCCAAACTCTCCAGACTTTGGCTCCAAGTACCATACTAACAACTTCAAAGAAAAAATTCTGAGATATGTCTTCAATGGCCGCCATATTGACTGCAACTTCCGGCTGAAAGTTATTTTCAAACTTTTTATAGGACATCTTTAGCAAGCTCTAGCATTGGAAACTTATCAGGTAAGGCACTTGAACAACTACTGATGAGTCTTGCTTTGGTTGCTGAACAAGATCTATTCTTGCTCTTATGTCAAAAGTCACGTGATGTGGCGGCCATATTGGATTTAGCTAGCCTCTCATATTTTTACTTTGTAAACTACGTAGCTGCTAAAGTTCTTGATAGAAAGTGCTACAAATTACCACAATGCACCAGCATCAGACGCTGAACATTTCCTGTTCTTAGCTGTTTGTCAAAAGTTGCGTCATTTAGCGTCCATATTGGATTAAAGACCGTGAAAATGCCAAAAGTGATAAAAACGGCACAAAACAGCATATATCTCCGCCAAAATTGCTCCAATAGCTACCATATTTTGCATGTGACACCGTCATGAGATAGCGATCATTTTCGATCGGGCCGTCAAAATGGATATTTCCAGCCGTTTGGCCGCCATCTTGGATTTAAGTTTTTCTTCGTCAGGTTGCCATGGAAACCAAACTTGACAACGAAATGAATTGATATTCCCAGCACTATTAGATACAGACCATGGGAAGATGTCTGCAAAGTTTCAGCTTTGTAAGTTAGATAGTACGTGAGAAAATGACAAAACAGAGTTTTGGTGGACAGACGCGCGGACGGACGGCGGACATGCATATCATCAAAATTTACCTATACATGTGCTAGAACTGGTCGGGGTAATGCATAATTACCAACCACTTCCACCATACATGCAATAACAGTCGCGTGAGAGCTCGCCAAAAAAAGTACATTTTCGTTTTACGGACCACCTAAATGACCTTGACCCCGTGACCTTGGTGACCTTGAATTTTTTTAAATGGTTTTAGTCCAGCTACCCGATCCCAGGGTCAAAAGTGCCAAAATCGCAAAAATAAGGATTTCTTATTAGGGCTCCCTGCCATCCTGGCAAGAGCCCTATTGTAATTGTTCGATTTATTATTATTATTATTATTTATTATTATTATTATTATTATTATTATTATTATTCCGCCGATTTTTGTTCCAATCCTACCTCCAAAACTACTGCTCAGAATCTCTTCAAAATTTCCACAAAGATAGCTTAGGTCCTGAAGCAGATACCACAAAAATCCCAAGACTCTAGACTCAAAGACTAAGGGCAGATAACTCAAAACAACTTTAAAAATCGCGATTTCAACAGCTAATATCTCCGCCACGAAAGCTCCAAAGACTTCCAAAATTCTTGAACTGGTGCGCAATCAGATGGCCAACAAATTCTCTACACATCCAATGTAGCGAAATTGCTTCGTTTGGCCTCCAGATCGGATTAAGTGTTTTTGCACTGTTTTTTAGCAGATATCTCAGTACTTGACTCCCAAAATCTCCTCAGCTCAAACTACCAGCTCGAAAGCTTCCAAACTCTCCAGACTTTGGCTCCAAGTACCATACTAACAACTTCAAAGAAAAAATTCTGAGATATGTCTTCAATGGCCGCCATATTGACTGCAACTTCCGGCTGAAAGTTATTTTCAAACTTTTTATAGGACATCTTTAGCAAGCTCTAGCATTGGAAACTTATCAGGTAAGGCACTTGAACAACTACTGATGAGTCTTGCTTTGGTTGCTGAACAAGATCTATTCTTGCTCTTATGTCAAAAGTCACGTGATGTGGCGGCCATATTGGATTTAGCTAGCCTCTCATATTTTTACTTTGTAAACTACGTAGCTGCTAAAGTTCTTGATAGAAAGTGCTACAAATTACCACAATGCACCAGCATCAGACGCTGAACATTTCCTGTTCTTAGCTGTTTGTCAAAAGTTGCGTCATTTAGCGTCCATATTGGATTAAAGACCGTGAAAATGCCAAAAGTGATAAAAACGGCACAAAACAGCATATATCTCCGCCAAAATTGCTCCAATAGCTACCATATTTTGCATGTGACACCGTCATGAGATAGCGATCATTTTCGATCGGGCCGTCAAAATGGATATTTCCAGCCGTTTGGCCGCCATCTTGGATTTAAGTTTTTCTTCGTCAGGTTGCCATGGAAACCAAACTTGACAACGAAATGAATTGATATTCCCAGCACTATTAGATACAGACCATGGGAAGATGTCTGCAAAGTTTCAGCTTTGTAAGTTAGATAGTACGTGAGAAAATGACAAAACAGAGTTTTGGTGGACAGACGCGCGGACGGACGGCGGACATGCATATCATCAAAATTTACCTATACATGTGCTAGAACTGGTCGGGGTAATGCATAATTACCAACCACTTCCACCATACATGCAATAACAGTCGCGTGAGAGCTCGCCAAAAAAAGTACATTTTCGTTTTACGGACCACCTAAATGACCTTGACCCCGTGACCTTGGTGACCTTGAATTTTTTTAAATGGTTTTAGTCCAGCTACCCGATCCCAGGGTCAAAAGTGCCAAAATCGCAAAAATAAGGATTTCTTATTAGGGCTCCCTGCCATCCTGGCAAGAGCCCTATTGTAATTGTTCGATTTATTATTATTATTATTATTTATTATTATTATTATTATTATTATTATTATTATTCCGCCGATTTTTGTTCCAATCCTACCTCCAAAACTACTGCTCAGAATCTCTTCAAAATTTCCACAAAGATAGCTTAGGTCCTGAAGCAGATACCACAAAAATCCCAAGACTCTAGACTCAAAGACTAAGGGCAGATAACTCAAAACAACTTTAAAAATCGCGATTTCAACAGCTAATATCTCCGCCACGAAAGCTCCAAAGACTTCCAAAATTCTTGAACTGGTGCGCAATCAGATGGCCAACAAATTCTCTACACATCCAATGTAGCGAAATTGCTTCGTTTGGCCTCCAGATCGGATTAAGTGTTTTTGCACTGTTTTTTAGCAGATATCTCAGTACTTGACTCCCAAAATCTCCTCAGCTCAAACTACCAGCTCGAAAGCTTCCAAACTCTCCAGACTTTGGCTCCAAGTACCATACTAACAACTTCAAAGAAAAAATTCTGAGATATGTCTTCAATGGCCGCCATATTGACTGCAACTTCCGGCTGAAAGTTATTTTCAAACTTTTTATAGGACATCTTTAGCAAGCTCTAGCATTGGAAACTTATCAGGTAAGGCACTTGAACAACTACTGATGAGTCTTGCTTTGGTTGCTGAACAAGATCTATTCTTGCTCTTATGTCAAAAGTCACGTGATGTGGCGGCCATATTGGATTTAGCTAGCCTCTCATATTTTTACTTTGTAAACTACGTAGCTGCTAAAGTTCTTGATAGAAAGTGCTACAAATTACCACAATGCACCAGCATCAGACGCTGAACATTTCCTGTTCTTAGCTGTTTGTCAAAAGTTGCGTCATTTAGCGTCCATATTGGATTAAAGACCGTGAAAATGCCAAAAGTGATAAAAACGGCACAAAACAGCATATATCTCCGCCAAAATTGCTCCAATAGCTACCATATTTTGCATGTGACACCGTCATGAGATAGCGATCATTTTCGATCGGGCCGTCAAAATGGATATTTCCAGCCGTTTGGCCGCCATCTTGGATTTAAGTTTTTCTTCGTCAGGTTGCCATGGAAACCAAACTTGACAACGAAATGAATTGATATTCCCAGCACTATTAGATACAGACCATGGGAAGATGTCTGCAAAGTTTCAGCTTTGTAAGTTAGATAGTACGTGAGAAAATGACAAAACAGAGTTTTGGTGGACAGACGCGCGGACGGACGGCGGACATGCATATCATCAAAATTTACCTATACATGTGCTAGAACTGGTCGGGGTAATGCATAATTACCAACCACTTCCACCATACATGCAATAACAGTCGCGTGAGAGCTCGCCAAAAAAAGTACATTTTCGTTTTACGGACCACCTAAATGACCTTGACCCCGTGACCTTGGTGACCTTGAATTTTTTTAAATGGTTTTAGTCCAGCTACCCGATCCCAGGGTCAAAAGTGCCAAAATCGCAAAAATAAGGATTTCTTATTAGGGCTCCCTGCCATCCTGGCAAGAGCCCTATTGTAATTGTTCGATTTATTATTATTATTATTATTTATTATTATTATTATTATTATTATTATTATTATTCCGCCGATTTTTGTTCCAATCCTACCTCCAAAACTACTGCTCAGAATCTCTTCAAAATTTCCACAAAGATAGCTTAGGTCCTGAAGCAGATACCACAAAAATCCCAAGACTCTAGACTCAAAGACTAAGGGCAGATAACTCAAAACAACTTTAAAAATCGCGATTTCAACAGCTAATATCTCCGCCACGAAAGCTCCAAAGACTTCCAAAATTCTTGAACTGGTGCGCAATCAGATGGCCAACAAATTCTCTACACATCCAATGTAGCGAAATTGCTTCGTTTGGCCTCCAGATCGGATTAAGTGTTTTTGCACTGTTTTTTAGCAGATATCTCAGTACTTGACTCCCAAAATCTCCTCAGCTCAAACTACCAGCTCGAAAGCTTCCAAACTCTCCAGACTTTGGCTCCAAGTACCATACTAACAACTTCAAAGAAAAAATTCTGAGATATGTCTTCAATGGCCGCCATATTGACTGCAACTTCCGGCTGAAAGTTATTTTCAAACTTTTTATAGGACATCTTTAGCAAGCTCTAGCATTGGAAACTTATCAGGTAAGGCACTTGAACAACTACTGATGAGTCTTGCTTTGGTTGCTGAACAAGATCTATTCTTGCTCTTATGTCAAAAGTCACGTGATGTGGCGGCCATATTGGATTTAGCTAGCCTCTCATATTTTTACTTTGTAAACTACGTAGCTGCTAAAGTTCTTGATAGAAAGTGCTACAAATTACCACAATGCACCAGCATCAGACGCTGAACATTTCCTGTTCTTAGCTGTTTGTCAAAAGTTGCGTCATTTAGCGTCCATATTGGATTAAAGACCGTGAAAATGCCAAAAGTGATAAAAACGGCACAAAACAGCATATATCTCCGCCAAAATTGCTCCAATAGCTACCATATTTTGCATGTGACACCGTCATGAGATAGCGATCATTTTCGATCGGGCCGTCAAAATGGATATTTCCAGCCGTTTGGCCGCCATCTTGGATTTAAGTTTTTCTTCGTCAGGTTGCCATGGAAACCAAACTTGACAACGAAATGAATTGATATTCCCAGCACTATTAGATACAGACCATGGGAAGATGTCTGCAAAGTTTCAGCTTTGTAAGTTAGATAGTACGTGAGAAAATGACAAAACAGAGTTTTGGTGGACAGAAGACGCGCGGACGGACGGCGGACATGCATATCATCAAAATTTACCTATACATGTGCTAGAACTGGTCGGGGTAATGCATAATTACCAACCACTTCCACCATACATGCAATAACAGTCGCGTGAGAGCTCGCCAAAAAAAGTACATTTTCGTTTTACGGACCACCTAAATGACCTTGACCCCGTGACCTTGGTGACCTTGAATTTTTTTAAATGGTTTTAGTCCAGCTACCCGATCCCAGGGTCAAAAGTGCCAAAATCGCAAAAATAAGGATTTCTTATTAGGGCTCCCTGCCATCCTGGCAAGAGCCCTATTGTAATTGTTCGATTTATTATTATTATTATTATTTATTATTATTATTATTATTATTATTATTATTATTCCGCCGATTTTTGTTCCAATCCTACCTCCAAAACTACTGCTCAGAATCTCTTCAAAATTTCCACAAAGATAGCTTAGGTCCTGAAGCAGATACCACAAAAATCCCAAGACTCTAGACTCAAAGACTAAGGGCAGATAACTCAAAACAACTTTAAAAATCGCGATTTCAACAGCTAATATCTCCGCCACGAAAGCTCCAAAGACTTCCAAAATTCTTGAACTGGTGCGCAATCAGATGGCCAACAAATTCTCTACACATCCAATGTAGCGAAATTGCTTCGTTTGGCCTCCAGATCGGATTAAGTGTTTTTGCACTGTTTTTTAGCAGATATCTCAGTACTTGACTCCCAAAATCTCCTCAGCTCAAACTACCAGCTCGAAAGCTTCCAAACTCTCCAGACTTTGGCTCCAAGTACCATACTAACAACTTCAAAGAAAAAATTCTGAGATATGTCTTCAATGGCCGCCATATTGACTGCAACTTCCGGCTGAAAGTTATTTTCAAACTTTTTATAGGACATCTTTAGCAAGCTCTAGCATTGGAAACTTATCAGGTAAGGCACTTGAACAACTACTGATGAGTCTTGCTTTGGTTGCTGAACAAGATCTATTCTTGCTCTTATGTCAAAAGTCACGTGATGTGGCGGCCATATTGGATTTAGCTAGCCTCTCATATTTTTACTTTGTAAACTACGTAGCTGCTAAAGTTCTTGATAGAAAGTGCTACAAATTACCACAATGCACCAGCATCAGACGCTGAACATTTCCTGTTCTTAGCTGTTTGTCAAAAGTTGCGTCATTTAGCGTCCATATTGGATTAAAGACCGTGAAAATGCCAAAAGTGATAAAAACGGCACAAAACAGCATATATCTCCGCCAAAATTGCTCCAATAGCTACCATATTTTGCATGTGACACCGTCATGAGATAGCGATCATTTTCGATCGGGCCGTCAAAATGGATATTTCCAGCCGTTTGGCCGCCATCTTGGATTTAAGTTTTTCTTCGTCAGGTTGCCATGGAAACCAAACTTGACAACGAAATGAATTGATATTCCCAGCACTATTAGATACAGACCATGGGAAGATGTCTGCAAAGTTTCAGCTTTGTAAGTTAGATAGTACGTGAGAAAATGACAAAACAGAGTTTTGGTGGACAGACGCGCGGACGGACGGCGGACATGCATATCATCAAAATTTACCTATACATGTGCTAGAACTGGTCGGGGTAATGCATAATTACCAACCACTTCCACCATACATGCAATAACAGTCGCGTGAGAGCTCGCCAAAAAAAGTACATTTTCGTTTTACGGACCACCTAAATGACCTTGACCCCGTGACCTTGGTGACCTTGAATTTTTTTAAATGGTTTTAGTCCAGCTACCCGATCCCAGGGTCAAAAGTGCCAAAATCGCAAAAATAAGGATTTCTTATTAGGGCTCCCTGCCATCCTGGCAAGAGCCCTATTGTAATTGTTCGATTTATTATTATTATTATTATTTATTATTATTATTATTATTATTATTATTATTATTCCGCCGATTTTTGTTCCAATCCTACCTCCAAAACTACTGCTCAGAATCTCTTCAAAATTTCCACAAAGATAGCTTAGGTCCTGAAGCAGATACCACAAAAATCCCAAGACTCTAGACTCAAAGACTAAGGGCAGATAACTCAAAACAACTTTAAAAATCGCGATTTCAACAGCTAATATCTCCGCCACGAAAGCTCCAAAGACTTCCAAAATTCTTGAACTGGTGCGCAATCAGATGGCCAACAAATTCTCTACACATCCAATGTAGCGAAATTGCTTCGTTTGGCCTCCAGATCGGATTAAGTGTTTTTGCACTGTTTTTTAGCAGATATCTCAGTACTTGACTCCCAAAATCTCCTCAGCTCAAACTACCAGCTCGAAAGCTTCCAAACTCTCCAGACTTTGGCTCCAAGTACCATACTAACAACTTCAAAGAAAAAATTCTGAGATATGTCTTCAATGGCCGCCATATTGACTGCAACTTCCGGCTGAAAGTTATTTTCAAACTTTTTATAGGACATCTTTAGCAAGCTCTAGCATTGGAAACTTATCAGGTAAGGCACTTGAACAACTACTGATGAGTCTTGCTTTGGTTGCTGAACAAGATCTATTCTTGCTCTTATGTCAAAAGTCACGTGATGTGGCGGCCATATTGGATTTAGCTAGCCTCTCATATTTTTACTTTGTAAACTACGTAGCTGCTAAAGTTCTTGATAGAAAGTGCTACAAATTACCACAATGCACCAGCATCAGACGCTGAACATTTCCTGTTCTTAGCTGTTTGTCAAAAGTTGCGTCATTTAGCGTCCATATTGGATTAAAGACCGTGAAAATGCCAAAAGTGATAAAAACGGCACAAAACAGCATATATCTCCGCCAAAATTGCTCCAATAGCTACCATATTTTGCATGTGACACCGTCATGAGATAGCGATCATTTTCGATCGGGCCGTCAAAATGGATATTTCCAGCCGTTTGGCCGCCATCTTGGATTTAAGTTTTTCTTCGTCAGGTTGCCATGGAAACCAAACTTGACAACGAAATGAATTGATATTCCCAGCACTATTAGATACAGACCATGGGAAGATGTCTGCAAAGTTTCAGCTTTGTAAGTTAGATAGTACGTGAGAAAATGACAAAACAGAGTTTTGGTGGACAGACGCGCGGACGGACGGCGGACATGCATATCATCAAAATTTACCTATACATGTGCTAGAACTGGTCGGGGTAATGCATAATTACCAACCACTTCCACCATACATGCAATAACAGTCGCGTGAGAGCTCGCCAAAAAAAGTACATTTTCGTTTTACGGACCACCTAAATGACCTTGACCCCGTGACCTTGGTGACCTTGAATTTTTTTAAATGGTTTTAGTCCAGCTACCCGATCCCAGGGTCAAAAGTGCCAAAATCGCAAAAATAAGGATTTCTTATTAGGGCTCCCTGCCATCCTGGCAAGAGCCCTATTGTAATTGTTCGATTTATTATTATTATTATTATTTATTATTATTATTATTATTATTATTATTATTATTATTCCGCCGATTTTTGTTCCAATCCTACCTCCAAAACTACTGCTCAGAATCTCTTCAAAATTTCCACAAAGATAGCTTAGGTCCTGAAGCAGATACCACAAAAATCCCAAGACTCTAGACTCAAAGACTAAGGGCAGATAACTCAAAACAACTTTAAAAATCGCGATTTCAACAGCTAATATCTCCGCCACGAAAGCTCCAAAGACTTCCAAAATTCTTGAACTGGTGCGCAATCAGATGGCCAACAAATTCTCTACACATCCAATGTAGCGAAATTGCTTCGTTTGGCCTCCAGATCGGATTAAGTGTTTTTGCACTGTTTTTTAGCAGATATCTCAGTACTTGACTCCCAAAATCTCCTCAGCTCAAACTACCAGCTCGAAAGCTTCCAAACTCTCCAGACTTTGGCTCCAAGTACCATACTAACAACTTCAAAGAAAAAATTCTGAGATATGTCTTCAATGGCCGCCATATTGACTGCAACTTCCGGCTGAAAGTTATTTTCAAACTTTTTATAGGACATCTTTAGCAAGCTCTAGCATTGGAAACTTATCAGGTAAGGCACTTGAACAACTACTGATGAGTCTTGCTTTGGTTGCTGAACAAGATCTATTCTTGCTCTTATGTCAAAAGTCACGTGATGTGGCGGCCATATTGGATTTAGCTAGCCTCTCATATTTTTACTTTGTAAACTACGTAG
Organism: Haliotis rufescens; assembly: GCF_023055435.1. Taxonomy (NCBI): domain Eukaryota; kingdom Metazoa; phylum Mollusca; class Gastropoda; order Lepetellida; family Haliotidae; genus Haliotis; species Haliotis rufescens. The sequence continues at coordinate 1,539,930 of NW_025964024.1, forward strand.
CTGCTAAAGTTCTTGATAGAAAGTGCTACAAATTACCACAATGCACCAGCATCAGACGCTGAACATTTCCTGTTCTTAGCTGTTTGTCAAAAGTTGCGTCATTTAGCGTCCATATTGGATTAAAGACCGTGAAAATGCCAAAAGTGATAAAAACGGCACAAAACAGCATATATCTCCGCCAAAATTGCTCCAATAGCTACCATATTTTGCATGTGACACCGTCATGAGATAGCGATCATTTTCGATCGGGCCGTCAAAATGGATATTTCCAGCCGTTTGGCCGCCATCTTGGATTTAAGTTTTTCTTCGTCAGGTTGCCATGGAAACCAAACTTGACAACGAAATGAATTGATATTCCCAGCACTATTAGATACAGACCATGGGAAGATGTCTGCAAAGTTTCAGCTTTGTAAGTTAGATAGTACGTGAGAAAATGACAAAACAGAGTTTTGGTGGACAGACGCGCGGACGGACGGCGGACATGCATATCATCAAAATTTACCTATACATGTGCTAGAACTGGTCGGGGTAATGCATAATTACCAACCACTTCCACCATACATGCAATAACAGTCGCGTGAGAGCTCGCCAAAAAAAGTACATTTTCGTTTTACGGACCACCTAAATGACCTTGACCCCGTGACCTTGGTGACCTTGAATTTTTTTAAATGGTTTTAGTCCAGCTACCCGATCCCAGGGTCAAAAGTGCCAAAATCGCAAAAATAAGGATTTCTTATTAGGGCTCCCTGCCATCCTGGCAAGAGCCCTATTGTAATTGTTCGATTTATTATTATTATTATTATTTATTATTATTATTATTATTATTATTATTATTATTCCGCCGATTTTTGTTCCAATCCTACCTCCAAAACTACTGCTCAGAATCTCTTCAAAATTTCCACAAAGATAGCTTAGGTCCTGAAGCAGATACCACAAAAATCCCAAGACTCTAGACTCAAAGACTAAGGGCAGATAACTCAAAACAACTTTAAAAATCGCGATTTCAACAGCTAATATCTCCGCCACGAAAGCTCCAAAGACTTCCAAAATTCTTGAACTGGTGCGCAATCAGATGGCCAACAAATTCTCTACACATCCAATGTAGCGAAATTGCTTCGTTTGGCCTCCAGATCGGATTAAGTGTTTTTGCACTGTTTTTTAGCAGATATCTCAGTACTTGACTCCCAAAATCTCCTCAGCTCAAACTACCAGCTCGAAAGCTTCCAAACTCTCCAGACTTTGGCTCCAAGTACCATACTAACAACTTCAAAGAAAAAATTCTGAGATATGTCTTCAATGGCCGCCATATTGACTGCAACTTCCGGCTGAAAGTTATTTTCAAACTTTTTATAGGACATCTTTAGCAAGCTCTAGCATTGGAAACTTATCAGGTAAGGCACTTGAACAACTACTGATGAGTCTTGCTTTGGTTGCTGAACAAGATCTATTCTTGCTCTTATGTCAAAAGTCACGTGATGTGGCGGCCATATTGGATTTAGCTAGCCTCTCATATTTTTACTTTGTAAACTACGTAGCTGCTAAAGTTCTTGATAGAAAGTGCTACAAATTACCACAATGCACCAGCATCAGACGCTGAACATTTCCTGTTCTTAGCTGTTTGTCAAAAGTTGCGTCATTTAGCGTCCATATTGGATTAAAGACCGTGAAAATGCCAAAAGTGATAAAAACGGCACAAAACAGCATATATCTCCGCCAAAATTGCTCCAATAGCTACCATATTTTGCATGTGACACCGTCATGAGATAGCGATCATTTTCGATCGGGCCGTCAAAATGGATATTTCCAGCCGTTTGGCCGCCATCTTGGATTTAAGTTTTTCTTCGTCAGGTTGCCATGGAAACCAAACTTGACAACGAAATGAATTGATATTCCCAGCACTATTAGATACAGACCATGGGAAGATGTCTGCAAAGTTTCAGCTTTGTAAGTTAGATAGTACGTGAGAAAATGACAAAACAGAGTTTTGGTGGACAGACGCGCGGACGGACGGCGGACATGCATATCATCAAAATTTACCTATACATGTGCTAGAACTGGTCGGGGTAATGCATAATTACCAACCACTTCCACCATACATGCAATAACAGTCGCGTGAGAGCTCGCCAAAAAAAGTACATTTTCGTTTTACGGACCACCTAAATGACCTTGACCCCGTGACCTTGGTGACCTTGAATTTTTTTAAATGGTTTTAGTCCAGCTACCCGATCCCAGGGTCAAAAGTGCCAAAATCGCAAAAATAAGGATTTCTTATTAGGGCTCCCTGCCATCCTGGCAAGAGCCCTATTGTAATTGTTCGATTTATTATTATTATTATTATTTATTATTATTATTATTATTATTATTATTATTATTATTCCGCCGATTTTTGTTCCAATCCTACCTCCAAAACTACTGCTCAGAATCTCTTCAAAATTTCCACAAAGATAGCTTAGGTCCTGAAGCAGATACCACAAAAATCCCAAGACTCTAGACTCAAAGACTAAGGGCAGATAACTCAAAACAACTTTAAAAATCGCGATTTCAACAGCTAATATCTCCGCCACGAAAGCTCCAAAGACTTCCAAAATTCTTGAACTGGTGCGCAATCAGATGGCCAACAAATTCTCTACACATCCAATGTAGCGAAATTGCTTCGTTTGGCCTCCAGATCGGATTAAGTGTTTTTGCACTGTTTTTTAGCAGATATCTCAGTACTTGACTCCCAAAATCTCCTCAGCTCAAACTACCAGCTCGAAAGCTTCCAAACTCTCCAGACTTTGGCTCCAAGTACCATACTAACAACTTCAAAGAAAAAATTCTGAGATATGTCTTCAATGGCCGCCATATTGACTGCAACTTCCGGCTGAAAGTTATTTTCAAACTTTTTATAGGACATCTTTAGCAAGCTCTAGCATTGGAAACTTATCAGGTAAGGCACTTGAACAACTACTGATGAGTCTTGCTTTGGTTGCTGAACAAGATCTATTCTTGCTCTTATGTCAAAAGTCACGTGATGTGGCGGCCATATTGGATTTAGCTAGCCTCTCATATTTTTACTTTGTAAACTACGTAGCTGCTAAAGTTCTTGATAGAAAGTGCTACAAATTACCACAATGCACCAGCATCAGACGCTGAACATTTCCTGTTCTTAGCTGTTTGTCAAAAGTTGCGTCATTTAGCGTCCATATTGGATTAAAGACCGTGAAAATGCCAAAAGTGATAAAAACGGCACAAAACAGCATATATCTCCGCCAAAATTGCTCCAATAGCTACCATATTTTGCATGTGACACCGTCATGAGATAGCGATCATTTTCGATCGGGCCGTCAAAATGGATATTTCCAGCCGTTTGGCCGCCATCTTGGATTTAAGTTTTTCTTCGTCAGGTTGCCATGGAAACCAAACTTGACAACGAAATGAATTGATATTCCCAGCACTATTAGATACAGACCATGGGAAGATGTCTGCAAAGTTTCAGCTTTGTAAGTTAGATAGTACGTGAGAAAATGACAAAACAGAGTTTTGGTGGACAGACGCGCGGACGGACGGCGGACATGCATATCATCAAAATTTACCTATACATGTGCTAGAACTGGTCGGGGTAATGCATAATTACCAACCACTTCCACCATACATGCAATAACAGTCGCGTGAGAGCTCGCCAAAAAAAGTACATTTTCGTTTTACGGACCACCTAAATGACCTTGACCCCGTGACCTTGGTGACCTTGAATTTTTTTAAATGGTTTTAGTCCAGCTACCCGATCCCAGGGTCAAAAGTGCCAAAATCGCAAAAATAAGGATTTCTTATTAGGGCTCCCTGCCATCCTGGCAAGAGCCCTATTGTAATTGTTCGATTTATTATTATTATTATTATTTATTATTATTATTATTATTATTATTATTATTATTCCGCCGATTTTTGTTCCAATCCTACCTCCAAAACTACTGCTCAGAATCTCTTCAAAATTTCCACAAAGATAGCTTAGGTCCTGAAGCAGATACCACAAAAATCCCAAGACTCTAGACTCAAAGACTAAGGGCAGATAACTCAAAACAACTTTAAAAATCGCGATTTCAACAGCTAATATCTCCGCCACGAAAGCTCCAAAGACTTCCAAAATTCTTGAACTGGTGCGCAATCAGATGGCCAACAAATTCTCTACACATCCAATGTAGCGAAATTGCTTCGTTTGGCCTCCAGATCGGATTAAGTGTTTTTGCACTGTTTTTTAGCAGATATCTCAGTACTTGACTCCCAAAATCTCCTCAGCTCAAACTACCAGCTCGAAAGCTTCCAAACTCTCCAGACTTTGGCTCCAAGTACCATACTAACAACTTCAAAGAAAAAATTCTGAGATATGTCTTCAATGGCCGCCATATTGACTGCAACTTCCGGCTGAAAGTTATTTTCAAACTTTTTATAGGACATCTTTAGCAAGCTCTAGCATTGGAAACTTATCAGGTAAGGCACTTGAACAACTACTGATGAGTCTTGCTTTGGTTGCTGAACAAGATCTATTCTTGCTCTTATGTCAAAAGTCACGTGATGTGGCGGCCATATTGGATTTAGCTAGCCTCTCATATTTTTACTTTGTAAACTACGTAGCTGCTAAAGTTCTTGATAGAAAGTGCTACAAATTACCACAATGCACCAGCATCAGACGCTGAACATTTCCTGTTCTTAGCTGTTTGTCAAAAGTTGCGTCATTTAGCGTCCATATTGGATTAAAGACCGTGAAAATGCCAAAAGTGATAAAAACGGCACAAAACAGCATATATCTCCGCCAAAATTGCTCCAATAGCTACCATATTTTGCATGTGACACCGTCATGAGATAGCGATCATTTTCGATCGGGCCGTCAAAATGGATATTTCCAGCCGTTTGGCCGCCATCTTGGATTTAAGTTTTTCTTCGTCAGGTTGCCATGGAAACCAAACTTGACAACGAAATGAATTGATATTCCCAGCACTATTAGATACAGACCATGGGAAGATGTCTGCAAAGTTTCAGCTTTGTAAGTTAGATAGTACGTGAGAAAATGACAAAACAGAGTTTTGGTGGACAGACGCGCGGACGGACGGCGGACATGCATATCATCAAAATTTACCTATACATGTGCTAGAACTGGTCGGGGTAATGCATAATTACCAACCACTTCCACCATACATGCAATAACAGTCGCGTGAGAGCTCGCCAAAAAAAGTACATTTTCGTTTTACGGACCACCTAAATGACCTTGACCCCGTGACCTTGGTGACCTTGAATTTTTTTAAATGGTTTTAGTCCAGCTACCCGATCCCAGGGTCAAAAGTGCCAAAATCGCAAAAATAAGGATTTCTTATTAGGGCTCCCTGCCATCCTGGCAAGAGCCCTATTGTAATTGTTCGATTTATTATTATTATTATTATTTATTATTATTATTATTATTATTATTATTATTATTATTCCGCCGATTTTTGTTCCAATCCTACCTCCAAAACTACTGCTCAGAATCTCTTCAAAATTTCCACAAAGATAGCTTAGGTCCTGAAGCAGATACCACAAAAATCCCAAGACTCTAGACTCAAAGACTAAGGGCAGATAACTCAAAACAACTTTAAAAATCGCGATTTCAACAGCTAATATCTCCGCCACGAAAGCTCCAAAGACTTCCAAAATTCTTGAACTGGTGCGCAATCAGATGGCCAACAAATTCTCTACACATCCAATGTAGCGAAATTGCTTCGTTTGGCCTCCAGATCGGATTAAGTGTTTTTGCACTGTTTTTTAGCAGATATCTCAGTACTTGACTCCCAAAATCTCCTCAGCTCAAACTACCAGCTCGAAAGCTTCCAAACTCTCCAGACTTTGGCTCCAAGTACCATACTAACAACTTCAAAGAAAAAATTCTGAGATATGTCTTCAATGGCCGCCATATTGACTGCAACTTCCGGCTGAAAGTTATTTTCAAACTTTTTATAGGACATCTTTAGCAAGCTCTAGCATTGGAAACTTATCAGGTAAGGCACTTGAACAACTACTGATGAGTCTTGCTTTGGTTGCTGAACAAGATCTATTCTTGCTCTTATGTCAAAAGTCACGTGATGTGGCGGCCATATTGGATTTAGCTAGCCTCTCATATTTTTACTTTGTAAACTACGTAGCTGCTAAAGTTCTTGATAGAAAGTGCTACAAATTACCACAATGCACCAGCATCAGACGCTGAACATTTCCTGTTCTTAGCTGTTTGTCAAAAGTTGCGTCATTTAGCGTCCATATTGGATTAAAGACCGTGAAAATGCCAAAAGTGATAAAAACGGCACAAAACAGCATATATCTCCGCCAAAATTGCTCCAATAGCTACCATATTTTGCATGTGACACCGTCATGAGATAGCGATCATTTTCGATCGGGCCGTCAAAATGGATATTTCCAGCCGTTTGGCCGCCATCTTGGATTTAAGTTTTTCTTCGTCAGGTTGCCATGGAAACCAAACTTGACAACGAAATGAATTGATATTCCCAGCACTATTAGATACAGACCATGGGAAGATGTCTGCAAAGTTTCAGCTTTGTAAGTTAGATAGTACGTGAGAAAATGACAAAACAGAGTTTTGGTGGACAGACGCGCGGACGGACGGCGGACATGCATATCATCAAAATTTACCTATACATGTGCTAGAACTGGTCGGGGTAATGCATAATTACCAACCACTTCCACCATACATGCAATAACAGTCGCGTGAGAGCTCGCCAAAAAAAGTACATTTTCGTTTTACGGACCACCTAAATGACCTTGACCCCGTGACCTTGGTGACCTTGAATTTTTTTAAATGGTTTTAGTCCAGCTACCCGATCCCAGGGTCAAAAGTGCCAAAATCGCAAAAATAAGGATTTCTTATTAGGGCTCCCTGCCATCCTGGCAAGAGCCCTATTGTAATTGTTCGATTTATTATTATTATTATTATTTATTATTATTATTATTATTATTATTATTATTATTCCGCCGATTTTTGTTCCAATCCTACCTCCAAAACTACTGCTCAGAATCTCTTCAAAATTTCCACAAAGATAGCTTAGGTCCTGAAGCAGATACCACAAAAATCCCAAGACTCTAGACTCAAAGACTAAGGGCAGATAACTCAAAACAACTTTAAAAATCGCGATTTCAACAGCTAATATCTCCGCCACGAAAGCTCCAAAGACTTCCAAAATTCTTGAACTGGTGCGCAATCAGATGGCCAACAAATTCTCTACACATCCAATGTAGCGAAATTGCTTCGTTTGGCCTCCAGATCGGATTAAGTGTTTTTGCACTGTTTTTTAGCAGATATCTCAGTACTTGACTCCCAAAATCTCCTCAGCTCAAACTACCAGCTCGAAAGCTTCCAAACTCTCCAGACTTTGGCTCCAAGTACCATACTAACAACTTCAAAGAAAAAATTCTGAGATATGTCTTCAATGGCCGCCATATTGACTGCAACTTCCGGCTGAAAGTTATTTTCAAACTTTTTATAGGACATCTTTAGCAAGCTCTAGCATTGGAAACTTATCAGGTAAGGCACTTGAACAACTACTGATGAGTCTTGCTTTGGTTGCTGAACAAGATCTATTCTTGCTCTTATGTCAAAAGTCACGTGATGTGGCGGCCATATTGGATTTAGCTAGCCTCTCATATTTTTACTTTGTAAACTACGTAGCTGCTAAAGTTCTTGATAGAAAGTGCTACAAATTACCACAATGCACCAGCATCAGACGCTGAACATTTCCTGTTCTTAGCTGTTTGTCAAAAGTTGCGTCATTTAGCGTCCATATTGGATTAAAGACCGTGAAAATGCCAAAAGTGATAAAAACGGCACAAAACAGCATATATCTCCGCCAAAATTGCTCCAATAGCTACCATATTTTGCATGTGACACCGTCATGAGATAGCGATCATTTTCGATCGGGCCGTCAAAATGGATATTTCCAGCCGTTTGGCCGCCATCTTGGATTTAAGTTTTTCTTCGTCAGGTTGCCATGGAAACCAAACTTGACAACGAAATGAATTGATATTCCCAGCACTATTAGATACAGACCATGGGAAGATGTCTGCAAAGTTTCAGCTTTGTAAGTTAGATAGTACGTGAGAAAATGACAAAACAGAGTTTTGGTGGACAGACGCGCGGACGGACGGCGGACATGCATATCATCAAAATTTACCTATACATGTGCTAGAACTGGTCGGGGTAATGCATAATTACCAACCACTTCCACCATACATGCAATAACAGTCGCGTGAGAGCTCGCCAAAAAAAGTACATTTTCGTTTTACGGACCACCTAAATGACCTTGACCCCGTGACCTTGGTGACCTTGAATTTTTTTAAATGGTTTTAGTCCAGCTACCCGATCCCAGGGTCAAAAGTGCCAAAATCGCAAAAATAAGGATTTCTTATTAGGGCTCCCTGCCATCCTGGCAAGAGCCCTATTGTAATTGTTCGATTTATTATTATTATTATTATTTATTATTATTATTATTATTATTATTATTATTATTATTCCGCCGATTTTTGTTCCAATCCTACCTCCAAAACTACTGCTCAGAATCTCTTCAAAATTTCCACAAAGATAGCTTAGGTCCTGAAGCAGATACCACAAAAATCCCAAGACTCTAGACTCAAAGACTAAGGGCAGATAACTCAAAACAACTTTAAAAATCGCGATTTCAACAGCTAATATCTCCGCCACGAAAGCTCCAAAGACTTCCAAAATTCTTGAACTGGTGCGCAATCAGATGGCCAACAAATTCTCTACACATCCAATGTAGCGAAATTGCTTCGTTTGGCCTCCAGATCGGATTAAGTGTTTTTGCACTGTTTTTTAGCAGATATCTCAGTACTTGACTCCCAAAATCTCCTCAGCTCAAACTACCAGCTCGAAAGCTTCCAAACTCTCCAGACTTTGGCTCCAAGTACCATACTAACAACTTCAAAGAAAAAATTCTGAGATATGTCTTCAATGGCCGCCATATTGACTGCAACTTCCGGCTGAAAGTTATTTTCAAACTTTTTATAGGACATCTTTAGCAAGCTCTAGCATTGGAAACTTATCAGGTAAGGCACTTGAACAACTACTGATGAGTCTTGCTTTGGTTGCTGAACAAGATCTATTCTTGCTCTTATGTCAAAAGTCACGTGATGTGGCGGCCATATTGGATTTAGCTAGCCTCTCATATTTTTACTTTGTAAACTACGTAGCTGCTAAAGTTCTTGATAGAAAGTGCTACAAATTACCACAATGCACCAGCATCAGACGCTGAACATTTCCTGTTCTTAGCTGTTTGTCAAAAGTTGCGTCATTTAGCGTCCATATTGGATTAAAGACCGTGAAAATGCCAAAAGTGATAAAAACGGCACAAAACAGCATATATCTCCGCCAAAATTGCTCCAATAGCTACCATATTTTGCATGTGACACCGTCATGAGATAGCGATCATTTTCGATCGGGCCGTCAAAATGGATATTTCCAGCCGTTTGGCCGCCATCTTGGATTTAAGTTTTTCTTCGTCAGGTTGCCATGGAAACCAAACTTGACAACGAAATGAATTGATATTCCCAGCACTATTAGATACAGACCATGGGAAGATGTCTGCAAAGTTTCAGCTTTGTAAGTTAGATAGTACGTGAGAAAATGACAAAACAGAGTTTTGGTGGACAGACGCGCGGACGGACGGCGGACATGCATATCATCAAAATTTACCTATACATGTGCTAGAACTGGTCGGGGTAATGCATAATTACCAACCACTTCCACCATACATGCAATAACAGTCGCGTGAGAGCTCGCCAAAAAAAGTACATTTTCGTTTTACGGACCACCTAAATGACCTTGACCCCGTGACCTTGGTGACCTTGAATTTTTTTAAATGGTTTTAGTCCAGCTACCCGATCCCAGGGTCAAAAGTGCCAAAATCGCAAAAATAAGGATTTCTTATTAGGGCTCCCTGCCATCCTGGCAAGAGCCCTATTGTAATTGTTCGATTTATTATTATTATTATTATTTATTATTATTATTATTATTATTATTATTATTATTATTCCGCCGATTTTTGTTCCAATCCTACCTCCAAAACTACTGCTCAGAATCTCTTCAAAATTTCCACAAAGATAGCTTAGGTCCTGAAGCAGATACCACAAAAATCCCAAGACTCTAGACTCAAAGACTAAGGGCAGATAACTCAAAACAACTTTAAAAATCGCGATTTCAACAGCTAATATCTCCGCCACGAAAGCTCCAAAGACTTCCAAAATTCTTGAACTGGTGCGCAATCAGATGGCCAACAAATTCTCTACACATCCAATGTAGCGAAATTGCTTCGTTTGGCCTCCAGATCGGATTAAGTGTTTTTGCACTGTTTTTTAGCAGATATCTCAGTACTTGACTCCCAAAATCTCCTCAGCTCAAACTACCAGCTCGAAAGCTTCCAAACTCTCCAGACTTTGGCTCCAAGTACCATACTAACAACTTCAATGAAAATATACGTATGTGATATGTTGCCCTGATAGCCCTTGTCCTGGCGATTCCAGAATACCAAACAGATTAACTCTAGCTCAACAGACAACGAAACTACAGAGAGTTGAAAATAGCACTCTTTGGCCCAGGTCCATAAACTTGACAAATAGCACAACTCTAAATACCCGTAGCTGAACTCTAAATACCCGTAACTCCGAAACTACTCGTCCGATTTCGACCAGATTTGGTATATGTATATTGAGTGGGGATGTCTGTGCTACCACGACCAATTGTAGCGACATAGGAAATAAGACGACGGGGAGAGAAATTATGCATAATTTATGTATAACAACATCTTTCAGCATCTTGCTCCTAACCAGATCATTCTATAACTGGCAGACTAGGCAATCTTTAGTATTTACATGTGCAATTCGATATTAAAATGCAGTCACAAATCACAAATCCTACATACATCAAACTCTTATTTCACATGTTCTGAAAATGTCATTTAGTGGGGGTGACATGGGTGCTTTACGAACTCTTCAAACATTTTTTAAAGTAAAAGACACTGAAAGAAGCAGCCATAGAATCACAACTACGTCCCGTTCACTGCACTTCAATCGCCAGTAATACTGTGTCCTCTTTGCGCTATACGCTACATGATTGTCGATAGACCAGTGGTATAGGTTTATTTATATACCAAACTACAGTCTGCAGTACGTGAGCTTTGTGTATAGTTTTCGGCTGTGGACTACAGAAATCAGTTACCAGGGTCAATGAGATACAGTGTTTATACAGCTGATGGATAACGCAAGCAGAAACGGACTATAGAAATACATTTACGTTTGCGCTCGCATGTTCAATGGTTCTGCATAGAAAACAGTGTAGCTGAGAGTAAATAACGACATCGTGTGTTTGTTATGTGAAAACTAATATCTGCATCAATTGGCGCGAATTCACAATACACATTGTCAACAGAGTTAAGCAAAGAACTGCGCATACATGTGTATTGGCCTCACAGCGTGTCAGCGTACCTCAGTCCCATGCGGCCGGGTCGGTCGGTCGGTCGGGTGCATATTGGAACGTGATCCACGTGCACGGCAATGGAGAGTGAACCAGTGGTAGCGCTATATCGGATTACCTAAGCTTCTGGCAGCGGGGTCATCCGAGAGCCAAGTGTGGGCTCCTCCAGTCAAAACGGACCCTACCTCCCCACCCCAGGGAAACACCTCCTTCATAAATCTTTTTCGGACTGCGGGATTTACGGTAGGTTTGTGATTGAAAGTTTGATATTCCTGAACCCTCCGATTAATTTACTCGTACTTGTCATAATTGTATTACCGCAACTTCCAAGTATAGTAACCGACGGGTGATATGTTAACTTCATGTTTCGATAGCAGCGATTTCTATAGTCTGTTTCATTATGGATTTTCTTCACGCTGTTTTCAGTAGTCTCTGCCAGCAGAAAGCACGCATTTTGTACGTTTGTGATTTAATATCGCTGAACTTTCCGTTTAATTTACTGGTACTTGTCTTAATTGTATTACCACAATTTCAAGTAATAACAGACCATTTATATGTTCACTTCCTTTCAATAGTAGCGACTTCTATAGTCTGTTTCTGTATAGATTCTCTTCACGCTGTTTGTAATACATTCTGCCAGTGGAAAGTGCACAGTTTCCCGTACTTGTACACTAGATCCGTTCAGTTGCTCCCTGTCTAAAAGGATCGTTGTACAACATGTTTGGTTTTCTTTTTATAAAATGCCTTATTTTCTTTGGAACGGATTTCCGCACTATCAACTTACCTTTTTATAATACGAACCTGTTCATTTTTGATACTTCCATTTTTTCCTGAAAGATCCCAGATATAATGCCAACTTTAAGGAGTATTATTTACCCATATCATTATGGTTTAGAAACCAGTCCCTTTCTCAACCTACTTAAGTGCATTGATCTCCATTGTGTTTACAGCTAATCTTCTTTTAAACTTTGATCACAAACGCTTGGAAGACTTGGGGTTTTCTTAGCTGATTGGTTGAATTGCTTCAACAAGGAGATGACAAGAGATGACTGACATGTGTTCTTACTGTTAGATAATGTCCCAAGCCATCTCATCCCTGAGCACGGGTCAAATTACAAGATCCATTTCCTGCATATTACAATAACAAGTCACCAACACCTCTGCATGCTGGTATCTTCCATACTTAACAGGTACAGGGCCAAAATGGGAATTTTTTTCTTGGTCAAAACGGACAGGTGAAATATCCTATTGATAATCCAGATCATATTATAGTCGTGCACAGTATAGCACATATCCTTCCGCATATCCGAATGCTTTTATATAACAACAGGAGAAAATGCCTTAATGGTAATCAATTAGTTTTATTAAGAACTCAGTTTCAATGGTTTTTAGTACTCTGTATAACCAAAGTGCAATTTTACAAAAGTACATCTATGAATAGAACAGGATCCGCTTCCACAATTCTTACACAGCGGGAGCCCGACATCGCTGCTTGCAGCTATATTTAATTATTGTAATTATTATTTATTTATTATATTATAATTTCAATTCGTTATAACCGTAGTTCGTTGTAGGCACATATACAGCCTATATACAGCAAATGGACGGGACCCAGGAAACAGTTCGTTACATCCGTAACTTTGGTATAAACGTGTTCGTTATAAACGTAGTTTACTTTATAAACAAATAGTAATTCCAGAATCCAAGTCTTGTCTGGCTTCCAGATTTATTTTGCAACATCATATACACTGTTTCCAGCAGCTAACTGTTAATATGTATGTCTGTGCAAATTTGCATTGAAATACGTGTTTACACTATATCGAGTCAACATAAGCTCAGTAGGAAGGTATATTTCAATATTGCTGTAAATCACATATTTGAAATATTTAACATGTGTTTTAGTAGTTTAGTAACAATCTAGATCTCCCATGGATCATGTCTGAACTTTCAGATGTCATTTGTCAGATGGGGTACATGTATGTGATTAGGTTTAACGAAGTCACGATCCACAAGAACCTTGGGTCATCGCATGACACTTTCGTGCCATCGTATCACCTCCTCGCAGGATCTGTTCATGGCTTCGTATAACAGCACCCCGCGTCCGTGTCGTCCTACTGTCGCCATCTTGCAGGCAATGGTTATTTGTGAGGAAGAGGCAGGGAGCAGCTGAATGGGATTGTCACGCCGTTGTTCTTGTAATAGCACCGTGGTGTTACTTTTGTATCATCACATCGTACACTTATACCGTGCTTCTGTGTGTGTACACACACCACTACATGTTTGTCACAATGTTAGGAAATGGCAGCAATTGGCCAGCTCAGAGAAGTCGCAAATTGGCAATCGTATGTAAAGGTGAAGGAAGCGCACCACAAATATGCTTAATATCCATCAATTCACATGCGTGATCGTATTCAATGGAATGAGAATTACAAACACCAAGTGAATAAATATGAATATTTAAACGAAAGAAGGTAGGTATGAATGTCTGACTGACCATTCCAAATATTGCGTCATCAGTCGCAGATTATACATTCAGCAACAAAAAGCAATATGATGGAGACCCGTCTTCAGCAACCCATGCTTGCCGTAAAAGGCGACTATGCTTGTCGTGAGGGGCGACTAACGGGATCGGGAGGTCAGCCTCGCTGACTTGGTTGAAGCATGTCATCGATCCCAATAGCGTGGATCGATGCTCATGATATCAATCACTGGATTATCTGGTCCATACTCGATTATTTACTGACCGCCGTCATATAGCTGGAATATTGCTGAGTACGGTGTAAAACAACAAACCAACAACAATATGATGGATTGCGCGACCTTGATAGTGTTAATCAATGTCCTTTGGCAAAATCTTCAAATCCACTTCCTAGTGGCACACAAGGAAAGTCTCAACGCAACTATATCACTGAAAATGCCCAAAGCATGAAGAAACAATCACGCGTTTAACTGATAATCATGAAATTACAGGCACGAACATTTTTTGCACTGGAATATGGATACAAAACCTACATTGGATATAGATTTGTGATAAAACGTTTTTTAGTCATCTTTGTTTTCTATAGTGCATTATTATTATTATGTTTCAATTGTCGTACATCTGTCTTATAATGCTTATCTTCTTCAGACACGCATCTTCATCGGATATTACTCAGTGTATATGAAGGAATGGCTGAATGTTTTTAGGAGAGAAAATTTTCTTATACTAAGGACGGAGGACTACAATCACGACATGAAGGGAACGCTGCGAAAAGTGTATGATTATTTGAAATTAAGTAAGTTGTCATATATATATTTACTAAATATGTATTTTCACTCATTTCCTGTGATCTATTCTTATGATTTACATCTTTATTTTTCCCTTTGCTCCCAATAGAATGGTTTTCTGTAATTAATCCAGATGCCGTTGAAGTTTTATGTTTCATATGTTCTTATATTTTGTTTATAATAACAACACATTATTGAGGATAGAGTGAGTGAGTGAGGTAATGCTTTATGTCACATCGGCAATATTTCAGCCATATCGTGACGAGTATTGAGGATAGAGGACTGCCACAACTTCTTGAAAGGTCAACTACGAACAGTGTTTGATTATTTACCAGATGTTTAATATGAATATCATGAAAACAAAGCAGAATTGAAACAACGAATATATAACAAAGATTTATGCAATAAAAAAAAATTTTCAATGATCGGTGAAACTTATTTCAGATTACAATGAAGAATTCTTGACTAGTGTTGTAAACATACCTCATATGCACGTCACTGAGAACAAGAAGAAAGCTGGACCGATGCTAAAAGAAACTCGTCTTTTGCTGGACAAATTATACCGACCATACCTCGAAGAGTTAGCTGTTCTACTCCAAGACAAGAGGTTTCTGTGGTTGACATGACTCCGGCATAGGTACAGCATGTACACCATACAGAAGAAACTTTTAGACTGCTTTGTTGAAAATATGCTTTGGTGGTATAGTCCTATAAATGTTGCACCGTAATATATATCAAAACCGTTTTGGTACTTGTGATACCTCTCAAACAACAATGTCGGGCAAAAGTAAGTTACACTTTGACCAAAAATTATAAACGTTATGAAACCGTTACAATGCTGACAACAGCCATCCAAAAACTGCCAACTGATGTCCAAAATACAACTATGGTACCCGTATCAAATACTTCAACATCAAATAACCATTTCTTGGTCCTTTTATATAGCCACCATCACATATGAGTGTATTCTTCCTTTTACCCGGCAGTATAGCTTTTTGTCATGGTGATGTGAACCTTTATTTAGTTATTTCACATGGAAGTCGTGCAGGCATCCGACTAGATGACAAAACCAACAGGGCCACTCCTGTCAATGACTATAATCAATGGTTTCTTGTACCCGATTTCCTCAGACGGTGGTTCAGGGTTCTGATCTAGAATTCCTGTTGCTTAAACTGATGAAGTCCTGGCATAACTGTACCAAGTTAGTGTAAATTCGTTTGTTTGTTTGTTTTTTAACGCCGCACTCAGCTATATGACGGTGGTCTGGATCAGACAGTTCGGTGATTGATATCATGAGCATCGATCTACGCAATTGGTATACGTCAACGAGTCTTAAAATCCGATCCCGATCCCTTAACCATAGGTTAAGACTTTATCTAACCTGTTTCTTCATGGGTATTCATTTGGTAAAGGTTCCTATGGCTTACAACGTGACATTAAAGACACTGGTTCCTGATGTTATAACTGAATAATTCCTTTTGGACTTTGTTCCATTTTGCAGCACATGTTTTTTGTTATTTTATTAAGTGAAAATCACTGGGAGGCACGACGTCGTCACGGTCAATGCATGCATTCGTAATGAAAACATGCGCAGGTTAATCTCGAGCTTGAACTACATTGCGTTTTGTGACTTGTCTTCACGTAAGAATGTACAGCTTAATCTTCACACTTAATAAATGGTGCGTGTCTCTTCGTGAATTTTGTGCTCATGTTTTACAGATTTTTGTATTTTTATAACAATATTTGTAATTAGGGAATGTTACTTGTCCCGCATTATGCGAGGTGGCGAAAAGGGGCTTAACGTGCATTCACGTGCGTGTGTGGTTAGGTGGTAAAATGCGGTTTAACATCGTGTTTAAGATTTGTTGCACTTATATAGGGACGTACACTAGATGCCATGCCGCAGTTTAGCATGGATGCTCGCATTCAAAGAGCAGCTTCTTTTCTATGCGTCCGATCCTCAACATGCAGATTTCGAACAGACTGGACCTTCAAAACTCCGGGACCGCACTAACAATTTCCCCTAGGCTACCGCAGTTTTGGGTGAGTGAGTGAGTTGGGTTTAACGCCGCTTTTAGCAGTATTCTAGTTATATCGCGGCGTGTTAGCTTAATGTGGGAGGAAAGCCCGAAGTGATGCAGGTCTCAGACGTTTACAACTTCGGTGAAACCCACGAGCAAGGGTAGGGTGCTGACAAACCTAGTTACAAAATTCGGGCGAACCGGGATTCGAACCCACAATCATAGGTTTCTGGGATGCCCAAGTGACGTAACTCGGCACAGCGACGACAGTTTTGAACAGGGGCCGAGTGTTAACGTTCATCACTAGCACCTGGTGTCATCACATATTTTCAGTGATCCATTTATTTTAGTTTCCAAACGAATTTGTCTCGGCGGATAACCGAGACTACTTATACTATGGTGTTGACGAATTTATACTAAATGTCACGTTGTCTTCTCATGTCCATTGTCAAGGTCACTTGGCCCGTGAAGATTCCGGGGTCTTCAGCAACCCATACTTGCCGTAAAAGGCGACTATGCTTGTCGTAAGAAGCGACTAACGGGATCGGGTGGTCAGACTCGCTGACTTGGTTGATGCATGTCATCGATCCCAATTGGGTGGATCGATGCGCATGTTGTCAATCACTGGATTGTCTGGTCCAGACTCGATTATTTGGTCTCTTACCGCCGTCATAAAGCTGGAATAATGCTGCGTACGGCGTTAAAGAGCAAACAAACAACCAACAAATGTTAAGGTCATTGACCCTTCACAAACGGTTTCTTTGAAATTACAAGCATTCTCGCCAAAGCGGCATGGTGTCAGCCTTTGAAGATATGCGTTATATCACAGGGGGTTTATCGTTTAACTGCTCTTCACCGAGAATGATTATGACATACACTCATTTGGTTGCGCGAGACAAACAACAATGTCGCGAAAGACTAAACGCACAGGTAATCATGTATTTCCACTATACCTTGATGTACGTTCAAACTACCCGTGAAGATTCCTGGGTAGAGTAGGTATTCAGCAACCCAACGTAAAAGGTGACTATGCTTGTCGTTAAAGGCGACTAACGTTATCGAGTGGTCAGGCTCGCTGACTTGGTTGATGCATGTCAACGATACCAATTGCGTGGATCGATGATCATGACATTAATCACTGGATTGTCTGGTCCGGACTCGATTATATACAGACGGCCGTCATATAGCTGGAATATTGCGGAGCGCGGCGTTAAACAACAAACCAACCAAATCAATCAAACTGTTCATTACAGAGAGTCCATTTATCATTTTTTGTGACCAAATCCTTTTGTACAACAAGGGAAACAACTCTGCAAAATAAGTTGCATTTTTCCATTAACGATTTCTTTTAATATAAAAGACACATTGAGATAAATGAAAGCGACAAACCCCTTTCCATGTGTATTAACGATCACTTGATCTCCCTACAACGTTTAGTTGTCCTCATGTTGTCGTCTTCATCCAAATATACAGTCTAGAAAACTGCACTCTGGTTTTGGTGTTGGCGGAGATCCATCTCTTATCGATACATATATCTGCTGACAAGACAGTTCGTCATCCGTACCAGAGTCCTCTAGCTTCAGAGTCAGTCGATAATCGCCCTGGGGTAAACGTTACGTATGTTGAAATATCAAATGATAGCTTTTTTAACACTGGTATCAGCTGATGTGGTGTGAGGGTAAAAGAAAACAAACTAAACTCCTCCTTTAAATATACTACTTTTAACAATGAGAGAGTGAGTGAGTATGGTTTTACGCCGCTTTTAGCAATATTCCAGCAATATCACGGCGGGGGACACCAGAAATGGGCTTTACACATTGTACCCATGTCGGGAAGCGAACCCGGGTCTTCGGCGTGACTAGCTAACGCTTTAACCACTAGGCTACCCGACCGCCCACTTTTAACAATGATTCATTAAGTATGATGTATATGGTACAAAACATTTTCTTATACCTGCCAATAGTCGTGGCTGATGACACGTGATAGCGATACAATATTGATTTGAAATTCGCCTTATGATAAAGTACTTCAAGTCAGTAATAACCATATTGCAACCCATGAAGATCCGGGATAGAATAGGTCTTCAGCAATCCATGTTTGCGCTAAGAGGCGACTATGCTTGTCGTAGGAAGCGACGAACGGCATCGGGTGGTCAGGCTCGGTGACTTGGTTAATGCATGTCATCGTATCACAACTGCGTAGATCGATGCTCATAGTATCAATCACTGGATTGTCTGGTCTAGATTATGTACAGACTGTCATCATATAGCTGCAATATATCTGAAAGTGGTGTTAAACAACAAACAAACAAAACCATATTGCATCCGACAGAGTGCCGACATGTTCTGAGCCAGGAACTACTGATTGCACCACAGACACTAAAAGTGTTGCCTCAAATGATGGACACGTGATGGACCCGCGCTGCCTCACACGATGGACACGTGATGGAACCGCGCTGCCTCACATGATGAACACTTGATGGACTCGCGCTGCCTCACATGATGGACATGTACGTGATTGACCCGCGCTGCCTCACATGATGGACACGTGATGGAACAGCGCTGCCTCACATGATGAACACTTGATGGACTCGCGCTGCCTCACATGATGGACACGTACGTGATTGACCCGCGCTGCCTCATATGATTGACATGTGATGGACCCGCGCTGCCTCATATGATGGACACGTGACGGACCCGCGTTGCCTCACATAATGGACACACAATGGGCCCGCGCTGTCTCATATGATGGACACGTGACGGACCCGCGCTGCCTCATATAATGGACACGTGGTGGGCCCGCGCTGCCTCACATAATGGACACATGAACAGCCCGCGCTGCCTCACATGATGGACACGTGACGGACCCGTGCTGCCTCATATAATGGACACGTGGTGGCCCGCGCTGCCTCACGTAATGGACACATGATGGGCCCGCGCTGCCTCACATAATGGACACTTGACGGACCCGCGCTGCCTCACATGATGGACACGTGATTGACCCGCGCTGCCTCACATGATGGACACGTGATGGACCCGTGCTACCCTACATGATGTGCAGTGCACGTGCATGGGCTCCATAACAATGGTGAGACTTCCTGTAGTATGTTGTTCTACAATGACATGTCAGATTGCCACGTTCTATAATGATACGCCATCAGCCACGTTGGATCATTTCATTACTGCACAGAGGTACAGCTGCACACTAGGTACACACAACAGGACACGTGTCTACTCACCTTCACTAACCACTGGAGACTTTTGCTTATCTTCTTTATGGTAAACAGCTCGTGATGCTTCAGTGCATATGTACCCGGTGGGAAGGGACACTCACAAGGGATGTCATTCTCCGCTAACTGTTTCGGACATTTCACGGTCTTGTTGACATCAGGGCCAATCAGGTCGCAAAAGTCATACTTGCTGGAAACATATTATATTATGAATTATGTTTTCACGAGATTCCCTTTACTTTTCTTTGACCAAATATTTCAAATGTGTGATTACAGCATTGTCTTGTCAGAAACATCGGGCTGATGAGCAACTTGAAAGAAACTTTCTCTAAAGAACTGACGCGTAATTTACGAAGTAAATATACATACTCTGACGACCACACTGCTTTTGTGTCTCTGTTCAATCATGTCCAATCTAATATTTGAAGTCTTAACCACAGTAAGTACGACTTAATCGCAAATCCTCCAGTTCAGTGCCCCCGTGAAGACCCGGAGACAAAATTGGCCTTTAGCAACCCATGGGACTAACGGTAACAGAGGATCGGTCTCGCTGTCTTGATTGATGCATGTTATCGTATGCCTGTTGCGTATATCGATTATTATGATGTTCAATCACCCAATTGTCTGGTCTATACACGATTATTTACATACCGCCGTCATACAGCTGGAACATTGTTGGGCGCGGCGTTAAACTACGACTACCAACTAACATCTTAGTGCTACGATTGTCGTAAATTGATGATAACGCAACGATGGCTTTGTGAAGCATTATTAGTAATAGTGCTTGTTCACAACGATTGCAAAAAGGATTTCCATATGGAATAGCACGATGACGCTATTTTTGAATATAGAACGGGATTTGTAAGAATTTCGTTTAACGACCATCGTAGCAACGCCAGAAACCTATAATCGTGTGTTCGAATCCCTGTTCGACCTTAATAAGTTTCTAGGTTTGTCAGTACCATACTCGTTCCTGCGGGTTTCATTAAAGTGGTAACATCTAAGACCTGCATCACTTCGGGCTTTCCTCCCACATTAAGACGACACGCAGTGATATAACTGTTCAAAGTAGCGTTACATCCACCTCACTTACTCTCTGCCCGGAGCAGCCCCATCTCCCCCTCATGAATGAATGTGCCTAGACTTACTCGCTTTCTATCTCCAGCCAAAAGAACCCCAGCTTTCTCTCGATCATCAGGTCCAACGTGATGTTGCCCTCGATGGGCTCCGAGATGTTGACCGATCCCCATACCGTGAGGTTGCCTGGGATGGCTACCGACTTCGGATCCAGATGGGCATCTGTGATGGAGAACAGCTCGCGCGTCTTGTTTTGACCTGCATGAATGAAATTATTCAACTGAAAAAGGTCACCGTGTCTTTCGGTTGATAGTTATAATCATTCAACGTTCAACAGTTAATGATTCGTCTGTAGCATAATCAATATAGATATATACATATTTATGAATAACTGGTAAGCAATAAAAGTGTGTCCAATGTACGCCACACTATATTTGTCTTTGTGCTACACCCGTGATCCCTGACACCAGCATTGCATTCACAGGGAGGAGCAGAATGGTTACATGCTTCGAGTATAAGGTAAAAAAACTCACTGCAGTCTACCACTTTGAAAGGTGATCTGGCAGATGTGTGGCTAACGAGAATAAGCAAGATGATGCCGAGAACTGCGTGTGTCGCCATGACAGGGAGAGTAATAGAGTTACGTGTGTCGCCAGCTGGAAGGGAGTGTAGGTACGAGGTCAGCTATCAGTCATGTAGACTGGCACAAGTCTGTAAGGCAATAATTAATAGTTCAAATGATAATTTCTAGATTATGTAAATAATAAGAACAATTTGTCCCGAAAGAGATTGAAGTCCTGTCTAGTCCTAGACATATCTAGACTTGCCTATCAGGAGCATGGAATTACTACAAATCCATGGACTTGTACAGTACAGTTCAGCCTTTCAGTACAGCCTTGGAGCAAGGCTGTCAGTCATGTAACTGAGCGTGATAAAATAGTTTAGGTCTTTCAGTAACCTTTGCACACCAAAGGTGCGGTCCACACGTCGATTAAGACCATCCACAGACGTTGAACCTGTGTGAGTGAGTGAGTTTATCACTTCGGTGAAACCCACGAGTATGGTTCTGACAAACCTAGAAACATAATCGGGGCGAACCGGGATTCGATTGAACCTGAGACACCTTGGTATGAAAAGTATTGTTATTCTACCATGGCACTTTTTTAAACATCTATTCTAATTGTGAGTGAGTGAGTGAGTGAGTATGGTTTTACGCCGCCTTTAGCAATATTCCAGCAATATCACGGCGGGGGACACCAGAAATGGGCTTCACACATTGTACCCATGTCGGGAATCGAAACCGGGTCTTCGGCGTGACGAGCGAACGCTTTAACCACTAGGCTACCCGACCGCCCCTTATTGTTCAGACCATGATTGTGTTGATATCGAGAAAGAAAATCATATATAACAGCAGTTCTATCACTGATCCGAACGGTGATCCATTTTAGGTAACGATGTTTCGTAATGCACCTGTCACAGTACAGTGTTGTGGATACTATACTTTTCATTAAGTTTGGCAACGCTCACGCCGAAGACCCGGGTTCGATTCCCGACATGGGTACAATGTGTGAAGCACATTTCTTGTGTCCCGTGCCGTGATATTGCTGGAATATTGCTAAAAGCGGCGTAAAACCATACTCACTCACTGACTTGATGATTGTATTGTCTTAAGTTGGAGACAGTATTACGGACAGAAGACATTATGTTTTCAGTATTAAAGAGCAAACATTAAAACCGCCATTGATACCTAAAATGCTCATTCCAGCCCATTTCTCCATTTTACCAATAAATAATCTACATGCATAAACAAACAACCAATTATGGCAGCATTGCCATAATTTATAAATCAGATATTCTAAAACGGGTTCTACAAGAATTATCCAGAAATATGAAGTTAAAATCTTCATGATACAAAGAGTCGGGTGTTGATGTTAAGCTGCGACATGATTTTACAGCGGGTTAGCACTACAACACCGGTATTAGTCACGACAATAGACCCACAATTCCCCTTTGACGTACACCAATATAAATAATACCATTTGACCTTCATTTGACCTTCTTTGATTATCATTTCCCACTTTTGTTTCGTGTAAAACTTGTCAGTGATTTCTGCTGGATAAACATGCTGATCATGCTAAAGTCCTACTTGTGATAACATTTGTATAATATTATATTACTATTTGCCTATTATATCGGATAAAAATAAGAATCGTGCGTTCATTATTGAGGTGGGTCGTTTACTGATTATACTCAAGACAGCGAAGTCACGATAGGTACTGTGGCCTCGTTTCTTGCACCTTGTTTAAGAGGGAGCGAGTTTGATTTTATGCCGCTTTTAGCAATATTCCAGCAATACCACGGCGGGGGACACCAGAAATGGGCTTCACACATTGTACCCATGTCGGGAATCGAACCTGGGTCTTCGGTGTTACGGGCGAGCACTTTAACCACTAGGCTACCCGACCGCCCCTCCTTGTTTAAGGGGGATGCCAAGATGATAAGAGGGATGACAAGAGGGATGACGTACATCAACTTTCCGATAGTCAAATGCAACGTCAGTCATATGTGTTTAGTTTCTCACCTTTTGAGGAACAATCTTGCTACTTAGATTTCAAAGAGCGTCACATGACTTTTGCTCAGAAGTTGGATTAAGATGACAACATTCAAGGCCTCAGTAAAACTTATATAGGTTTAATGGTAGACACGTGGGGGACAAAACTGTAGTCGGTCATAGCGGTGAAGCGGTCGTTAAATACCCACCCAGACTGCAGTAGAGAATAAGCGCCAATAAACACACATTCCACTAAATGGTGAAAGCTACAGTTATGTCGAAGCCACATTGACCGTGAAGATCAAGGGTAGAATAGGTCTCCAGCCACCCATGCTTGCCGCAAAAGGCGACTTTGCTTGTCGTAAGATGCGACTAACCGGGTCAGGTGGTCAGGCTCGCTGACTTGGATGTCATCGTATCCCAATTGCGTGGATCGATGCTCATGATATCAATCACTGGATTGTCGGGTCCAGACTCGAATATTTACAGACCTGCGTCATATAGCTGGAATAAAGCTGAGTGTTGCGTTTAACAACAAACAAACAAACAAATCATATCGGTCTGTAAAAAGTAGAGTTGGGTGAGACAGAACCAGTGGTTTATAGCATGAGCAATTATTCACAAAGTTGGAATACGATCCTGAAACATCCAGCAACGTCGGACTTTGCACCATTCCAAACCCATCTTCCAGAGGCAAGGGCGTTAACCGACTGTAAATGTCAAGTTTGTAGACCAACATATGAGGTTTCCAAACATATGAGGCGAAGTGGGCTTTTACGTCGCGTTCAAGATTATTGTGTGTGTGTGTCCCTTTGTGTCTGTTTGTGTCTGTGTCTGTGTCTGTTAAGCCCACTGAGATACCATGCCCCATGGATACCCAACAAAATACTGACACAGGGCCGATCAGTCCTTGTTTTAACCCCTTGATGCCGAGCGCCAGGCAGAGAAACAACAAGTACCATATTTTAAAGTATACTCATCAAAAAGAGAAGGCATAGGAGATAAAAAGAATGATGATTTTATTTATTCAAGAAATATTCAATACAACTGCAATATTTTTGACCGAACGTTGTTAGTCACGTGTTCGTTGACTGGTGTAGTGCACAAACGCAACCGTGTTAAACTTTTGTAGCTTTATACAGCAAGTTTTATGAGATTGGACGAAACGCATGGAAAGGAAACTAACAGCAGAATGCACGTGCAAGTTGTGACAATCATGGGCAGTGACAATGACTATAAGAGGTCAAACGTCAATCAACTATTGGAAGTGCCGAGACTGAATGCTTCCATTCGCAACATCTCCATAGGAAACTGGAAACTGGAGAGTCCCAGTTTGCAGTTGCACGTCATTTCAACGAACACCAGAACACCATATCTCGTTTAAAGGATAGGTATACCCGCCTCAATTCAACCCCAGATTGTCCGAAAAAATCGCAGACCAAATGCCGCCACCCCTACACAAGATCGCTACATCCGGGTCTTTCACCTATACTTATCGATATGTTACTGCCTCTGATACTGCAGGACATACGCTTGGCTTGAGGTGGGTATCGGACCAAACGATGAGGAATCGTCTTTGAGAGTATCTGTAAGCATCGACGAGAGCGAATGCGATGGAGCAACATCGTCAATGCATGGACTCAGAGCAACTGACGGCGAGTCTGGTTCAGTGATGAATCACGATGTCTTGTCTTGTCCACAGCGTGTCTACCAACGTCGTAATGAACGTTTTGCACCGAACTGCGTTCGTCAGGTCGACGGAGTCGTTGGCAGAAGTGTGAAGGCGTGGGGAGCCATATCCTACACACGAAGATCTGACTTGGTGGTGGTCCAGAGGAGAGTCTTTCTTATCCATACCAATCCACGGAGACACTCTCCTCCATCCGCTTCTTCGAAACACACCACATCTGCCCAATCGAAGCACACCACATAGGCTCCATTGAGACATACCACATCTGCCCCATCGAGGCACACCACATAGGCTCCATTGAGACACACCACATCTGCCCCATCGAGGCACACCACATAGGCTCCATTTAGACACACCACATCTGCCCAATCGAGGCACATCACATCCGCTCCATTGAGACACACCACATCAGCTCCATTTAGACACACCACATCTGCCCCATCGAGGCACACCACATAGGCTCCATTGAGACACACTACATCAGCTCCATTTAGACACACCACATCTGCCCCATCGAGGCACACCACATAGGCTCCATTGAGACACACCACATCTGCCCCATCGAGGCACACCACAAGGGCTCCATTGAGACACACCACATCTGCCCAATCGAAGCACACCACATAGGCTCCATTAAGACACACCGCATCTTCCCCATCGAGGCACACAACATAGGCTCCATTGAGACACACTACATCAGCTCAATTTAGACACACCACATCTTCCCCATCGAGGCACACCACATAGGCTCCATTGAGACACACCACATCTGCCCCATCGAGGCACACCACATAGGCTCCATTTAGACCACAACATCTGCCAAATCGAGGCACACCACATAGGCTCCATTTAGACACACGACATCCGCCCCATCGAGGCACACCACATCTGCTCCATTTAGTCACACCACATCTGCCCCATCGAGACACACCACATCTGCCGCATCGAGACACACCACATTCGCTCCATTTAGACACACCACATCTGCCCCATCGAGACACACCACATCTGCCCCATCGAGACACACCACATCCGCTCCATCGAGGCACACCACATCCGCCCCATCGAGGCACACCACATCCGCCCCATTTAGACACACCACATCTGCCCAATTTAGACACACCACATCCGCTCCATCGAGACACACCACATCCGCTCCATCGAGACAAATCACATCCGCTCCTTCGAGACACACCACATCAGCTCCATTGAGACACACCACATCTGCCCCATCGGGACACACCACATCTGCCCCATCGAGACACACCACATCAGCTCCATTGAGACACACTACATCTGCCCCATCGAGACACACCACATCCGCTCCATTGAGACACACCACATCCGCTCCATTGAGGCACACCACATCCGCTCCATCGAGGCACACCACATCCGCCCCATTGAGACACACTACATCTGCCCCATCGAGACACACTACATCTGCCCAATCGAGACACACTACATCTGCCCCATCGAGACACACCACATCTGCCCCATCGAGACACACCACATCTGCCCGATTGAGACACACCACATCTGCCCCATCGAGACACACCACATCTGCCCCATCGAGACACACCACATCTGCCCGATTGAGACACACCACATCCGCTCCATCGAGACACACCACATCCGCTCCATCGAGACAAATCACATCCGCTCCTTCGAGACACACCACATCAGCTCCATTGAGACACACCACATCTGCCCCATCGGGACACACCACATCTGCCCCATCGAGACACACCACATCAGCTCCATTGAGACACACTACATCTGCCCCATCGAGACACACCACATCCGCTCCATTGAGACACACCACATCCGCTCCATTGAGGCACACCACATCCGCTCCATCGAGGCACACCACATCCGCCCCATTGAGACACACTACATCTGCCCCATCGAGACACACTACATCTGCCCAATCGAGACACACTACATCTGCCCCATCGAGACACACCACATCTGCCCCATCGAGACACACCACATCTGCCCGATTGAGACACACCACATCTGCCCCATCGAGACACACCACATCTGCCCCATCGAGACACACCACATCTGCCCGATTGAGACACACCACATCTGCCCCATCGAGACACACCACATCCGCCCCATCG
This sequence comes from Haliotis rufescens, assembly GCF_023055435.1. Classification (NCBI taxonomy): domain Eukaryota; kingdom Metazoa; phylum Mollusca; class Gastropoda; order Lepetellida; family Haliotidae; genus Haliotis; species Haliotis rufescens. The sequence continues at coordinate 1,567,385 of NW_025964024.1, forward strand.
AGGCACACCACACCCATAGTGTTATGTAGGACTGGAGGTTTAGTTGGGGGAAAGTTGCTGGTGGATACATTGCAGGATGTTTACTATTTGTACTGTAAAATATGAATTTACTTTTACCAGTGACGGTGTTGGCAGTGACTAAATATGGTTCATTTAATCAATTACTATTTAATAAGTAATCAGCTATTTATATATTGTTTTTGTTTAGCTTTTTTAACGTCACACTCAGCAATGTATCATCTATGTGGATGCTGCCTGTAAATAATTGAACGTGGACCAGACAAACCAGTGGTTGATATTATAAGCAACCCCAGGCCGTCGGGGTATGATGACACGCAATCAACCAAATCACCGGCCCTGTCCACCTGATCTATTAAGACGCCTCTTTGATCTTGTATTAATGCTGGGGACGTATTCTTAAACAGAACCGTCAACAAGCATGTAGTTTTAGTCGTATCCTGTTGTTTCCAAACCCATCAATACCAGACCGTTTATATACAATAAACCATTCATACCTTTTTGTCTGATTGCTGCTTTTATCTCGAAAGTGTCAAATCTGTAAACTGAAATTAAAACATTAAAAATGTATCATCTGACTTTCTCCTCTTCCGGAATACAAAGGACAGGGGTTCCATACTAACATGTTTACTGTGAATGTGTCCACATTTGTACCGAGAGTTGTATATCGTATTATTCGTCAGGAATCACGACAGCAGGAAAACAATCATGACACACAAGGCATTTAATTTCATGGTTGTTGATCTCGTTCTTTCAAATGCCGTTCTGCAAATCAGTGGCCTATGTTCAAACCGCTTAGAATCTTCAATAGAAACCGTTTCGGGTCCAACAAACATATCTCTATTGTTTAAGAGAAACAGCCTTCTCTTCATAATTATTTCAAAATATTTACATTTTTATTGAGTTCATCGACCACAAATGAAATAGATTCTAGTGGACGACACAGATGAACCGTGGGCTTGTCTTAAAGTTTCCGTCAGTTTCTGTCCAAGAAGGGAAAACACTAGACCCATTGGAGGATGTGTCGATAAGTCCTACCTCCTCAACACTGATTACATTTGTATAATGCCCTAGACCAGAGACCAGTCTGCAACTGAATCTATTTTATTTGTTTATAATTACATCTTTGATGAGGATGCTCCTCGCACTGTCTGGGTGGTTGACGATGGCGTGAATAACGCAGGAGGCGGGAATGTAATCAGAAAAGCAAATATTGTTCTAATTGTATTTGAAAGTTAACACTGGGATGTATTTAACTGAGGCATTGTCCGACACTTACTTAGAAGTCAGTAAGTTCGGCAGAAAGTCGATCTGCGTGATATTTGCGGTAACTTTGATTGACCTTGCTATAAATACGAGACATCACGTTGATACAAACTGATGTTTATGGCTCGGTGAGGAACATGAGTACATATATACTAAACCGCAAAAGAAACGTCACCATGGATAGATATACGCGACACCTTATTTGTCCAAACACTGTAAACATACTTTGAGACATATTAAAAAGATGAAACGTGGCAAAACTGGTCATCAAGGTTGAAGTTAAAGTGTTAAATGTTCTTAAAGTGAAACACAACACTAGTCTCTGAAAAAATGGCATCACAAGTCAGTATCTCGTGTGTCCGGCGTGTGCACTGATGACTGCCGTGCAACGTCGATGCATAGAATGGATGAGGCGGTTGATGAAGGCCATAGGCACTTGAGCCCACACCCTGAGGAACGCCTGACGCAGTTCATCTGCAGTTGTTGGCCTTGGTGGGACGTTATTCAGCCGTCTTTGAATCTCGTCCCACGGGTGCTCAGTGGGATTTAAATCGGGACTGAGGGCAGGCCACTGAATGGTTCTGCTGGAGTAAGTCTCTTGTTGCTCTCCCAGTGTGGGCACGGGCGTTATCATGCTGAAACTCGTGGTTGCGGCGACATGCCAAATGAGGTATGGCGTGTGGTCTCATGACTTGATCAATGTACCGAGCTGCTGTGACACCATTGCCTCTGCCTGGACCGATGTTCTGGAAGACCACAGGGCCGACCCCCCGTGCAAGACCAATTCCACCCCACACCATGATGCTCGCATCCGAATAACGTTCCACACGGCGTCGCCAGTGTCGCTGGTGTGCCCGGACGACCCTGACGTCGGGTGGTGACCCTTGGTCTTCCACTACGTGGACGGTCATCTGTAGTGTTGGTGGTCTGGTACCGTTGCTTGAGCCTGGATATGGTCCTTACGTTGACTTGAAATGCATTAGCTACTTGCAGGACGTGTTTCCAGCTTGCAATCGTCCAAGGGTTTGGTGTCGCTGATTTCTGGTCAATCTTGGCATGTGGTAGCAATTCAATAACGAACGAATGTTATCCGATCTGGGTGGATTTTTATAGGGCAAGAAAGGGGGGAACGCATGTGCATTTCAATTTGCACGGAACCCACGTGCATCGGGTTACCATTGTTGTTGTCGTGATGCGTTTGGCCGATCGGTTTACTGTCATCTGCTTTGGTTTTTTTATCTTCAAATTTCATTTTTTCCGGACAAGGTAATGTTAAATTTTAGCAACTTTGACAAAAATTACCCAGATATTTAAATGACAACTTTTCGTGCAATGTTATTTGGAGTGGCGTTTCTTTTGAGGTTCAGTATATGATCACGTGAGCACAAAGTTAGTATACTGTACGGTCACATAATTGGTAGGTACATAGATAAATGGGTGCACACATATATATTTCGTTAAAGACTTTCAAATTTTCGTTAACGCACTTGTTCAATCTGGTCTAATTATTTAAAATAAAGTTATTGATTAATGCATCACTTACGAAAAAGTATCTCAGTGACACTTTACCTGTAGTCATACGATCTACCAGATCTAATTTCTACTTCTTATCAAACCCCTGACCAAAGAATTTCATGTGCAGAAATGTTGACGGGATCAAAATGTGCCGAGTCTTCCAAGTTCTCCAAGATATCTCTTCTACTAGATCTCCTCTACCAGTTCTGAAACAGCTTTCCTCTACCAGATCTTCTCCACCAGTTATCCAAGATATCTCCTCTATCAGATCTCCTCCATCAGTTCTCAAACATCTTTCCTCCACCAGACCTTCACCACCAGTTCTCCAAGATATCTCCTCTACTAGATCTCCTCCATCAGTTCTCAAACAGCGTTCCTCTACTAATTCTCCTACAGCACTCCTCCAGTTTTCCATCGGTTATTCACACATTTAATAAAATTAATATGCGTGTTTTTACGGTAAAATGGTGACGCACGAAAACTAGGGAAATACCGTTCTTGAATGCCAATACTTGTCCATGCCATATCGTAAAACAGTTGGTAAGAAGACCGTTTTTGCATAACATGACGTTTGTAATCTAATATATCCTTGCAAAGGACAAACGAAAGAATAGCAGACACACCATTTCTCAGACGAGGATGGTAAACAGGAAACCTTTTTCACTGTTCACTCTTGAACATGTGTCATGCACAGTTAAGAACAATGTATACTACTCAACAAAAATTAAGAACACTCGATTTTATTTCCTTTTGTTAATCTGTCATACCATGGGATGGGCGTTGCTGTGATTTTGTATAGAGACTAGATATGTTTTCAGATCCAGCTGCGAAACCAGATATTTGATTGATGAAGACTATGGGCCAAAACAACAATGCAATAATGTAATTTCAGTGGTAGCCAATTTCATTTTGTTAACAGTATGAGCCATAATTACTTTTTTTTCAAGCATTTTCGGGAACAAATGATTTTTTACGATAAAATCCCAGCCCCAAGGGGTTATTGACTTAGTATGGAATGTAAGGGTTAGACACACATTTAGATAAAATTACATCCACTTGGTGCAAGTAGACATAATTAATAAGATGCTGTTTTGAATAATAGTTTACACTGGTGCATGTTTTATATAACTAAATCGAGCCCTGTTTATACTGTATTTGCAACAAGTAATAAGTGTTATATCGCAATATCGCAAGCAAATACTCTTCGGCAATGTTTTCTTCGGTATCGGACAACGAAGATGTACATGACGTAGCAATGGTGTTTCCGCGATGTTTGTGTAGGAGGGAAATCACTGTCATCCTTTCTAAATGACAGATATCAAAGTCCATCACTGACTACCTCCATAATTACCTCTGCTTATTATTTTACAGATCATACAAGGATTGAGTGGCACATTTCTTCCTTTGTGTAATTGGGCGGAGTCGCTATTTCAGTCGGCAGACAGTTCAGACAGCGCCACAAAATGCTTCTGTTATATAAGATAAGCCCAACTTCTAGCAATTTGATAAGATGAAGTTTATTTCCAGTAATTACACCCCCTACACAACAGGTCTATTTTCGTAAAGTTATTTCTTTGTGCAATGATACATATAAGCTGTAGGGATTTGGCAATTCCTTCCTCGCAGACATGAATGCAACAATGGCAATGCATATGGAATTTTCTACTCTGCTTATTCGCCGCAAAATCGGCTCCATCCTGTCAGGTCATATGACCAGATGTTTGATTTATTCCACGGAGTTGTCTGTACACACGTCTCAGTGCAGTGCCGTCAGCTACGTGAAATTGAGGAATACATTTAATGGTTACATAGCGGTAAAAACTATTAAAATGAGGTGCGTTGACTTAAGGGGAAAAATTAATCCTTGATCCATGGGGCTTACGTTTGCTAACATTTCGATATTGTCCTGCTTATCATTGCCATAACAAAAGGGCAGTGTTTGAACGAAGACGTTCTATATGTTTCAAATTCATATACATTTGAAGAGGAAAATCACGAATGTATATTTTTGCGTGCTCTTGGGTTAATATCATTTTCGATTTACTGATATAGATTTTGCAGATTTTGCAATAATCTTGGATGGGACGTTAAACCCCATTTCACCTCACCTCACCTTTAGTCTTGGAAACACAACGTTGGTCGCGGAGAATAACTGGATGGGTATTGAACAGCTTGACTCCTGACAGTCCTAGGACTTCGAATCCTGTCCACACTAAAGCACAGTCATGGTTTTCTCCCAATTGTCAGACGACCAAGTCGTCATCCAGATCAGTCAAGTGTGACCAGTGTCAACCAGTAACAACTGTCTGGTCTAACCTACTAATTAAAGAGCTACTCCAAACTGTGGGCAGAGTATGCTACTCCATTTTAATGAAAGGTAAACAGGTAACTATTGTTTGACTAACCAACCTTGACTAATCCTGGTATAAGCTGTCTGACAAATGGGATGTCTGATGTCTGACAATTGGGAGGTTATCAAACACCAAGCACATATCGCACCTTGGGCAAGTGACTTTGTTCGAAATATGCCTCAGTTCACCTAACAGTGAATGGGTACTCGGTATGATGAGATGGTAACCTTGTATGGCTTCACGGGCAGCTTGGATTGTATACTCCCCAGGGAGCTGAGAATGAAAACCGAGTGCACACTGATCCATTAACCGGTGTAATACTAATGTGGCGCTTTTAGCATGTCCCTGTGTGGTGTGAAAAAATAGCCTTATTAGTATTGATCGGTTTGATTTATCCAAAAAACAAACGGTCACGCCACGTTAAAACTAACTAGTGGTGAGTTTTGTTTATACAAGAGTTGACGCACAGCGTGATGAATCAAGAAACCCCTCTCATGATGAAAGTTACCACTGTTTTCTCAATTGATGTCCCAGGGCGGGTGACCTCCCCGGCACTTACCCTGGAATAGACATATAATTACAGTCGCTATTTCTGCCCGGTGTGTGGCTAAACCGACATGCACCTTGCGTTTGTGCCTCGTTTCAGCTGTCACCCACCTTCTACCTACCATTTCTTTAAGAAATACCCCTTCTTACCGTCTAGACACTGAATAAAGATATATTTTCTTGAGCCATTTGACCAACAGTCAATGTTTATGTACTTATGCCTAATAGTAGCCTTAACTTAATCGTTGTCCCGGGGCAGTCGGGTAGCCTAGTGGTTAAAGCGTTCGCTCGTCACGCCGAAGACCCGGGTTCGATTCCTGACATGGGTACAATGTGTGAAGCCCATTTCTGGTGTCCCCCGCCGTGATATTGCTGGAATAATGCTAAAAGCGGCGTAAAACCATACTCACTCACTCACTAATCGTTGTCCCTTTTCGTGGATTAACCATTATGTGTTTGTTTTAAATTGTTGGTGCAGTTATTTATTTTTGACATATTAAATTCACGTGCCTTTTCCTGAACCTTTCGCTTGAAGTATTAGCTTGTAAGAGCGGGTCGATTTCGTGAGGATTTGAAGCGACGGGCAATAAATTTGAGCGAGTATTGATTACCGTCGGAACAGCAATATGTTAGCTAATAATGGAGTAACCGTTTCCTGAAATGTGACTGGTGGCCGGTGGCAGCATGACCAGTTCCGCGAACACCTGGTCTCAATGTAAGTACACATGTCTCTATGAATCGTTCCCCTTATGTTGTCTCTATTTTGGACCGCCTCCGTGGTCTAGTGGATAGAGCGTCTGCGCGGAGAGTAAAGGTCGGTCGGCCTCACCCTACCAATAATTGTTAAATGTATCCTCATTAAGGTATTATATGGCTGGCTCGGAGTCAGCAGTGAGATATCCATATTAAATTGCGACATGGTATCTCAGTGGCCATAGGTCATACACACAAACACACACACACACACACACACACACACACACACACATACACACACACACACACACACACACACACACACACACACACACACACACAAATCATTTGACAATATTTGGCCTGTTAGATTGACCGATAATATAATATAAATGCTTCGGCTTACAACACAATGAATGTGCTGCAGGAATGGCACCCTCTCGCTTTGCCTCCATCTCACCCATCATCTCACCCATCCTTTGCACCCTTCATCTCACCCATTATTTCACCCTCCATCTCCCCATCATCTCACCTATCATTTCACCCTCCATCTCACCCTTCGTCTCACCCTCCATCTCACCTTCTCATCCTTCATCTCACCCATCATCTCACCCATCATTGCGGACAATTCATACACTTGAAAATGGATATGGCAAAATACATTCAAACGTTATCAAAACGTGACAGGGCTGAAATCAGTCACCGGAAAACGCAAGTGTAAGACCCAAAACGCAACTACAGAACAGAAACCACATTACAGAAAACAATCTGGCGGACCCCACACATATCAAGATTTTGTGCGATATCATATTGTAAACCTATTTTATACAATTTATACGGGGCCTTCATATTTGCGGAAATCAGACAATACCACCACAATGTTGCCTGAGATCCGGTGGAGATACCGGAAAAAGCTTAAGCCGAGTGTCTCCGAAAGCAATGATACCGAAATTGTGAATAAACATTGACGTTAATATCGACGGGCGAACACTCCATCTACTTGACTACCCAACCCTACTTTATCGAAGAGCTGATATAAACTTCTATCAGTCTTGAAACCATGGTCTAAGTGCCCCAGCCGTGATCATTAAGTGTCGATTTTGTCTCATAAGCCTATACATCTAAGATCAATCACCTGCATCTAACAAAGATGCCACTAATCCAGATAGGGGCGGTCCAGCCGTGTAAACAACGTTATACAGATGTGTCCGGCTCGCTGTCCACCCATTGCTTATTGGATATCCATACTCTACTTCCAGGTTTTATCCACCCACGTACGCATTAAGCACGTGTTCAGCTGTGAGACCTGAGTGTGTCGTGGTGAAACTCATGGATAACAAATACAAAGATTGTTCCTGTCCTTTTGGATAGCTAAATGTATGCCAGGATGTAAATAAATCCAAATCTAAATAGAATTACCCTTTTATCGCGGTTTGATTCGGAGAAATTATCCCGAATCATAATCTAAGACAGCCAAGCATCTTAATGCATGGTCATATTATACAGTCAGAAAATATTTGATATTTGGTTTCTACTGTTAATCAATTTAATATTTTGGCGAAATAAAAAAAATGCCTTTTAATGTTTCTGTCGGTGTTTCACTCCAAGTCTTTACACTATCCCTGGCTGTCACAAGGTGGCGCCTTGTATACCAAATGCTGAAAACGAAAGACGATTGAAAATACAAAGGAAGAAAACGTTTTCACCGAAATTTAAAAGTCCACTTGCCTTTTTCAAGCATAATTTAACTAAAATATTTCGATGAATAATGAAATAAGCTTGAAAATGGATGCATGTTAGACTACATATATTTATGAAGCTATCTCAATAGTCAAAACTGTACTTACCAGGACACACCTTGAGTCCGGTCATAGAAAGGTAACCTCCCAAAACCCCTACATCCCATTTCCCCTACAGCTTAAGACAACAAAGTTCACGGTCCATGGCACTGCTAATCCCTAGTCTGTTACCTATTTCATACAATGGAACAACCCAAGAAACTCGAATAGATTGAGATAAATATTTAATTACGATTACGATATTTTTCAAAATTCATAATACATTATAATAAAATGTTCATTTTTCAAAATTCATAATACATTATAATAAAATGTTCATTTTTCATCTCAACTGTAAATCGTCTCATCTCAGTTTCTCAGTGTAATAATTGTTTCTTCCTATTGTTATTTTTGTAATTTCTAAAAATTGTCTTCTCATCATACATTTTTAACTTTCCTTTAAGTCCCCTCATCCCCTAAAGCTCAACCCCTTTCATTTCTACTACCTCTACTCCAGACCTTAATCTCTCCTTTAGGTGAGTTCATAATGCCAGACAGGTAAATGCCGCGTGTTGTTTTAACTAATTGTAGGGGAACTGGGTTGTAGGGGAAATGGGATGTAGGGGTTTTGGGAGATAACCCATAGAAAGGCGGAGACTCGTTAGTCAAGAAGGCTCGCTCTTCCGGAACAACTTTGTGTAACAGTCTCAATCAGACTGATCATTCAGCATTGAGAATCGCTGAAATACGCATGTGCAATTATCGGAAATTTATCACGTACGACCATTCTACCGTTATGGGTAATATGTAAAACTAATAGTTTTAACTTTTAAAAATATTTAACCACACGCACATACAAAATATTTAACCATACATACACACACATCACGTGTGTCCATGTGTTGAGTAAATGGATGTGGATAATGTATTCGCAGTTACGTATTTCCCCCATTGTTGTAACGTTCAGCGACATTCCACTGATACAATCATACAGTTCTATGCACAGGTCTAGTCTTGGAAGACCGCCTCCGTGGTCTAGTGGTAGAGCGTCCGCCCGGAGAGCGGAAGGTCCGGGGTTCGATCCCCGACCGCGTCATACCAAGAGACGTTAAAAGATGGTACTTGTTGTTACCCTGTCTGGCGCTCGGCATTAAGGGGCTAAAACAAGGACGGCTCGGAGTCAGTATAGTACTGTGTCTGAGTGGGGTATTCATGTTAAACTGCGGCATGGTATCTCAGTGCGCTAGCACTATAAATCGGCATCAGTCCGGACTAGTACAAGCAGCCACACAAACACACACACACACACGTACATGCGCGTCGCTATATAAGTGCAATAATCTTGGACGCAACGTTAAACCCCATTTCACCTCACCTCACCTCTAGTCTTGGAAACACAAACATATCATGTATTTACAAACGTCAAAAAACTGAACAAATATAAATCTTAATTGATACAAATTGCATGACACTGCGTTCGTCAGTTCAAGGTGTAATTGCACGGGCATTGTCTCTGCTATTGCACACCAACCCGGAAACATAGTTCACCCATCTGTCACGGAAAAGCAAACAACACTGAACCTCATGCAACAACCATGACATATTTCACAAGTAAATATCCCTTTCACCTCGGACATAGATATAATAAAAACGCCAAAACTATTTCGATAATAATCTCTGCTAACAATAGAGTCCGTTGTGTGTTTCGACTCTATCAATAGCATGTGTTTATGAATCACTTTCAATAGCGATGATATCAGGTGATCGCGAAAAGTTGTTAGAACCGTTGGAGCCAGAGCATATTAAATGTTTAGCATTTTAAAAGCAGTTTCCTGCATCAAGAGAGATAGGGAGAAGAGAGATATATAGATAGAGAGAGCGAGATACGGAGAGATAGAGGGAGATAGAAAGAGATAGATACAGAGATATGGAATGAGAGAGAGAGAAAGAGAGAGCAAGAGAGAGAGAGGTGGCTGGATAGTGGGTGCGATCGTTTTGGCTTTCAGTGAGTGAGTGAGTTTGGTTTTACGCTGCTTTTAGCAATATTCCAGCAATATCACGGCGGGGGACACCAGAAAGGGGCTTCACACATTGTACTCATGTTGGAAATCGAACCCGGGTACGCAGCGTGACGGGCCAACGCTACCCGACAGCCCCGTTTTGGTTTCGAGCTGTATTTCGGTTCACTTCGTGTCAGATCAATACTGGAGAGGTGAGTGAGTGAGTGAGTGTACCTTGTGGACGACCTGTTGATTGAGCCATAATATATTCGATCTGAGCATGAAATGGCAGCGATATTACAAATTATCTTATACTAGTAGTGGCGACAGGCCATTTCTCTGTAGTATATGATCTGATGTTCTGATCGATGGTCATAGCATAACATGATCTTCCTTGGATCATCATCAGTCACGTTAAGCCAACGAGAAGCACCAGGACACAGCATTTTGAGTCATGCAAGCAATACATCAATATTCACCCCTCAAACGCAAATTAAGTACTCCATAAAGTTGCTCAATTACGTAGGCCAGTTCTGATTTAATGAATCTGTGAGCATAAACATCGCAGTTGTCTCAGATCTGAAACGCAGTTTTTTAGGCGTTCATCAGATTGATGTGAAGTTTCCCCAGTGAGTCAGCTATGTGGATGACTGGATTCCAACTAGCAAATGTGGGGAAATACGGTGATGCTGTTAAAATTAAAACTAAAACCATTATCTGAGAACAAAGTCCCGTTTCTAATATACAATATCATGATAGCCAAACAACACCTGCAAGTATAAAGCTCGTGACCAACATGCGACATGATTGATGTACACTTTCTGCATGCACAAGCTTCATGTCCAACATGCGACATGATTTATGTGCACTTTCTGCATGCACAAGCTTCATGTCCAACATGCGACATGATTGATGTACACAATCTGCATGCACAAGCTTCATGTCCAACATGCGATATGATTGATGTACACTAGCTGCATGCACAAGCCTCATGTCCAACATGCGAAATGATTGATTTACAAGAATTGCAAGTATAAGCCCCATGTCCAACATGCGACATGATTGATGTACACTTTCTGCATGCACAAGCTCCATGTCCAACATGCGACATGATTGATGTACACAATCTGCATGCACAAGCTTCATGTCCAACATGCGATATGATTGATGTACACTAGCTGTATGCACAAGCCTCATGTCCAACATGCGAAATGATTGATTTACAAGAATTGCAAGTATAAGCCCCATGTCCAACATGCGACATGATTGATGTACACTTTCTGCATGCACAAGCTTCATGTCCAACATGCGACATGATTGATGTACACAATCTGCATGCACAAGCTTCATGTTCAACATGCGATATGATTGATGTACACTAGCTGCATGCACAAGCCTCATGTCCAACATGCGAAATGATTGATTTACAAGAATTGCAAGTATAAGCCCCATGTCCAACATGCGACATGATTGATGTACACTATCTGCATGCACAAGCCTCATGTCCAACATGCGACATGATTGATTTACAAGATCTGCAAGTATCAGATTCGTGTGCAAAATGCGACATGATTGAGCTCCGTGGCCAATCTTCGACATGATTGATGTATTATATGTTAAAGCACAAGGCTCTGGACTAACATGCGACACAATTGATGAAAAATACCTGCATGCACAAGGCTTGTGACCAACATGTGATACAATTGATGAAAAAGACCTGCATGCACAAGGCTCGTGACCAACATGTGATACAATTGATGAAAAATACCTGCATGCACAAGGCTCGTGACCAACATGCGACACAATTGATGAAAAATACCTGCATGCACCAGGCTCGCGACCAATATGCGACACAATTGATGAAAAAAACCTGCATGCACAAGGCTCGTGACCAACATGCGACACAATTGATGAAAAAAACCTGCATGCACAAGGCTCGTGACCAACATGCGACACAATTGATGAAAAATACCTGCATGCACCAGGCTCGTGACCAACATGCGACACAATTGATGAAAAAAACCTGCATGCACAAGGCTCGTGACCAACATGCGACACAATTGATGAAAAATACCTGCATGCACCAGGCTCGTGACCAACATGCGACACAATTGATGAAAAAAACCTGCATGCACAAGGCTCGTGACCAACACGTGACACAATTGATGAAAAATACCTGCATGCACAAGGCTCGTGACCAACATGCGACACAATTGATGAAAAAACCCTGCATGCACAAGGCTCGTGACCAACATGCGACACAATTGATGAAAAATACCTGCATGCACCAGGCTCGCGACCAACATGCGACACAATTGATGAAAAAAACCTGCATGCACAAGGCTCGTGACCAACATGCGACACAATTGATGAAAAAAACCTGCATGCACAAGGCTCGTGACCAACATGCGACACAATTGATGAAAAATACCTGCATGCACGAGGCTCGTGACCAACATGCGACACAATTGATGAAAAATACCTGCATGCACGAGGCTCGTGACCAACATGCGACACAATTGATGAAAAAAACCTACATGCACAAGGCTCGTGACCAACATGCGACACAATTGATGAAAAAAACCTGCATGCACCAGGCTCGTGACCAACACGTGACACAATTGATGAAAAATACCTGCATGCACCAGGCTCGCGACCAACATGCGACACAATTGATGAAAAATACCTGCATGCACCAGGCTCGCGACCAACATGACAACGGGTCTTGCAGAACTAAACTGGGAAATCAGTAAATGACCACACATGAGTAGTTAACAAATCATATTGAAACACACAGTGTTTGGTTTACACATACAACAGGTAATACAACGAGTTAACTAACCACTCGCAGCAATAAGAACAGGCCAAATAATATATGTCTGTGCACTCACAAATGTCCAGAATTTGCCATTATCGAATGTCTTAAAAGAGGCCGCGTTCTGCTCTTTAATCCGTAAACGGGTTGGAAATTGGTAGGAATTCGGTGTGTTAAGACAGGCACTTGGTAAGTAGATTGTGGTAAAACGGCCTGTATCCCATTATGTCGCTCTTATATACCTTCTAGGAACTGTCCCATTACGAAACCTCTTGGACGATCAAGCTATCCTGTGTTTATCGACTAAGAGAGGTAACTCCAAATCACTCCAAGTCACGTTTACACTATAGACGGGGAGATGGGTGGCCCAGTCGTCTTAGGCGCCGCGATTCGCTGTGCAGATTTGCGCCAGAAACCTATGATTGTAGGTACGAATCCCGGTTCGCCCCGATTATGTTTCTTTATTTGTCAGCACCATACCCGTGCTCTTGGGTTTCACCGAAGTGGTAAACGCCTGAGACCTGCATCAATTCGGGCTTTCCTCCCACATTAAGCTGACACGGCGTGATATAACTGGAATACTGTTAAAAGCGGCGTTAAACCCAACTCACTCACTTACTCACACTCTAGACATTACAGCGCTCGATATTTTACCAGCGTTTCAGTCATTTGCTACCACTGACAATAACCACAAACACCCTTACGACAATCCACACCAACACATTACTATTACTGATGTCCAACATTCTGGTCTTTATTAGGCTTTTGTAAATCGGATCTTCACACAGACACGCGATACATGAATTTCACCTTTAATCTGTTTCCGTTAAACACAAATCTTCGGGGCTACTTTATCAATAGATTAAATCCGTTTGTCGTGTTTCTCTATCTAATACCTACATATTCCACATTTTGAACAAATTATAATTATTACGGATTAAGCTTTACACGGCATTTACCACCAAACAAATGTTGTATATTTAAATTGGAGTTAATTAATTGATAAGTAATTGCTGATAATGATATAACCAACGAGTGTATCTTCACTTTCCCCCCAGGTAACAGGTATATTGACTGACAATGTACGTATTGGTATTATGTGCGTAGACGACCTCGTACATAAATCCGCGTCAGGAAACAGAAACAATTACAGGGTGTAACTGTTCGATGTATGTTACATTTGACGTCTTTAGAACCTGGCTGTCATCAATAGTGTATTGAATTCGCTGTCATATTATAAAGCAGTCACTTTGAGTCGGAGATGGAGGTGACGGGTGTCAGGGAAGGTGGGAGGCGGTGCGGGTGTCAGAGAGGGATATGATGAGTATTTCTCCCATTGTTTTAACGTGTAACGACATTCCACTGATAAAATCATACAGTTCTATGCACAGGTCTAGTCTTGGAAACACAAACGTATCATGCATTTACACAAGTCAAGAAACTGAACAAATATAAATCTTAATTGATACAAATTGCATGACACTGCGTTCGTCAGTTCAAGGTGTAATTGCACGGGCATTGTCTCTGCTATTGCACACCAACCCGGAAACAAAGTTCACCCATCTGTCACGGAAAAGTGAGTGAGTATGATTTTACGCCGCTTTACCAGCAATATCACGGCTGGGAACACCGGAAAATGGGCTTCAAACATTGTATCCATGTTGGGAATCGAACCCGGGTCTTCGGCGTGACGAGCGAACGCCACTAGGCTACCCCACCGCCCCAGGGATATGAAGATGTTACGTGGGGTGCGGCAAGTGCGTGATGTAATACGGTGGTAAGTGATGCTGAGAGTTGTTTAGATGCGGTCTCATTGTAATTAAAATAAATTAAACAAACCCTTTCCATATTCACAAGAAATATCTGCTAAAAGCAGAGTCGATTGTACGATTCCGACTACATCATGAGCATGTGTTAATGAATCACTATCAGATAGTGATTATACCTGGTGTTCACGAAAAGGTGAGATTATCCTGCTCAACCGGTGGCATCCATTACAAACACATGCAAAGGCAAGTCAAATGTTCACCTGAAATAAAAGACGGAAACATATGGCGTAAGTCAAAACAGGGAATTGCATCGGACGCCATGTTTTTCACTGATGCGTCAAATTTGGAAATGTCCTCCACATGTCTACCATAAAACGTTTCGAAGCTTTAATGGGGCCTTGAATGACGTAGCCTTGATCAACCAACTTCTGAGCAAGGGTCGTATGACCCTCTGTGAAATATTGGTAGAAAGAGCGAGGAAGGTGATTTTGAGAGTTGTTCAGATGCGGCCTCATTGTAAGCCAGACAACTACGACATTGTAATGTGATCGTCGACTTTTATCTCTGACCTATCTGCCTCGTATACCGGTAGTGACAATCATGGTGCTGACGGCCACCAATGTAAGTCATTTACTGTGTTTCTCCGTCAGTCTACAGCCTTATTAATGAGCTAATAACGGCCAGTGGATTTAACCAGTGTCACCTATGTGTCACAGACGCCTACACGTTACCAGAACAAAATGTACGGCACACACACGTACATGTATTACATTTATGGACACTCTGGAAACAATACGGTAATCATCATATTAATACCACATGCATAATAATATCTCATTTTAGCATTAACCATTCCATGACAATATTGGGTGAAGACTGCAAGGATATTTTTGTTTTGGCGTTTTTGTCCTCTTCATGACGCAGATTTCCAAGGTAGATGACGTTATAATAATTAATTATCCCAAGGATTCAGACCATAATCTCTGACTGGGACACCAGACGCTTCAAAACTGTCCTCAAGGCAGTCACTTTCTCGTCCATATTGGATCCTCTCCCAATTAGCCTGTACCCCTACTCCATCTTCATTAACGGCCGACAACACTGCCAGAAACATGTCATGTGGACGTTGACCACGCCGGCTCGAACGTTGTTATCCTGAGCCCAGTTTAGAATGATTCATTGTCGTGGTCAGCGTGACCTTCGCATCTATAACCATTGAAGACGCTGTGAGAATGGTGGGCCTGATAAGGTGTATGTTGATGGGATCTTGGGCAACGGAGTCACTTACTTATCAAGGCATAACACACTTGGTACAATGAGTGAGTTAAAATTTAAGGTCACATGCATATGGTTTTACTATACAGTATAGACTAACATTTAGTCCCAGAAATATAGTTGCATTATTTAAAAATATATATGTACACAATACAAATAAATATTTACCCAAATTGATCCCAGAGCAAATTTTAATTTCCAAAAGCTGAGGTAATCCTGACATGCCAAATAATTCTTGACGTGTTGCATTCATTTCTTATTATATATTCTAGGGTCTGGGAGACAAACTATATACAGACATACAGTCACATTTATCGATTAGTGTGTAAGACCAAAGAACGAACATTAGTTTAGTGTAAGACTAAATAAATTACACTTTTTGTTTTACGGAATCTCATCCGTGCTTCAGAATTTTACATATAAATCCAATCACTATATAATGTGAGGATATTACACGGGGCTTCAATATATTATTAAAGCTATGTCCATAGTGTAATAATTCTGTGTGCCAGATACTTTGTAATTTGCGCCATACATTTGGCGTTAACTGTGTACTCAAAAGAGCGTTATGCGTGCATGTCGTAAGTGCGAAGCTTTGAGTGTTCTTGAAGACGTTCTTGACGTTCATCGGAGCATTTAATGGCAGAATTGGTGTCCGAATTTACAGTTTAGGGATTGTTCTCTGTATTATGTTGTTTGAAATAGGTCTACTGTGTGGTGTCATCGCAAATTCTACGATAATGTTGAACTGGTAAACTTTCTTTCAAAGAAGTAATTATCATCAGCATTTACATATGATTTTCTGCAACCATTACGTATATCTGCATTGATAATAAATAAGCCAAATGAATATGTTTCCATGTGACAGGTTTAGGTGCATTTCCTACAAAAATAGAAACGCTGTCCTCGTGATCGAAATCATTCGTCACCACCCGCACCTTTCCGTAACCTGCAAGAAGACTCGTCCCCCTTTCGATGAATGTAATGTGCGAAAATACGACAAACCAATCAGAATGCGCGTATGATTTCAAGTTCTTCGTCAAAGAATCCCTCAGGAATATTTTTTTATTTTACATATGTCTTGCATCTAAAATTATACCCAAGACACAGTTAAATGTGTTCAATCATACTGTATAATTCCGCATGTCCAGCTGTGCTTTGAATTGTATCTGAAATATGTATGATATATTGAGAAATATATGTGAGCCATTACACAACAAGTTGAGAATTGTTTCAGGTCTGCCCGTTTGCGCTAAGACGGAACCCGGTCGCAAAAATGGCCACGAGAGGGGCACGAGTCGCTATTCGGCTTGTCCCGGAATAACACGAGTTGGTCACGAATGGTTCGAAATAAGTGCGAATCAATATTGCGAAAGTAGTCCCCTAAAGGTCGACCCGTGAGGATCCGGGTTAGAATAGGTCTTCAGCCACCCATGCTTGCCGTAAAAGGCGACTATGCTTGTCGTAAAAGGCGACTAACGGGATCGGGTGGTCTGGCTCGCTGACTTGGTTGATGCATGTCATCTATCCAAAAAACGTGGATTGATGCTCATGATATTAATCACTGGATTGTCTGGTCCAGACTCGATTATTTACAGACCGCCGTCATATAGCTGGAACATTGCTGAATGCGGCGTTAAACAACAAACCAACCAACCAACCCTAGAGGTCAGTGTTCATTATCAGCAAATCAAATGCCTTGTATAATTTGTGGCATGTGCACACTTTGCAAACATCAGAGGAAGTGTACCGTTTTAATATATGTATCCCTCGGTTTATAAAAGAATATAGCATTAATGTGTTCTAGTGATTTATATGCATCAGAGTTACCCCCAATGTCGGGGTCCGATCTCATTAGAATCTGGATACAATTTGTGAAGCCAATTTCTGGTGTCCCCCGCCGTGACAGTGCTCGAATATTGCTAAAAGCGACGTAAAAACCCAAATTACTCACACATTATACTCTGATACCTCTGTGCGTTAAGATGTGTAGTGTTCCGAAGTCCGTGTCAATAGGTGAGGTAAAATGGGGTTTAACGTCGCGTCCAAGATTATTGCACTTATATTGCGACGTGCATGCACGTGTGTGTGTGTGTGTGTGTGTGTGTGTGTGTGTGTGTGTGTGTGTGTGTGTGTGTGTGGCTGCTTGTACTAGACCGGACTGATGCCGATTTATAGTGCTAGCTCACTACTAGAGTGATACCATGCCGCAGTTTAACATGAATACCCCACTCAGACACAGTATACTGACTCCGAGCCGACCAGTCCTTGTTTTAGCCCCTTAATGCCGAGCGCCAGACAGGGTAACAACAAGAACCATCTTTTAACGTCTTTTGGTATGACGCGGTCGGGGATCTAACCCCGGACGGACGCTCTACCATTAGACCACGGAGGCGGTCCCGTGTCAATAGAGAGTTCTATTCCCTACACAATGTACTATGTGGGTTTACCTGAACTTTTGCTGCATTTGCCATCACATTTTATGATGAAGACTAAATGGAAACTGGTTATTTCATAATACATACTGAAGGGGAAGAGTGTTTGCTATTTTATTAAGATGACATGGACTTCCACCTCCGCAGACACATGTACAGTCCGCAGACACATGTACAGTCCGCAGACACATGTACAGTCCGCAGACACATGTGCAGTCCGCAGACACCTGTACAGTCCGCAGACACATGTACAGTCCACAGACACATGTACAGTCCGCAGAGACATGTACAGTCCGCAGACACATGTACAGTCCGCAGACACATGTACAGTCCACAGACACATGTACAGTCAACAGACACATGTACAGTCCGCAGACACATGTACAGTCCGCAGACACATGTACAGTCCGCAGACACATGTATAGTCCGCAGACACATGTATAGTCCACAGACACATGTACAGTCCACAGACACATGTACAGTTCGCAGACACATGTACAGTCCGCAGACACACGTACAGTCCGCAGACACATGTACAGTTCCCAGACACATGTACAGTCCACAGACACATGTACAGTTCGCAGACACATGTATAGTCCGCAGACACATGTACAGTTCGCAGACACATGTATAGTCCGCAGACACATGTACAGTCCGCAGACACATGTACAGTTCGCAGACACATGTACAGTCCGCAGACACATGTACAGTCCGCAGACACATGTATAGTCCGCAGACACATGTACAGTCTGCAGACACATGTACAGTTCGCAGACACATGTATAGTCCGCAGACACATGTACAGTCCGCAGACACATGTACAGTCCGCAGACACACGTACAGTCCGCAGACACATGTACAGTCCGCAGACACATGTACAGTTCCCAGACACATGTACAGTCCACAGACACATGTACAGTTCGCAGACACATGTACAGTCCGCAGACACATGTACAGTCCGCAGAAACATGTACAGTCCGCAGACACATACATGTATACAGTCCGAAGACACATGTACAGTCCGCAGACACATGTACAGTTCCCAGATACATGTACAGTCCGCAGACACATATACAGTCCGCAGACACATGTACAGTCCGCAGACACATGTACAGTCCGCAGACACATGTACAGTCCGATGCTGCTAATGTCGATCGGCGGTAATTCGCTAAAGCCACGCCTTTCATCTAATGCTTCATCCCATTTTTGTATGTATGTACATCCCCGCGGTCCTCGATAAACAATTTTCTCGAAGATAAGTAAGAGTCAGTTCAGCCTATGGTTTTACCAATGTCCCTGCATTATTTACTGACACCAGCTGAGGACGACGGATCGAGATTGCATTTATGTGCATTTACCTATTCGCAAACACCCGGTATCATCACTATTTGATAGTGATTCATAAACACATGCTCTTAATATAGTCGGAATCATACAACAGACTCTGCTTTAAGCAGGTGAGTGAGTGAGTTGGGTTTAACGCCGCTTTTAACATTATTCCAGTTATATCACGGCGTGTCAGCTAAATGTGGGAGGAAAGCCTGAAGTGATGCAGGTCTAAGACGTTTACCACTTCGGTGAAACCCACGAGCACGGGTATGGTGCTGACAAACCTAGAAACATAATTGGGGCGAAGCGGGATTCGAACCCACAATCATACGTTTCTGGCGTGCCCAAGGTACGCAACTCTGCACAGCGAATCGCGGCGCCCTAGACGACTGGGCCACCTGTGTCCCCGCTTTAAGCAGGGGTTTCTTATGAATATACAAAGGCAAGGTAGACACAATTTATGGAAAACAACTTCTTTTCAACATTGTATTTAGCGAGCCTTGGCGAGCTAAATACATAGTGTTTATTCCTAATACAGGATATTTACCATCCCCAAACACACAAGCGTGATAACCTCTTTATCATATAATGTCATTCTTTAATTCTGTGCTTCATAATCGCTTTCCCTCTCTCACAAACATTACCGAAACATTGCGAGTTTTCCTGGAATGCGCGCATTTATATTTATTACGTCACAGGGTAAGTGATGTGTCAGTCGGACAGTGACAGTAGCCAATATAGTTCCAACTGAAATCTGTTTCTTATACAGTGGCGAAGCAACATATACGCAAAACAACAATTGTTTTTAATTGCCTTTCGCGGGAATCCATAGGTCTGTCCGCTAGAGTAACTGCCCTTTGTCAAAGGGAAGCTACTCTAACCCTAGTCTATGAGACGTCACGGCCACGGTCAGACGTTGTTGACAGTCGGTCTGTCCTGTCATAACAATAAGAAGTGTAGTCAGATGTACACACAGCGACAAAACGAAAAAAGGTAACAATTCAAACATATTTCCGCCAAATCCAACTATTTTAATTTGTGGAGGAGGTTTCAAGCCGCAGAGGACTACAAGTACAGATATGGCTACTGATCCCGCTTGGCTAGGCCTCGTGCCCTCGCCAAATTGTTTTGAAATTTATATCTCCAAAGTTGACAAAACTTATAGAATGCCTTAGCTACGTCACAGTTAGACACAGATTTTCAGTATATTAGACTGTTCTTTTGATAATGATAGCAATTATCCCTGTAGTTTATCCAGATTCCCGATGGTTAATTCTGACTCGATCGCCGAATGACAAGGGCGACGCCATGTTTGTTTATAAACAGTGAAAATAGTCCCTACTTGACCTTTGATATTTGCATCTCTATCCGCATATGACCCCAACGGATATCGTTTTTATCCGTTGGCTTTATCCTGCCGAGAAACCTACCCATTATATGATAAATTAGAATATGAGTATTTAAAGGACTTTTATCATATTCGGGCACAGTAATTTTCAATTTCTTTATGGCCAACATTAACATTTATCAAAAGGCATAGATCGGTGAGTGGATAATAAACGACCTATGATCTAATCTAGTATGCATTTAGCCTTGACCCGCGTTATGGCAACATAATAATTTTAACATGTGTTCCAACATAAAAAACAAATTAAACGTGACGAAATTTTGTTATCAAAGTTTCAAATCTCAAGGAGTTGCCATATGTTATTTTCAGAAGTCACAACCTCATTTAATCTGTGCCAGAATAACACGGATAGGACACGGTCTCCCAGTGCAATGAACAAACACTGCACTAATTCAACAGACACAATAATTAACTAATACATCCCCAGGCTTTTATCTCATCTTATCTCTATCACGTACATCACAGTGTGCAAATCTCTCAATTCTACATCCAACGTTTTTGGTTAAGCGCCTATGTCTGTTCTGACCTTTCTATGCTATGGGTGGACATTGAGGTGAAAGACATCTTCTTGCCTAATTGTGAGTTTCCTGCACTTCAACACAACCATCTATCAAGATATCTATCAGAGGTTGTGTTTGTTGAGAGCTGGAAGCAACTGATGAAGATGAGGTTCTGCCATCTATACTGTATGTTCTACTGACATGTGTCACGTACGGTTCATGGCGGACGGTGTTAAGGGGACAGCTGTCACTGTGGAGGGGGTCACCAGCGCAAGAGGAGACGACTGTTTGAAGCGGGTCGCGGTGCACTTTAGCCCTGTTGTGACGCAAGCTGAACAGATGTGGCTTAAACATGTGTAAAGTATGTTAAGGACAGGATATACTTCACACACGTCAAGAGTGAGCGGGTTGGGGTTAATACCGCTTTGAACAGTATTCCAGTTATATCACAGCGTGTCACTTTGATGTGAGAGGAAAGCCCGAAGTGATGCAGGTCTCAGACGTTTACAATTTGGCGAGGCTGACGGGCACATGTATTTTCCTGACTGACCTAGAAACATAATCCGGGATCGGGTGGACAGGCTCATTGACTTGGTTAATGCATATCATCGTATCTTTATTGCGTAGATCGATGCTCATGATGTCAATCATCGGTTGTCCGATTCAGACTTGATTATTTCAGACCGCCGTCATATGGCTGGAAAATTGATGAGTTCGGCGAGAAACAACAAAAAAGTCCTGAGAAGCATTAAGGTATACTAGCGGAAAAAGTAACTGTACTAAAATATCATTAAATGGGAATATTTTTTTTATGAAATTAAATGATACATCTTTCAATACATATGCATAAAGACATCGCGACTTTTGGTGCGTGATTGACAATTTGCACGTGCATGTTCATGCACGGCGCACAATTTGGATGTTTACGTGTTTGTAGGAGGATGATACTCACACGCGTGGTCTCTTTAATGTGAACAGGACACGCTGATTGTTATCAGGTTGTCATAATATACATCTGTATAACCGTAAATAACGCTTACACAATGCCACGGCATGCTGAAAGCCAACGTCAACCCGCCGTGGGTATGCTGCAAACAGTATTACGCAAAACGAAGTTTCAAGACATCTTAATGTTCATGGAAACACAATAACATCACTTTGAAGACGTTAGCTACAGCAGGGCAACACTCGGGATTTGCAACGGGTCGGTCGTCCATGTGTCACGTCACGTCAAACAGACATTCAATCATATTCGGTTGGTGCATCTACGGAGTCAATACCAAGTTGCCACACCAACAGCTCGGACAGTTCCTGGGTTGAGACCAATTTGTGACAGAACCGTGCGCGACCGGTAGAGAGAGCACGACAGCAGGGTGCAGCAAATACGCCCATTTTCTTCTTCCACGTCACCGTCGGGCACGTCTAGCTTGGTGAAGCCAGCATCTGGGGTTCTCAAGGCAAGACTGATAAGTATACTGATTAGTATAGGCTTCGTCTGGACAGCTATGATGGTCGTCCAATGGTCTACATGCGTCCAGCTAATGACATGATTGTTTATTGAGTTGTTACACAACCCCTCTGTTTCCTTTAACCGGGTTTTGGTTTTGTCAATGAAATGGTATGATAAAACACTGACGATCGACCAAATATTATGTTGTTATTTTCATTACACAACTTTGTATGGATCACAGTTACTTTTTGCTGTTGGTGTGTATGTAAAAAAGTAGATCTAGTGCTTGGGATCTTGAGCTAAGATGATCATGGCATT
Source organism: Haliotis rufescens (assembly GCF_023055435.1). Lineage (NCBI taxonomy): Eukaryota > Metazoa > Mollusca > Gastropoda > Lepetellida > Haliotidae > Haliotis > Haliotis rufescens. The sequence continues at coordinate 1,590,854 of NW_025964024.1, forward strand.
TAATGAATTTTGTTGGGAGAGGATGCTGCTGATGTTTTGCATCCTTTCTCTGACGTCACACAGGAAGCAGGGAAGAGAGGCCGTCAGTTTTAGAACTAATTTGTGTTTGCACATCGTCGTGATTGTGGAAACGCTGACTCTGCAAATCCTTAGGATACGATACAAACTGAAACTGTGTCTGCCTACACGTTATTACAGGATTAATATGGATGGATTCCAAATCACACACTAAGCTCTCGGTGTAAATGCTTGCCTGTCGCATTTCAGCTGCACACATATGGGTCACGTGTTCACGATTCCGAAATGATACAAAATAGGAAACGGAAATTAAATGGAACCAACGAAGAGGAAAACAGTCTTAATCAAATATCGTCCTGAGCCTTGGAACGTACGCTTTGAAGAATAATTAGTTTGTGACATTTATAAAAACGGCGACGAAAAGTCGTTTAATGGGCAATTATGTGCAACTTTAAACGGCAAATTTAAACATAATAACTAAAATGACCAGTCACGATGCAGTTTAATTATGTACATGCGTGAAAAACAAACCCATAACGCCAACGACTTTCAGAGTTGCATCCCCGTAGCCGAGTCAGGATCCTGTTGTCTGTGTGACATGATCAGTGTGGTGTTCAAGGTGTTTACGCCAATTCGTGACCAACTCGTGTTATTCCGGGACAAGCCGAATTACGACTCGTGCCTCTCACGTGGCCATTTGTGGCGACTGGGTTCCGTCTACGCGCAAACGGGCAAAGCTAAAAGAATTGTCAACTCGTTGCGTAATGATTCGCGTATATTTCCCCCATATATGATATATATTCCAGATGCTAGTTCAAACACATCGGCACTTACGGTATTATACAGTATGATTTCACACATTTAACTGTATCTTGGTTATATTTTTAGATGACATGACAGAAGACATATGTAAAATCAAAAATTGTTACTGAGGGATTCTTTGACCGAAATACTTGAAGTCATACGCGCATTCAGATTGGTTTGTCGTATTTTCGCAGACACGAGGGGCGTTCAATAAGTTTTGCAACTTCAATATAAGACCAAGTCGCAGAATATCTTTAGCACTTTTATTTTTCAATATAATTTCCATTCACCGCAATACACTTATTCCATTTGTCCCTCAAGCTTTTAATACCACTTTTATAGAAATCCGCCGATTGGCCCTCTAACCACGCCTCTGTAGCAGCCTTTATGTCCTCGTCATCCTGGAAGCGTCTTCCACGTAGGGCAGATTTCATTTGCCGGAACAGGAAATAGTCACTGAGGACTAAGTCTGGGCTGTACAGTTAAATAACCCACCCTACAGTCCAGACTTAGTCCCCAGTGACTATCTCCTGTGTATTGAGGTGAATGGAGATTATATTGAAAAATAAATGTGCAAAAGATATTCTGCGACTTGGTCTTACATTGAAGTTGCAAAACTTATTGAACGCCCTTCGTAACATTCATTGGTAGGGGGACAAGTCTTGCAGGTTACGGAAAGGGGCGAGTGGTGCCAAAAGCCTGTACGGCGTGATATTTGTGAAATACTGTTACTTTGACATCAAATCTATTCACTCACTCATGATGTTATGAATGATACTCGTGACTATTCACTACTTCCTTGTTTCCTTGTTATTAATTCCTGATTCCACAAAGTCTTCATGTGCTTATTCATAACACGTATACCGTACTTTCCAGTTCATTAACATTACAAATAGGGCTGGGACGAGTCCAAATTTACTACCCAGGTACCCACACCCCTTTTACCCGACTCTAACCGGGTACCCGCTGTTCGTGTCAAGAGATAGGTACAAAATGTCCGATTGGGAATAGTTTGACGGTAGCCCTGCAAAAATGTATTTAGAGACATGTTTTCAACGATGTGGTCATGCATACACTGAAGTTGACTGAAGTTCTAGCTTTGTTCAAACATACATAAGTCATGAAGAAATGTAAACATTAGAGACTTAAAGTTATCGTGTAACCATGTAGTTATAGTGAATTTTTGTCATGAAACAATATATCACGTGACTAACCACGGGTCCGGGTAGTCCTGTTGGTACCCGGGTCCTACCCAGTTCCCACGCGACCAGAGTACCCGAGTTACCCGTCCCAGCCCTTATTACAAAGGTGTGATTGAAAACATTTGGTGGACACTATGTTGAAAAGTGTACGCATCTGGAAGTATGGATCTACGATGTGCTCTGCACGGACGAGCAACTGTAAGCGATTGAGCAATGTGATAAAAACCGGAGAAAACGTCTCACTTATAAGGGAAATCAAGATAGCATATGTTATGAAGTCCGATGTGACAAGTATTCGGTTATGACGAACCTAATCTAAATCTGGGTGTGATGATCAACGTTGATGTCCATTTGAATAACGGACGCAAGTCTGCACCACGCCTTTGACAACTTGGCCCTGTGAATGACGTTGACGGTCTTAACGGATATAACGGATATAGTGAGTGAGTAGGTTGAGTTTAACGCCATTTGAACATTATTCCAGTTATATCACGGCATGTCAGCTTGCAATGGGAGGAAAGCCCAATGTGACCTAGTCCTTTACAACTTTGGTGAAACCCACGAGCTTGGTTATGGCGCTGACAAACCTAGAAACGTAATCAGAGACAACTGGGATTCGAACCTCCGGTTATAGGTATCTAACACGCATGAGAGACGCAAGTCTGCACCGCGCCTTTGACAACTTGGCCCTGTGAATGACGTTGACCGTCTTAACGGATATAACGACCTGATTGTGATACACAATTCGTAACATCCGCAGTCGACTATACACGCCAAAATAATACATACTTCGATGTCTTGAATCATCTGCTGAGTGAGTGAGTGAGTGAGTGAGTGAGTGAGTGAGTGAGTGAGTGAGTGAGTTTGGTTTTACGCCGCTTTTAGCAATACTCCATCAATAGCACGACGGGGACACCAGAAATGGGCTCCACACATCGTACCCATGTCGGGAACTCGGGCCGTCGGTGTGACGAGCAAGCCCATTACCCCCGAGTCTGCCCCCGGCCCGCTCAGAAACAGGGTTTCAATGTCTTGCACTGGGTAGTCAGCACGTGTCCATCAAATATCAGCCTGAAGCATCTACAACCTTCGATGTGAAGGGTCCTTTCTTCATCAGTTGTGTGCAGTTTTAAAACACGAATTCAAACATAATTACTTAATATGAAGAAATAGTCCGAGTTCGAATCAGAGCGTGGTTAAGATGGGTACAAGTATTAATCGTGAACTAATACAGCCAATCAAACCATCTAAAGAGCAAAAAGCTCATAAGCAAAAGTGTCATAAGGCTCAGAACATGCTGGTCTATAGATGCGGCCCAATGTGATCTTTGGTATATCAGATTAATACACGACCTTCACTAAGACCGACTCCGTTGTCTAGTGGTAGAGCCTCCGCCCGGTAAGCGGAAGGTCCGGGGTTCGATCCCCGGCCGCGTCATATTAAAAGACGTTAAAAGATGGTATTTGTTGTTACCCTGTCTGGCGCTCGGCATTAAGGGGCTAAAACAAGGACTGGTCGGCTCGGAGTCAGTATACTGTGTCTGAGTGGGGTATTCATGTTCAACTGCGGCATGGTATCTCATCTAGCACTAGAAATCGGCATCACCCCGGACAACTTCGAGCAGCCACACAAACACACACACGTACATGCACTTCGCTATATAAGTACAATAATCTTTGACGCGACGTTAAACCCCATTTCACCTCACCTCACCTCACCTACATAAAACTACATAAAACCGAAACAGTGTTCCAATCACTTACCTAATACCTAATGTGTTGTTGTTGGATATATAGAATATTATATATACAACTACAGTCGAACCTTCTTGTGTCGAACTCGTGGAAACCTGGACAAAGTTATTCGGGGTTCAAGACAACAGCGAATTCGACACAGCCGGTTCGACATATGCGAGTATTATTGATGATAGCTATAGTAGGAATTTGCAGGGACCGGACGGAGTGTTCGAGACAAATGGGAATTCGACACATCCAAGTTCGACACGAGGTTCGACTGTAATCGTTTGACACATGTGTGAGAAAATTCCTTTAGCTGCATATTTAACATGAGACCTGACCTCGTAACATTATCTAAATGAACTTCATTATATAAACGAGTGATACCAGATACCCTAAAATAATTAGTCTATGGTCTCTGGTAAAACCAAATGTTTTTGCTTCTACTTGTCACAAATAAAAACACATTTCACGTTTAACACCGACCTACATGTGTATATTCTCGCGTCTCTATTTGGTTTACTTCAATGCATTAGCATACGCACCGTTGTCAGCGGGCGTGAAAACTGACGACCGATGATTGAAGCGCCATCTGGACACAGCATGACGTCACGAGTTCCAGGCGCATGTGCGGTGTCTATTTGTTATGATGTAACAGCATTACCACAATGGCTCTAATTGAAATATCAATTACAAATTGTCAACATACAACTAAATGAAACGGTTGAATTTCCTTTTCCCAGTGACAAATCCGGAAAGGGGAAGGGGGAGGGGGCAGGTCATTTAACCGGGGGAGGGGCAGGAGGGGGTGGGGTACCCTGACCCATGGGCAGGGAACACTAGCTTATGCTGGATGAGCAAGGATCCCGTTAAGGCAAGACATAAACTGCGACCATGATGGCGGATGGTGCAGCGGGAAGGAATACTTGACATGCCAGCACATTGCACTGCTCTCATAAACCCCTGAGGAAAATCTTTGTAAAACTGGGTTTTGTTGTCGCTCGGTACAAAAACGACTGTTCACGTACCGGACCCTGTGCAATGTCTGGCGTCTCCATTTTACAACGTCTAGAGGCCTTGACCTTCCCCGCCTGAGAACGAGCCGAGACGAGTGCAGTTTCATGGGATAGCAGCAGAATACCGTGCACTTGCAACACGTCGGTAAGTACATGTTTTTCAGTGCTCAGAAACGATAACAACTATTAATAATTATATAATTATATAAGTTAACTTTTCAAATATATTTCCGACGTTATGTTTTTCTTTCAAAAGGTATGTATTCGTTTCAGGTTAGCACCATACTCGAATAATGATACATATTAATGATAATAAGCGTTAACACGAGGGTAAAATTTGCTGTCAAACAAGGCAGTGAAAGTGGCAATAAATTATGTATGAAGATATTCAATTTGCAAAGATACCAATAATCTCTTCTGTTCCGTACCTCAAACCTTCTGGCGAAGGTTGTCCAAGAAGTCGACAGAAGCTATGATAATTAGCATGCTTGGTGCATTCAGACAAGACAGAGATGTACGGGGCGAGAACATAGGGACGTTTCTGCCCAGCGTATAAATATGAAATACATGACTGCTGACCGCCTCCCCGTGCCTCCCCTTTTTTGTAACATGCCGACCTTGGAGACGTCTCGTCTCAAGCAATGTGACCTATATCAATCCAGCATCAATACACTGGTGCGTCCTTTTTGCCTGATGTACTCAGAAGTTAACGTGTGAAACATGATGTACTGAGCTTGATATGGTCGTGTTTCCTAAGCGCGATGTTCTCAGGTGAACACTGAAGTGAATGTGTAACGTGATGTACTCAGATAAATACTGAAGTGATTGTGTAACGTGATGTACTCAGAGAAATACTGAAGTGAATGTGTAACGTGATGTACTCAGATAATTACTGAAGTGAATGTGTAACGAGATGTACTCAGGGAAATACTGAAGTGATTGTGTAACGTGATGTACTCAGATAAATACTGAAGTAATTGTGTAACGTGATGTACTCAGATAAATACTGAAGTGAATGTGTAACGAGATGTACTCAGGGAAATACTGAAGTGATTGTGTAACGTGATGTACTCAGATAAATACTGAAGTGACTTTGTAACGTGATGTACTCAGATAAATACTAAGGTGATTGTGTAACGTGATGTACTCAGATAAATACTGAAGTGACTTTGTAACGTGATGTACTCAGGTAGACATTGACGTAATGCGTGATGTACTCATGTGAACATCAATGTGTACTAATGCTGTATCATATAAACATATTGTCGTGTTAAAATGATAGTCGTGTTCCCTTAGAGCTGTGACAAGCCTAAGTATTGACGATAATTATGGAACCTGGTTATCATTCCAGAGACAATAAACTGTTTGATTACCATTTTCAGAAACTGGTAAGTAACAGTTAAGGCAAGATATGTTATTGATGACGACTTCTTTATTCCATAATGATGCGACGGTATCGATCCTTATAACATTGCCAAGCAAGACAGTAATGACAAGATATTTTATGGATGACGACTTCTTTATTCCATAATGATGCGACGGTATCGATCCTTATAACATTGTCAAGCAAGGCAGTAATGACAAGACATTTTATGGATGACAAATTCTTTATTCTATTATGACGGGACGTCTCGGTATAGATCACTCTTGTTTGACAACGGTAAATGGATTCATACCGATACGCCGCATCACAATAGAATAAAAAGCCATCCATTAAATATCATGTCTTTATAAGAGACAAAACTTTGAAAATGTTTGCATGTTACAAAACCGATATGACCTTCTCCGGCAGCTCGTCTGGATGTTTGAAGGTCATCGACCTGGCCGATCGAGCAGTGACCTGACACCGTGTGTGGTAGTCATTACTGACCACAGACACAAGGAGCGCCAGGGTAGTGGTCATTGCCTTGTTGGTAGTGACCAACTGACGGGATACTCTCTGGTAATAAGGCAACAATGATTACCTTAAGTGCAATTGAGCCTCAGGCTACAGGCAGCAAAACACACCATCTCCTAAAACTGGAATATGCACTGTAAACAATGTGTTTAGAATGTCAACACACACAAGACATTTTAGATGTAAACATGTTTGGGAAAATGTTTAAAACGGAACACACATTTTGTGTGTTCCGTCTAAACACGTTATTGTCTAATATGAAATCAATTTATGACCTATCTTCTCACAGCAACACTACCTCTACACAACATCTCAAAGTGCGTGTCACTGTGTATTATCCTAATAATGTTGAACTGGGGCGTCACAACAACATTCCATATAATGAACGTGTCTGCACTTTCTGTTTTTCGAAGGGACATAACCATGTTGAAGATGAATTCCATGTTCTTATGATTTGTGACCAGTATTCTAGAGCAAGAAGAAACATTTTTCCCAAGCGTCTCGTTACCCTTCCCTCTATTGAGAATTTTATAAAACTTATGTTAGCTGAAAACGAACAAATTATAAAAAGCTTAGGTAAATTTCTCTTCCAAGTCATGAACATTCGAACGGAAACACAGTGTTGAACGGTAAATCATTATTAAATCTACTCGGCATGCAAATATATATACAGTATATTTCCATTGAATTTGGGTGGCCTGAAGTGCCTGAAGTGCCGAATATATTTGTCTGTCTGTCTGTCCTAATAATGTTAACATGTTTATAAGAAAGTTAATATCATTGGGTATTATCCTAATAATGTAAACGTGTTTAGAATTTACACTTGATAACGAAAATTCGCTTATCATTGAGAACTACGTCTAATATATTGAACCCTGGTCAGGAATCGAACCCAGGTCTTCGGTGTAACGAGCAAACGCTTTAACCACTAGGCGACTAGACCGCCCAAAAATAGATGAGATGTATACTTTAGTATATATTGAAATTAGGTTTTACAATAAATCAGATCAAATTATGTTCTACACTCACAGATTTTGAAATAGCATATGCAAAATTTAAATGATTCAAATGTTATTGTATGAGATCATGTATTCTGTTTTTTTTATTGCATTTTCTGTTTAAATACAAAATACAGAAGTTACCATCAAGTGACTTTAATTTAGAAAATGCTTGCCACGGTCACATGGGCATAACCATACTAACCATATTACCCCCCCCCCCCCCCCCCCCTCCCCTCCTCCACACACACACACACACACACACACACACACACACACTCCCTCCCCCTTTAAAAATGGACACTTTCTATGGGTCTTTTAGCGTTTAATGGGGGAACAGAAGTATTGGGAGGGGTAAGTTAGAAAGTTATGGGCCTATCGTAGTAATCAGATATTACACTTTCATTGTCAGCTTCCATTTCCCGTATGAGAGAAATACATGACAGTCACACAGCCATGACACATTTATTAATACAACACCTTTTAAACCTCGTCGAGATACGAACCTGCAACCTCTTGGTTTGCAGGCCGTCGCGTAACCACCTGTGCTACGGGGGTTGTTTTCGTCCCATATGTCAATTTTCCAAGTCACCATTAACTGTTTGGTTTATTTGTACTTTTTTATATGTTGATATTGTTGATACCAAGTTTGTTGCGAGTACTGCTGACATTTTTGTAATGTAAGTGCCTGCGAATTTGTACATGTCAAATGTATTTATTATACATATCTAATCCGTCTTTGACGTATTGCCTAATGATAAGCACACTATTTAAACATGGTTAAATTGTAAACATGTTTAAACGTGTTTAATTTCTAAAAATGTTTAAATTTTCGACATGCGAAAATTCTATACATGTTTAGTGAGTTTGTGAGTTGGGTTTAACGCCGCTTTTAACAGTATTCCAGTTACATCACGGCGTGTCATCCCTAATGTGGGAGGAAAGCCCGAAGTGATGCAGGTCTCAGACGTTTACCACTTTGGTGAAACCCACGAGCACGGGTATGGTGCTGACAAAACTAGAAACTGGGCGAACTGGGATTCCAAACGACAATTATAGGTTTCTGGCGTATCCAAGGGACGCAAGACGACTGGGCCACCAGTGCCTCCATACATGTTTCAACGTTTCATTCTAAACAGGTTATGTTATAAGAATTTTTTTTATTTGTGTTTAGGTAGTGTGTTTAGGCTGTGTGACGATAGCTCATTTCATGTGGTTAGACCCTTAATGTGTTTAAATGGAACACACCAAATGTATATTCCGTTACATTCCTAAACATGTTTAGATCTAAACATGTCTTGAATGTGTTTACATTCTAATCTCATTTTTACAGTATATATACAGGGTCTACTGCACAACTTTAAAATATTCAGTAATGTTACTTCAGGGGTATCTCACGAGTGAAAATATTTGGACATCGATATACATTCTGACTAACAGGGAATATCTGAGGTATCGAGCTTGTGAAAAAAAAAAATCATAGTGGCAGCCGATTAGTTAACTCCCCTTCCGGAAGTTAAACGAGAAGAGTGCATTTGAAGAGGTTATTCTGGGTTATTCTCATTAGCTGGCATGTATTTAACACTGTCATGCGTAACAGCTTCCACGCCAATAACCCCAGGTATGTGCATGAAATAATGTCTAAATGTGGATTTACCCAAACTTACGTTCATGCGTACGTTCACCTTTTTTGTCACGGTGAACAATGCTAAACAATATATATGTCACTTTCCACACGCCTCTGTGAATACCGTATGGGTGCCATGATCAGATATACTAAAATTTACTAGAGCATACACATGTATATATATTATTTAAAACAATGCATTGTGTAATTGTGTGTGGTACATAACAATATCCTGACATGCAGTATACTACGGTTATAACGAACACGCTTATAACGAACTCACGGATATAACGAACTAACTTTTTAGTCCCGACTATTTGCTGTAGTTATGCTGTATATATGCCGAATTACGGTTATAACGAACTAAAATTAGTAGTCCCTTTGAGTTCGTTATAACCGTAGTTTACTGTATATAGTTTTCAAGTAATTAACGATCATCAATACCTTGACATGCCAATTATGTTTTATTTTTTGCTGATTTAAAGTCTTAAATATTGACATTTCCATTAAAGAGAGCTTATGACATTTCCATCATAATATATTCTTAAAATAGTCGTTTATGTCTGCAGTGGAGTAAGTTCTTGTTCACGAAATATGACAATATTTGTGACATACACAAAAGCAGACGCCCAGACTCTTGTCCCAGACGGTCTTTACTTCGTTCTGACATACCCTGATTCGTGCGCGAACCTCCTTCAAATCTCCATCGATGAACCAACAACGTATATGTCATTTCAATAAACACAAAGCGACAAAACCTTTTCCACATTCATGCTATAACACGTCAACGAAATACATGTCTCGAGACCCGTGAAGATTCCGGGGTAGAATAGGTCTTAAGCAACCCATACTTGCCGTAAAAGGCGACTATGCTTGTCGTAAAAGGCGACTAACGGGGTCGGGTGGTCAGGCTCGCTGACTTGGTTGATAGATGTCATCGATCCCAATTGCGTGGATCGATGCTCATGATGTCCATCACTGGATTGTCTGGTCCAGACTCGATTATTTTACAGACCGCCGTCATATAGCTGGAATATTGCTGAGTGCGGCGTTAAACAACAAACAAACAAACAAACTTGTCTCGATTATCCCGCGAAGTATATTCTATTGGGCGTAAAAGGGAAAATAGCGCTGAATATTATATAAATGTGGCAATCAGTTATGGCACCAGGCGTTCGTAGAAAGGGAAAGCATATCCTGCTCTGATAGCATCCGCCACTCAGATTATGTGCATGGAAGTGCGTGTTGCCTGACACCGCACAGCAATATTCCTGCTATGCAGTTGCAACTGCGACATGTAAACAAACCAGACTATCAAGTGATGGACGAGAAATCCAATCACGCGAAAGCGCATTTTTACTGAAATATCGGCTTAACGCAGAGTCCGTTGAACGATTCCGACCACATTATAAGCATGTATTTATGAACCACTGTCAAATAAGGATGACACCAGGTGTTCGCGAAGAGCTCTCAGGACACCTGGAGGCAGCGACCCGTGAAGATCCGGGGTAGAATAGGTCTTCAGCAACCCATGCTTGTCGAAAAAGGCGACTAACGGGATCGGGTGGCCAGGCTCGCTGAGTTGGTTGATGCAGGTCATCGATCCGAATTGCGTGGATCGATGTTCATGATGTCAATCACTGGATTCTCTGGTCCAGACTCGATTATTTACAGACCGCCGTCATATAGCTGGAATATTGCTGAGTGCGGCGTTAAACAACAAACCAACTAAACCAAACCAACCTGGAGGCAGGCATATTAACTTTGTGGCCTTTAATACTACGGAGATGCACAACGCACAGCGAGGTCATCAAACGTCTAGAACTGGGTCGATGATGACGCTCGGGGGAAGGTAACTGTGGCGATTTGTCATCAGCGGTATTTCCGCTTAGATGTGGAAGCCTCCAAGGTTGAGGAAGAAGGTCGCTCGCTTTGTGCTCTAGAAAATAGTCCAATGTCACAGATATCATCTCTATTATTAGTGTCACAATGCAGGCCACGTGGGGGAAGAATAGGTCTCAAGTTATCCGTTGATGCTTGTCGAATTATAAGACATCGGGTCGTCATGATGTGTGACATACCTGATCGCGTGCTGGAACACTTGATTCGATACTTTACATGTTGCCTTGATTTATTAGGAACAGACCGCCTCCGTGGTCGGAGAGCGGAAGGTCCGGGGTTCGATCCCCGGCCGCGTCATACCAAAAGACGTTAAAAGATGGTACTTGTTGTTACCCTGTCCGGCGCTCGGCATTAAGGGGCTAAAACAAGGACTGGTCGGCTTGGAGTCAGTATACTGTGTCTGAGTGGGGTATTCATGCTGAACTGCGGCATGATCTCAGTGAGCTAGCACTATAAATCGGCATCCTACCTGACTAGTACAAGCAGCCACACAAACACACCTGCATGCACGTCGCTATATAAGTGCAATAATCTTGGACGCGACGTTAAACCTAATTTCACCTCACCTCACCATTAGGAACACCTCGTAAAGATTCGGGTTAGAATTCGTCTTCAGCAAACCATGCTTGTCGCGAGTAGCGACTAACGAGATCGTGTGGGCAGACTCACTGACTTGGTTGAAGCATGTCAACGTATCCAACTTGCGTTAATCGATCACTGGATTGCCTGGCCCAGACTCGATCATTTACAGACAGCCGTTATATAGCTGGAATATTGCTGAGTGCGCAGTTAAAAAACAACACACTGAGTTGGATTATTGATGACAAGGGTGAAAAACAAATTCATCTCGCTCACGCTAAAGCCTTCTAGATGGTTATAATTCTAGTGACTCATTAATTAATTCAATCTCGTGGGAGTTTCCCATTATCACAAGGAAGTCTGTGTAATACAATTTTATATTACTAAGTGATCTTATCAGATTCTGAAGAATACCATCAATCTTCGTCAACAAGATGCACTAAACACTGGCATTGAATTCCTAAATGTTATCTGCGTCACCGACCTCTCAACTAAAACTTGCTAGACGGCAGGGCAGACTCGCCCTCAAATATGTCTTTATTTTGGTAATTTCACTAATAGTTCCTTTGTTTTGACTGGAATATCCCACAAAGTTGTGTTGTGGTCGATCAGCTACTCCTTAGAACGTAATGTAGAGAAAAATGTCTCAGACACAACGCTGTCGCTTGGTCCCCATAGTGGAACCATGGACATCACTACCCATGTCGATCCGTGAAGATCCGTAGTAAATAGGTCTTCAGCCACCCATGCTTGCAGTCAAAGGGGACTTAGCTTGTAAAAGGCGACTAACGGGATCGGGATCGGGTGGTCAGGCTCGCTGACTTGGTTGATGCATGTCACCGTATCCCAATTGGGTGGATCGATGCTCATGATGAAAATCTCTGGATTGTCTGGTGCAGAGTCGATTCTTTTCAGACCACCGTCATATAGCTGGAATATTGCTGAGTGCGGCGTTAAACAACAAACACACAAACAAACTACCCATGTCTCCAATAGTTCATGTCACAAATTGAATCTCATCTATCAAAACTGAATTATGTAAACTGAACTAAGCCAATGAAGACGATATTGTAATGAAGATAAAAAAAAATTTATTGTGATTCGGGGAAAGTGGGTGTTTGTTAAAGTTTCCCCTTAGAAAGATTAAAAGAAGTTATCTGTGAAATCAATTGAAATGAAGGCACTTTAGAGAGAAGTTTCTAAAAGATGAACGATAAAGATACATACATGTATTAATGTATCTTCACGGGAGACAGACCCCATTATCTCCAGATTTAAGTAATTTCATATCTCACATCTAACAGTTCACGCAATTAAATGAATTATTCTAACCAATTATTTATGATGGACCTTTCTCATACCTATTTGCTATAAAATGAAAATCATAATTAACATGTCCATCATTCAAAAATTGCAAATGCGCAGTTAGATGTAAGAATTCTATTAGGTTTTATGTATAGGCTAAATAATAGAAAACCTGACAGCCTTGTCTTCTGGCAGTGCACCACCAAAGACTGTAGAGCCACAGCGACAGCTGTACAGGACTTTGTGCCAAGAACCGGCGACAACCACCGGGTACAGTTCCTTTCCTTTCCGTTCCGGGGGCACGGGTGGCCCAGTCGTCTAAGGCGCCGCGATTAGCTGTGCAGAGTTGCGTCCCTTGGGCACGCCAGAAACCTAAGATTATGGGTTCGAATCCCGGTTCTCCCCAATTATGTTTCTAGGTTTGTCAGCACCATACCCGTGCTCGTGGGTTTCACCGAAGCGGTAAACGTCTGAGACCTGCATCACTTCGGGCTTTCCTCCCACATTAAGCTGACACGCCGTGATATAACTGGAATACTGTTAAAAGCGGCGTTAAGCCCAACTCACTCACTCACTCCTTTCCGTTCCTTTGTTTGTTGTTTAACGCCGCAAATCATCGAATCTGGTCCAGTGATTGTCATGATGAGCATCGATCTACGCAAATGGGATACAATGACATGCATCAGCCAAGTCAGCGAGCCTTGACCACCCGATCCCGTTAGGCGCCTATTACGACAAGCGTAGTCGCCTTTGACTGCAAGCATGGGTTGCTGAAGACCTATTCTACCCTGGATCTTCACAGGTCCGGTTGCAGTACCAGTTTTGTAAAGTTGCAAAATTGTATGTGCAGAATGATGAATTTAGAGTGCAACCATGTGATAACTGTAATAATTAATTGTATGTAATTTATACAGATGCATAGATGTATATTTACATAATATATTTTTTACAGTATTATTAATTATTTAAATATAAAGTATATTATTAATATGTATTAATGAAATAAAGATACACATCAAATTCCTGTCTTCATTATCTCGTTATCGTTACACTCCGTCAACAAACTAATTACAATGTTTGTAAAATATCATAAAAATGTTCGATAGGCCCAATGTCACCAAGCCTCCTTGTGAGTTTGTTCAAGTAAGCTGTACACAATAAAAGGATTTTAGGGATGGCGTCGTGGAAATGAACATTACCCCTACAATTGGCATTATAGACAGAGAATTTGGTCGTTGGTTCAGAAGCAAAACATTGGCATTAAAATCAGGTTGGCGTTAAAAAATGGTAAAAATGGTACCAGATTGTTCTCGCTGTCACAGAGTGCCTGGACCGGTCTGATTACCATAGCTTTCAAATTGGCTGATATGTAGGTGATTGTTGGGACACTTCGTGCATTAGAGTGAGTGAGTGAGTTGGGTTTAACGCCGCTTTTAACAGCATTCCAGTTATAACACGCTGTATCAGCTTAATGTGGGAGGAAGGCCCGAAGTGATGCAGGTCTGAGACGTTTACCACTTCGGTGAAACCCACGAGCACGGGTATGGTGCGGACAAACCTAGAAACTTAATCATAGGTTTCTGGCGTGACAAAGAGACGCAACACTGCATAGAGAATCGAGCGCCTTAGACGACTGGGCCACCCGTGCCCCCTCGTGCATAAGACGTCACTATTGGTGGAGTACTCTGACCTAACTCTTTCAAGCCAGATGATTGCATATAATATTGTGTTTGCGTCCTCAGCGTAACTACATTGAATGTAGTGTTCATTGAGTATCTTCTTGGCGTTGTCCTAAGCACATCGTTGAATTCGATTTGAATTATGTCTTCCCAAGTAAATTGTTCTTGATACAACCTCTCTCTAAGATTTCTTATGCCAGACAAGCAAATTGTTTCTCACTAAAGGAAGATCATTTATCGGTAATGACAACCGGAGACAACTAACAATCATCTCAACTAAACCTTCACAACCCATGATCCAATCCCTTCTTACAGTCTATCACTTCCTTTGATTAGGTACTGGCGTTTAAACACTGACATTACTCAGATATAGTCTCGTTCAGTAGAGTATTTCCCAGACAACCGTTACGAAGTCCCTATACTTCCCCAACGGTGCTCGACTCAGCGCTATGGCGAGTATCTTTATTGAACAGGTATATTATGTAATAAACACTACCTTATTTCATAAGTGGGACAAATCGTTATAAGGTCATGACCCAGCTGTCCTCCACTCTAAGCTTCTCTTGTGGGTCGCCTTTGATATTGGCCGCCCACTCTATTAGCCTTGAGGAAGTTGTGGGGGGTAAGTGTTTCACGATAGGGGGGGAAGGAAGGAATTTCCTTTTTTTAGCCTTGAGAGATATGTTGGTGATACGACAGCAGTAGGTAAATAGCGCCATACTTCTGCCATATCTGATTTAGTTTTTTTCTATGGAAATCTGTGTCGGAGTCAAAAGTCATAGTTTGAAAAAATATCAAGGTTTAACACATTCCTGGGAATTCAGAAATAAGCTTGGATACGTCATGGAGGAAGCCAACAGTCGCCCACTGTACTTTGTCCATGGCGTACATTTTGGGTGTGAAGTATCGATTTATACATGCTTAGGTTTTATATAGGTGATGGGTTCGTGGGTAAGCTTATCACAACCTTTTACCTAACTGATTTTGTTTTATGATCTCAACAAAAAAAACAGCACGACTTCCAACTGCAAATTGCCATGTCTTGAAAACATATGTACAATGAATTAACGACAATATAGGAAACAGCATGGTGGGTGGATTTTATAGGGTTTCTGTCTGTCGGTCAGGAAGGATAGGTGCTAGAAGTGTTTGTCGAAATGCAACTGTTGATTCCCTTGCTAACCAGAAGCTTGCTCGAGTTCCGAGTCCGCTACAACTACATCTGTACACACACACACAGAGAAAGCCACACTGAGATGTGGGACACTTCCATCACATTACAAAATAGTCCTAAGGCGATTTGTCGTCTGTCTTTGATTTCCAATTGAAAGCCTCTCAGGTATTGTCTGTATTTGTTCCTCGGAGATTGAAAACTGTGTGTTGGCTAATTTAGCTCATCGTCACATTGTCAACAGATTTCTATTACCGTAAGTCACTACGACGCCATACTTGCAACAGTTAGTCAGTGCGACGGGGTTGCTTTAAGTATTTTGGGGAATTGTATCATATTTTCTCTCGAATATGGCGATTACGCTTATTGACATAAGGCGATATCCAAGAATGAAATTATTTCAAATGGACTTTGGGAATTCCGTTAGTCATTACAACTATTAACAACTATGCACTAACGTTAGTCAGTACGACTGTGTATCTGTTAACAGCTATGCATTACCGTTAGTCAGTACTATTTTGTATATGTTAACAACTATGCTCTACCCTTAGTACAACTGTGTATCTATTAACAGCTATGCATTACCGTTAGTCAGTACAACTGTGTATCTGTTAAAAACTATGCTCTACCCTTAGTCAGTGCAACTGTGTATCTGTTAACAGCTATGCTCTACCCTTAGTCAGTGCAACTGTGTATCTGTTAACAGCTATGCATTACCGTTAGTCAGTACAACTGTGTATCTCAATAGCTATGCATTACCGTTAATCAGTACTACTGTGTATCTCAATAGCTATGCATTACCGTTAATCAGTACTACTGTGTATCTGTTAACAGCTATGCACTACCCTTAGTCAGTACAACTGTGTATCTGTTAGCAGCTACGCTCTACCCTTAGTCAGTACAACTGTGTATCTGTTAACAGCTATGCATTACCGTTAGTCAGTACAACTGTGTATCTGTTAACAGCTATGCATTTCCCTTAGTCAGTACAACTGTGTATCTGTTAACAGCTATGCATTACCGTTAATCAGTACTACTGTGTATCTCAATAGCTATGCATTACCGTTAATCAGTACTACTGTGTATCTCAATAGCTATGCATTACCGTTAGTCAGTACAACTGTGTATCTGTTAACCGCTATGCACTACCCTTAGTCAGTACAACTGTGTATCTGTTAACAGCTATGCATTACCGTTACTCAGTACGACTGTGTATCTGTTAACAGCTATGCATTACCGTTAGTCAGTACTATTTTGTATATGTTAACAACTATGCTCTACCCTTAGTACAACTGTGTATCTGTTAACAGCTATGCATTACCCTTAGTCAGTGCAACTGTGTATCTGTTAACAGCTATGCATTACCGTTAATCAGTACTACTGTGTATCTCAATAGCTATGCATTACCGTTAATCAGTACTACTGTGTATCTGTTAACAGCTATGCACTACCCTTAGTCAGTACAACTGTGTATCTGTTAGCAGCTACGCTCTACCCTTAGTCAGTACAACTGTGTATCTGTTAACAGCTATGCATTACCGTTAGTCAGTACAACTGTGTATCTGTTAACAGCTATGCATTTCCCTTAGTCAGTACAACTGTGTATCTGTTAACAGCTATGCATTACCGTTAATCAGTACTACTGTGTATCTCAATAGCTATGCATTACCGTTAATCAGTACTACTGTGTATCTCAATAGCTATGCATTACCGTTAGTCAGTACAACTGTGTATCTGTTAACCGCTATGCACTACCCTTAGTCAGTACAACTGTGTATCTGTTAACAGCTATGCATTACCGTTACTCAGTACAACTGTGTATCTGTTAACAGCTATGCATTACCGTTAGTCAGTACAACTGTGTATCTGTTAACAGCTATGCATTACCGGTTATCAGTACAACTGTGTATCTGTTAACAGCTATGCATTACCGGTAGTCAGTACAACTGTGTATCTGTTAACAGCTATGCATTACCGTTAATCAGTACTACTGTGTATCTGTTAACAGCTATGCATTACCGGTTATCAGTACAACTGTGTATCTGTTAACAGCTATGCATTACCGGTTATCAGTACAACTGTGTATCTGTTAACAGCTATGCATTACCGGTTATCAGTACAACTGTGTATCTGTTAACAGCTATGCATTACCGGTAGTCAGTACAACTGTGTATCTGTTAACAGCTATGCATTACCGTTAATCAGTACTACTGTGTATCTGTTAACAGCTATGCATTACCGGTTATCAGTACAACTGTGTATCTGTTAACAGCTATGCGTTACCGTTAGTCAGTACAACTGTGTATGTGTTAACAGCTATGCATTACCGGTAGTCAGTACAACTGTGTATCTCAACAGCTATGCATTACCGTTAGTCAGTACAACTGTGTATCTGTTAACAGCTATGCGTTACCGGTTATCAGTACAACTGTGTATCTGTTAACAGCTATGCATTACCGGTTATCAGTACAACTGTGTATCTGTTAACAGCTATGCATTACCGGTAGTCAGTACAACTGTGTATGTGTTAACAGCTATGCGTTACCGTTAATCAGTACGACTGTGTATCTCAACAGCTATGCATTACCGTTAGTCAGTACAACTGTGTATCTGTTAACAGCTATGCGTTACCGTTAGTCAGTACAACTGTGTATGTGTTAACAGCTATGCGTTACCGTTAATCAGTACGACTGTGTATCTCAACAGCTATGCATTACCGTTAGTCAGTACAACTGTGTATCTGTTAACAGCTATGCGTTACCGGTTATCAGTACAACTGTGTATCTGTTAACAGCTATGCATTACCGGTTATCAGTACAACTGTGTATCTGTTAACAGCTATGCATTACCGGTAGTCAGTACAACTGTGTATCTGTTAACAGCTATGCATTACCGTTAATCAGTACTACTGTGTATCTGTTAACAGCTATGCATTACCGGTTATCAGTACAACTGTGTATGTGTTAACAGCTATGCATTACCGGTAGTCAGTACAACTGTGTATCTGTTAACAGCTATGCATTACCGTTAGTCAGTACAACTGTGTATCTGTTAACAGCTATGCATTACCGGTAGTCAGTACAACTGTGTATCTGTTAACAGCTATGCATTACCGGTAGTCAGTACAACTGTGTATCTGTTAACAGCTATGCATTACCGTTAGTCAGTACAACTGTGTATCTGTTAACAGCTATGCATTACCGGTAGTCAGTACAACTGTGTATCTGTTAACAGCTATGCGTCACCGTTAGTCAGTACAACTGTGTATGTGTTAACAGCTATGCATTACCGGTTATCAGTACAACTGTGTATCTGTTAACAGCTGTGCATTACCGGTAGTCAGTACAACTGTGTATCTGTTAACAGCTATGCGTTACCGTTAATCAGTACGACTGTGTATCTGTTAACAGCTATACATTACCGGTTATCAGTATAACTGTGTATCTGTTAACAGCTATGCGTTACCGTTAGTCAGTACAACTGTGTATGTGTTAACAGCTATGCATTACCGTTAATCAGTACAACTGTGTATGTGTTAACAGCTATGCGTTACCGTTAGTCAGTACAACTGTGTATCTGTTAACAGCTATGCGTTACCGTTAGTCAGTACAACTGTGTATGTGTTAACAGCTATGCGTTACCGTTAATCAGTACAACTGTGTATCTGTTAACAGCTATGCGTTACCGTTAGTCAGTACAACTGTGTATCTGTTAACAGCTATGCGTTACCGTTAGTCAGTACAACTGTGTATGTGTTAACAGCTATGCATTACCGGTTATCAGTACAACTGTGTATCTGTTAACAGCTATGCATTACCGTTAGTCAGTACAACTGTGTATCTGTTAACAGCTATGCATTACCGGTAGTCAGTACAACTGTGTATGTGTTAACAGCTATGCGTTACCGTTAATCAGTACAACTGTGTATCTGTTAACAGCTATGCATTACCGGTTATCAGTACAACTGTGTATCTGTTAACAGCTATGCATTACCGGTAGTCAGTACAACTGTGTATCTGTTAACAGCTATGCATTACCGGTAGTCGGTACAACTGTGTATCTGTTAACAGCTATGCATTACCGTTAATCAGTACTACTGTGTATCTGTTAACAGCTATGCATTACCGTTAATCAGTACGACTGTGCATCTGTTAACAACTATACACTACCGTTAGTCATTACGACGGTGAACTGTTAACAACAATGGATTACCTTTTGTTTAGTACGACTGTGCAAATGTTATATAACTATGTATTACTGTTACTAAGTAAAACGGTGTGTCTGTTACGAACTATGTATTACCGTTAGTTTGTCGACGGCGTATTTATTAACGGTAAGTAATTACCACCAGCCGGAGTATTTTCAACAAAACACCCGACCTTGATTGACACACCCGTTGACCAATTTCTGCGAGGACGTTTTAAAACTAACAAACCGACACGATTTGCGCTCTATGTTAAGAGAAGAATCTCCAGTAATATGATGCATACGTTTGGCTTTATATCAACGTTATGATAAAGTTCGGTTCCTTTCGACTGGAAAAGATAATTGGTTTTGATAGTGAGACAATATATATGACTTATATTGATACTAGGCCATAAAGTACGTTATCCAACCTTGCGTGTGTTCAGAAATAACTCAAGTAGCACTATAGCTGTATATCAGATTTGTTGTCTTTAAAACAAAAAGACTGTGTATAATATGTATAGGAATTTGATGTGTCCCTTAAAGCTGTAGACTATCAAATAAGAAATAGTTAGAAACTTAAGAACGAAACAAGTTTTCCTCCAACGTTATACTTCAAGTTGTTTTATGAAGGTTACAACTTTCAACGCCGCAGTAAAGATTTCAAAACTTTTTATGGTAGACAAGTGGATGACATTTCCAAATTTTACGCATCGGTGACAAAATTTATGTCCGATGCAATTCTATACTTTGACTTGTACCATATGTTCCCATGGGTTTTTTTTCAGATGAAAACGTTACCATACTTTGCATGTGCTTATGACAAGAATCACTGGTGAGGCAGGATACACTCACCTTTGGGCGAACACCTGGTATCATCCCTCCTTGGACCGCCTCCGTGGTCTAGTGGTAGAGCGTCCGCCCGGAGAGCGGAAGGTCCGGGGTTCGATCCCCGGCCACGTCATATCAGAAGGCGCTAAAAGATACATGTAGTACTTGTTGTTACCCTGCCTGGCTCTCAGCATTAAGGGGATAAAACAAGGACTGGTCAGCCAATTTCACCTCACCTCACCTCACCTCACTTTACCTCACCTCACCTCATCCCTTCGACTTGATAGTGATTCATAAACATATGCTCATAATATAGTCCGAATCGTAAAAGCGACTCTGCTTTTGGCAAGTATTCTGTTTGAGTATGGAAATGGTTTTGCCGCTTTTATTTTTTGATATCCCAAGAAACGACTGAGATCTGCAAGATACTTAACCTATATATATATATACAAATATTAAAAAAATGTTATCTTTGGAATAACACTTTCTGAGTAAAGTACAAATTCTCATACTTTTGGGTTGAGTCCCGTCCAAGTGGTTAAATGTAGCAAATGTTTTATTTGAGATACTTTACTGTTAAGTGTTATCCAAAATATAACATTTATTACATTTGACCACTTTCTAGATGGCATTGTGTGTTCATACTTGAAGTTTGTTCTGTTGAGGTTTGAGATGAATCATTTGCTGATTCATCAACTTCTGGTGCTTACTAACTGTCACATGTACCAGCCTCGAGTCCGACTTGTTGATGTGTAATGGATCTGACGTTAAGTAGAACAGTCTGTGGAATTGGAAACTAACATATACGTTTCTAAAGTCTCATTATCTGAACTTTGAAGGATATCGACATTGTGATTAATAAGGTTTGGCGACACATGGCAATCGATATGAAACCTTTGATAGTGCCTGCAGAACAGAAATAATATGATAAACACAGTCTCTGTGTTGCAGACAACCCAATATAGCACACTTGTGATCTTTTATCTTATCTTGAATCAAACATAAATATGTCAATTGACCTTGTATTTCTTAATTGAAATTTCATCTCAGATAGGGCTACTTTTTCTAAATTAACGCGAACAAAATCTTCTAAAAGCAGAATCGATTGTACGAGTCTGACTCAATTACGTGTGAGCATACGTTATATTAAGATAAGATACGTTGTATGATATTAAGACATGAGAAATATCCAAAGTGAATGGTATCGTAGACGTTTAATATTTTGATGACGCTCACGAATTAATATGGTCATGAATTAATATGATATGGTCATGTCGATCCTGGACTCGAAACAATACCCCGCGGATCCTGGTACGACAATGGGAGGTAACTCACACTTTGTATTCGCATTAATCAGTTCATTGTATAACGCGTGTACAACAGTCGTCAGTTTCGCCGTCATTTGAGTTCATCTGGGGCAGCTTCCTGGTCGCATCGACTCCAGTACAGCACACGTCAGTTTTTAACTAAATGTAGGACAGCTTCCTAGTACTAGTTTTTGTCTTTATGTTGCATGTGAGTACAAACACCCACATTTAGAATTGACACTTCCGTATCTATAAATGTTCAGAGTGTCTAGCACGTCATGCCTGACAGTTTGCGTTGGCTCAATAGAGGAGCTAAATCAACAGTTCTAGTGGATGTCAAACATACCAGATCACAACCCATCACAGAGTGTACTACATATGGCAGTCATCCTGCTACAGCTGATGAATGGGTACAATGTTATGCAAGAGATTCCCTTCAATCAGGTTTTTCAAGTTATTGCATTGACACCAAATAATCCATATCGCCTTCTGTATCCAATCAACGTAACAACAATTGCCAAAACATCAGTGTTATGTCAAATGACTAATATTCCAATGAATACAGGAGGCCTTGGCAATTACACTCAATACTTTTAAAATGATCCTAGTAAAACATACAAGTATTGACTACAATTTAATGCAAGTAATTGGGGATTTCAATTGCCGTTTCTACAATAACAAACTTTTTTTGCACTGCAAAGGAAATGTTTATGCAATAACACGCATAATGTTCCAGGCAATCGTCACAGTCAACTACCATATAATTTGGAAGTTAATCACTAGACCAATAAACGAGCCTAAAAAACTAATTGGATATTGAAGTGAATTTCAAGACTCAAATAATCTATGAATGCCGCAGTGATATGCATGAATGTGTTTTGTTGTTCAGTTGTTATTGGGTGCATGGTAGCCTACTGGCACTACTGAATATGATGTGGGAGTGGATGTGCATGCTAACATCGATATCTCAAAAGTCGTATCTCATATACATATACCCCACTCAGGCATACATATATATATATATTTAGCTCAAACTTATTTAAACCCTTTCATTTTGGACAATACTTCTAAGACTTTCTGTTGGTAAGAACCACCTCCGTGGTCTAGCGGTGGATCGTCTAACCGGTGGTCGGGGGTTCGATTCGAACCCCGGCCGCGTCATACCAAAAGAAATAAAAGCATTAAGCGGCTAAGACGACTGGTCGGCTCGGAGTCAGTATACTGTGTCTGAGTGGGGTATTTATATTAAACTGCGGTATGTTATCTCAGTGTGCCAGCACTATAAAGTCGGCATTAATCCGGACTACTACGAGCAGAAGGACACATACGTACTTGCACGTCCGTCTAGAAGTGCAACAATCCTGAACGCAGTGATAAACACCCATTTCACCATCTCACCTGTTGGGATGAGTGGCCAAGTCAGTTGCATTCCTCAGGTGTGCCAGAAACCTATGATCGTATGTTCGAATCCTCGATTCGCCCTGATTGTGTTACTTGCTTTGTCAGTACCATTCCCGTGCTCGTGGGTTTACCAAATGTTATATTTTAAGACAAGCATCACTTCCTACGCACAATTGACCCGCTGTGATATAACTGGAATATTGTACAAAGCTCCCTGAGTCTCTCTGAGAGAGTATATTCGTTATAGTACGTGTTTTAAGCAATACGATTTTCTGTTTTCACGAGAAATCTCCATGTGCCAGTACAAAGTGAGCCAAAGAGGCTTGGTCGTAGGTTGTTGGTATTTAGGTAAAACTGCTATATATGTATCCACAATATTGCCAAAATATTTCTTTAATAGTTTGTATTGCTCAAGGGTGACTTGAACGTTACAAGGTCATTTTCATTTTGCTATCGGATACATCTGGTGAATTAGTATTAGTATAATTAAGGTATGTCCCATGGCTTCTGGCGCTTGTGTCAGTAGGTCAGTTGATTCCACAATATCCCCCTTTCACACACACACAACTCATCAACAGTTTGTTTGTTTATTTGCTTGTTGTTTAACGCCGCACTCCAGCTATATGACGGTGGTCTGTATAAAATCGAGTCTGGACCAGACAATCCAGTGATTATCATTATGAACATCGATCCACGCAATTGGTATCGATGACAGGCATCAAACAAGTCAGCGAGCCTGACCACCTGATCCCGTTAGTCGCCTCTTACGACAAGCATAGTATGGCAATACACATTAAACAGGTAAAGGTAGCATGAACTGCTAAAGTTCGATGACCCGAAATTGATAATTATAAATGGAGTGTCCACTATTTTCCATGTGATTTATTTATTGGTTCGAGGCCTTATATATCAAAGGCATATGTCGTCACAGAAAACAATAAATAATGGCTGGGTGCACAGAGGGGGTGGGCAATAATTGTAACCTTGACCTATACATTAAGTTAGTGTCGATGTAATCTCAAAACGTTTATGAACTGGTATTGATCAGATGTGGTATCGTAATACCTTCACCTCATTAACGCTTCCTGGAAATGTACTCAATAGCCTAGAACAATCGTTAGGTAAACGAGATAAGGACTAAGTCAGCGACTTCTTGTATACGTTTATCACGCAATGGATGACCCCCTACAAGGAGGAGCGATAAGGAGGAGGAGGGTGATGAGGAGGGGGATGGAGTGGTGGATGAGGTAAACCTTTGACTGGCGGAAATTTGTCAATGTCGTCATATTATGCCCATATGAAATTTACAATATGTCAGCATCAAAATAAATTACCAGTAGCATGGGAACAAGATAGGCATGGCTGGTAGATAGCTCTGCAGGTGGGATTGCATCTGGAGCTGAAGCAAGGAGTGCTGCTGATGACGTATCTATTTATGTTACTGGTGGGATTACATATAAGCAAGGGCGTACTGTGCACTGCGTCCAGTGATATACCGTTATAACTATTACATTGATGATCGAATTGTTGCATATTAAGTTATATGATAAAGTAGAGCACCTACATACCCTCCCCCCCTCCACCCACCCCCCACCCCCCTCCATAAACTGGTGGATAGAGCGTCTACTTGATGAGCGGAAGGTCGTGGGCTCGTTCCCCGGCCGCGTCATAACATAAGACATTACGAGTTGGCACTTGTTAGTTTTAACATGAATACGTCACTGTGACAGCCGACAAGTCCTTGTTTTAGCTCCTTAATGCCGAGCATCAGGCTTGGTGACAACAAGTACCATCTTTAAACGTCTTTTGTTATGACGCGGCCGGGGATCGAACCCACGACCTTTCGCTCTCCGGGCAAACACTCTCTCCACTCGACCACGGAAGGCGGCCAATGCCACCCCCAAAAAGGATAAAGCTAAATTCACGAGCGAGACAAAATGACCAATACTGAATCATTCAAACTTCTCTTGTCAAGCAAGAATATAGTCCAGACATTAAAATCCTCAATAGGTATTCACCAAGACTTCCACTGCCGGAGACAGGAATGCGGCGGACATTAAAAAGGGGTAAATTTTGAGAGCCCAATTTGGTTTGGCACGGAAAGGAAGGAGCTTTCATGATTCAAGAAATTGTGCACGTGGAAGACATTCTTCTAATGTCGCTGTCATACATATTAAACACCAGAAAGCTACAGCTTCTGATAAGATCAAAATGCCAATGAAAACATTTCACAAATGTTTCGAAAATGCACGATATGTTAAACTATTTTACTACTCTAATTTCTTCACACACATAACCCACGTCTCCCTCGATTATCCCGTGTATTTTATCTGCATGTTTGAAGAGAAAGGATCTTCAACTGTATGTTAGGTACTGTAGAACTACAATATTTGGTGAAACAGTGACTCTAATGAAATTGCAGTGGTTAACTCAAAAGTAAAATATTCTTGATTTACCACTGATAAAATAAAGTATGTGGGACATAATCTCAATGTCAGTGTTGATTTTGTTGATGGTTCTGTACTGCTAGCCTGAAAAAAGTGAAAGTGAGGCTTTTTAATTGGTGCTCGTGCCAAGTGTCTTCCCACTCGAAACCGCCAATGTGTGATTTTGCATCAAAATGTAAATATGAAATGTAGAATAAGCAATGAATTTAATGAGATACATTGGATGCCCAACTTTGGCACAAACACAGTTTCTTTAGCGACATGATAGCACGGCGCGATCATTTTGTTACCGTCTTCGCCAAGCTTGTGGTTTTGTGTCCCTTTTGACACCAATGTGATTGACAAGATTCAGGAAAAATATGGCAAATATGCAGACCTCGCTTTCGAAATGTCACTCCTGCATCCGAAAAACCAAGTACCGACTCCCCATTGTTCTCGGGGTTGTTGTGGGCTTCACACATTGTACCCATGTCGGGAATCGAACCCGGGTCCTTGGCGTGACGAGCGAACGCTTTAACCACTACCCGACCGCCCCTGCAATGCAATAAACCTCATGAGTAAGGTAAAATTAAAACTATCTTACATAAATCAAAGAGTGTATAGACCCTCGTGTAATGTTGTTATGAAACAATATTATGACATCATCGAGATCTCTAGTAGACGGAACATATGTGAATTTTGTGAATTTTTGTCTTAAGCAAGCTGGTGATTTCAAAATGTGACGAATGACAGATGTTCTTGAAGGTTCGTAGCCTTACGCTATCAACCACATACCGTTATTCGCATTTTCTTCTCAGTTAATTTCAGTATCAGTGTCGGGATAAAATGATGTATTCGATCTGCGTGCATTCAAGTTTACCAGGCTGAGTCAAACGAGCCACTAGACTGAATATACAGACTGAAAACATTTCGTTGAGATGGAGCTTGGACAACGAAAGTTTCTTGCGCTACACAACGAAATTACTAGATTGTACAAAATCATGTTATAGCAACTCCATTAAACCGAAGATTCTTAGGTGCAATAGTTCACCGTAGCGAGATTCCTTTTCGACGCATAGCTGATCATAGTAAGTAAAACTCATTGTAGCAATATTCCTTTGCGTAACTCACCAAAGCGAGAATTTTTGTCAACGCGTAGTTTCTTTTTCTTGCGACGCATAGATCATCACAGAGAGGTTCTTTCTTTACGCATAGCTCATCGTTGCGACATTCATTTTCGACGCTTAGGTCATCGTTGCGACATTCATTTTCGACGCGTAGGTCATCGTCTCGATATTCATTTTCGACACGAATGTCATCGTCGCGACATTCATTTTCGACGCGTAGGTCATCATTGCGATATTCATTTTCGACGCGTAGGTCATCGTTTCGACATTCATTTTCGACGCGTAGGTCATCGTCGTGAGAAGGTTTCCGACGCGTAGGTCATCGTTGCGACATTTATTTTCGACGCGTAGGTCATCGTTGCGACATTCATTTTCGACGCGTATGTCATCGTCGTGAGAAGGTTTCCGACGCGTAGGTCATCGTCGTGAGAAGGTTTCTGACGCCACTATTATCGTCAATTTCAGTACAAAGTCAACGCGTTGCATCTCTCGGACTCACAGCCTCCCGAGGCAATATTGAATACCTGTATATCATTATGATATATTTGGCTGAGAGCGGCTACGTGTACAGAAATGTACATATCTATATTTTGTGTACACCCTATAAACGCCAATGTGTTTGAACAGTCCTCATCACACTCCTGGTATTTGTCTGTATTGGTTTTAGGATAAACACATGGTGGACTGTTCTAAAGTCGTAGTACATTTGAGGTATGGACAAAATATTTGAACACAACAGAAAGCATACAAATTAAATGAACACAATATGCACAAAATACTCATTCATGGTCAGGCAGGCACGGAGAGTGAAATTCATTGTTTACGCTACAAATTTGGTTGAAACATTGCTGGCAGCTTCACAAAGTCGTGTCAGTAGACAGATTAAAAATTACCCAGTGCAACAGCCGCAGTCCATTGCGTTCTGACAGTATGTCCTCAAGCCTGGTGATCGATTCCCGTTACACATTAAATTCCCCTCCTCTAGAGCAGCAGGGTCGAAATAAACTGTTCACAATGTTGACGGACTAGAATACTAAAGTCTTCTTCATCCTACGACTAATCTCAAGCTAAACCGATTATAACCCCACGTTTTGTCACGCGTGGACTTCCGTTATCCGATGCTTGTCATCCGGGTCACGAGTGTGACATCCTACTTCGGATCAACCTTGGGGGAGTCTTGCGACAGCGGGAATGGATAAGGGTCCATATTTAAAAGGGATCGTTTGCTCTTAAATCAATTATCTAGAGGTTAATTCTACGCCTACATTGCCAGCTGTATATACAATCCTACGATTAATACCAACATGGCGTCTACCTCATGTATCATTGGTTTGACAACTGGGCAAGAAACCATAGATGCCTGTGTTTACTTCTATTTGGCGCAACCAACAATCATGTCTAATAATGGTGCTCATATTACTCAGTTCTGGCATGAAGATTCAGTCATCATCCCAAAAATCTATTCCTTTAAGGCCTCCAAAATATGTAAATGTTTTCGGTTTCCCGACCGACATTACTCCGAAGCTAACGACTCTGATCCCTTCTTGATTTTCTTAGTTTTGTATCCCGATGTTGGCCGTATTGTATGCAACTGTCGTAAATGTGTTGCTCGTCACTATGGATAAAGCATAATCTTTGGCGTTACGGGCATACTGCACATTACCGTTTTTTAAAGCACGAATATTGTTCTTTTCAGAAAACAGAACTACCTATTCTATTTTTAGATAGGCTAAAGCAGGAAGGCACACACATCTGTAAGCCTTATAATTGTTCATGTCAGTTTTATTCTGATACCGATAGGCCGATTCCTGCCACATTATCAAGTACGTACCATCTTGGTGAAACTTGCGAGCATGGATATGGAGCTGGCAAACCTAGAAACTAATCAGGGGGAATCTGGGATTCAAACCCACGATCATTGGTTTCTGGCACGCCTAAGGGACGCAACTCTGC
The DNA here is from genome assembly GCF_023055435.1 of Haliotis rufescens. NCBI lineage: Eukaryota > Metazoa > Mollusca > Gastropoda > Lepetellida > Haliotidae > Haliotis > Haliotis rufescens. The sequence goes on from NW_025964024.1 coordinate 1,620,018, forward strand.
CCAGTGAACTGAACATATATGACAAGGCGAGTTAATATTGAATTTTGGGTGAATCAGAGATTCGAACCCATACGTTCACAACCGTCGTCCCCTGGCTATACCATCAATGTATATACAGGCATAATACTTATGACGTTAGCCATTGTTCATGACGTCCTGAAATCACAAATTGATTACACTACGCCATCTGAACTATAGGCTGCCTTCAGTGATACTTCTCTCCAGGATTGACATTTCATAAGGGTTTTTTTCATTTGACTTTCAATAACCTACTTGCAACTCAGAATAACGGATTATCTGTCCCTCGTAAATGATGCTGTAAGTCCCACACCTAAGACACCACTAATCCGCTGGAGACAGATACTCCATAATTCCTCGTAGCTCGTTGGTTATTCCCACCAGAGCGATAAACGTCAGAGACCTGCATCACTTCGGGCTTTCCTGCCACACGCTGACAGGCTGTGATATAACAGGAACACTGTCCAAAAACGGCGTTAACCCAACTCACTCACTCACTCACGGGGGTATTTTATCAGTGGGCAATATTCAAGGCACAGGGGTATATATGTCTCAGGTCGCGTCGCACACCTGAGTGACAGGAGTATATGTGCACCAATGCAAAGTATGGAAGCAGTTGAATGAAATATAAGCGACACATTTCTTTCCATATTCATAAGAAATCTCTGCTGAAAGCATAGTCGATTGTACGATTCCAACTATAACATGATCATGTGTATATGAATCACTATCAAATAGTTAGAGCACCAGGTGTTGAAGTCATATTTGGGATGTTGTTGGGGTGTAGAAACCGGAGCGGTATCCAGGGCGACGAGAAGGTTAAATAAAGCCAATTACGTAAGACAAAATTCTTTGGTTAATTATTCCTGCAAGTGCTTGACAAGACATCCATGGTAGACACGAGCTCTTCACAGATCCATGGGAGGATGTGATTTGTGTTCAAACAACTCCTGGCTAAGATCTTACACATAACGACCAGATAACCCTATACTGATTTTCCGAAATTCCTGAATTACAAGAATATAACGCCTTGTTGTTGGATTGTCAGTTTGGTCTATCATTCAAGGTTTGCAGTACAGAAATCAATGAAACATAATAGTGCCAAAATATGCCATCTTCCTCAATAGATGTGATAAAAGCCGCTAGGCTCTGTTTGAAAAATCATCGTTGATACTGTCTCAAGTTAACCCATGTTTTACTGGTGCCTCTTTGCCTACGCAAACAGGAAAGCCATCTTCCCTCTCACTCGACGACAGGGCTATTATGATGCCAGCCTGTAACCGAAGGCAGTACTTGAGAACGTAATGACATCACTGAATGTATTTAACTTTTTCCAAAGGACTATTCTTTACGTGTAATAGTTATATATTTTTTTTAAATGATGTGTGTTTGTTGTTCTGTGCTACACGCTGACTCAACGATCGTGCAGTGCACATGTACGCTTATTACCAACGGGCAAACTTATGGCACGTGGCTAGGCCAGCGGTTGCTCTTCTACATTAAGCTGAAACGTCATGACATCATTGAAGTGACTCATTGAAGGTTGCATGTGCCACTTTTGGTCAATTTGTACCCAATACAATATAGTACTAGCATATGAACATAAGATGGCCATCTGCCAGGGTTCCGTTCCACAAAGCGATCATAGCGCTGAGATTGTTTAAGTTTGGGAGCAACGATCGTCTTATCTCCACGATCAATTTGTGGAGTGAGCCTCTGTACAGGAACCCCGCTCGTAAAATCTTTTACGGTCTGTTGGAATACAATTACACAAGTAAGATCCAATTGCAGAAGAGAGTGCTCAATACAAAGTAGAGCATGAATACAGATTTGAATACACTTTCCTTTTATCATTTTGCAACTCTGAGTTTCACGCACCCATGGTATTGCGTACGATCATCAGGCATAATGAAACATGGTTTTTAGTTTGACCCTTTCTTTTTTGCTCGGCTTAGGGGTTTACCATGGCGACAGGTGGAAATGAGCTCGCTTCTTCTGTTTAGCTTGTTAGCTGTTAGCATGAGAATGAGAATGAGTTTGTTGGTGTTTGATTTCTTGATTAAACTAAAAACCATGTTTCATTATGCCTGATGATCGTACCCAATACCACGGGGGTGTGAAACTCAGAGTTGCAAAATGATATAAGGAAAGTGTATTCAAATCTGTATTCATGCTCTACTTTGTATTGCGCACTCTCTTCTGTAATTGGATCATACTTGTGTATATATATACATACATACATACATACATACATACATACATACATACATACATACATACATACGAGGGGCGTTTAATAAGTTTTGCAACTTGGGCAATTGTGTTTACACAAACAATGTCAACTTGTGGCAGGTGTGACACTGGTCATAACATCAGGTTGACACGTGTCATAACAAGTTCCAGACACAACATTAAGTTAGATGTGATGGCTTCATTCACATAATGGTGGTCACATTAATAGATTCTCTCAAACATGAACAACGCGCTGTAATAAAGTTCCTTACCAAGGAGGGATGCAAAGCAAAGGAAATCCATGATCGCATGTGTAAAGTGATGGGTAAGGATGCTCCTGACTCTTCCACAGTTTGCCGTGGGTTTCTACAGTTTAAAAGGGGTAGGGAGTCCATAGACGATGACCCAAGGTCAGGCAGGCCTTCAGATGCCACCAAACCCGAAACCATTGCTGTTATAGAATGAAGAATTTTGTCTGACCGACGAGTGAAAGTATCTGATCTTTCAAGGGAATTCCAAATATCAGTTGGAACTGTTAGAACATCTTGTATGTCCAAGGTATCTGCAAGATGGATACCTAGAAACCTCAGAACTCAAGATCGCCATCAGAGAACTGAAAGTCGTTGAGACCTCCTGGATCTCTATACTGATCATGAAGCCGGATGTCTTTCTCGTCTAGTGACAGGTGATGAAACATGGATCCACCACTGGAACCCAGAAACTAAATTGGAATCCATGCAATGTAAGCACCCCAGTTCTCCGCCTCCGAGGAAGTTTCGCACTCAAACATCAGCTTGCAAGGAAATGGCCACCATATTTTGGGATGCAAAAGGCATATTACTGATTGATAACATGCCACCAAAAACTACAATCAATGGACAGTATTATGCTAATGTAATGAAAGAATTGCGAACATCTATTCGCCAGAAACGCCGTGGGATGTTAACAGGTGGTATTCTACTTTTGCATGACAACACTCCGGTTCACAAGTCGAGAATTGCACAGGCCGCCATATGTGAATGTGGATTCGAACGGTTAAATCACCCACAATACAGCCCAGACTGAGCCCTCAGTGACTATTTCCTGTTCCGGCAAATGAAAATCTGCACAACGTGGAAGACGCTCGCAGGATGACGAGGACAATAAAGGCTTCCACAGAGGCGTGGTTAGAGGGCCAATCGGCGGATTTCTATAAAAGTGGTATTAAAAGCTTGAACGACAAATGGAATAAGTGTATTGAGGTGAATGGAGATTATATCGAAAAAAGAAAGTGCAAAAGATATTCTGCAACTTGGGCTTATATTGAAGTTGCAAAACTTATTGAACGCCCCTCGTATATATGTTTCTCTTTCACTCTCTCAATTTGTTCAAATTAATTGTCACCATCTGAGGCTCATTCGTAACTACTAATCTCCAATTAGTTGGTCACTGAGTAGAATATTTAAACACAGTCAACTGCATGTCGATACATGTGTGGCAGATATCCTCCAATGATCTGACATCGTTAAATTGCCAAATCATTCTTCGACAATATGCTGAATTTGAATGAAATCGAAATGTGACATTAGTCTGCTCCCAGAGACAACAATAAGAGACTCAAACCCATCCATTCCCAATGACACTTTCCACGTGGCTCATCATGTTGCATTCCACAATGTGTTGTTGAGACATTCAGACAGATTGCTGATATCTGTTGCCGTCAATGCCTAGACCTAGTATTATCTCTTGTGTCGATATGCTAATTTTAGATAATTGAGAAACGGATACAATTTGTTATTCTCCTACCTGTCAACCTGTTGTCACGTTTCATCGATATTTCTACATCTATCAGGGCATCCCCCACGTTTACAGGTAACGACCTCTTAGTCGTGAGCAATGCTGTGGCGTATTTTCACCTTTGTCCAAAGCAACGTACGAACTATAGAAACATATAAGATAGCTACGCGATAAATCGCAAAGAACAATAAAGAACGAAGCGTGGTTTATGTCACTATAAGAAATTGTTCTATCATGACGTCATTTCTGGAGATTCGAACATGCGTTCGCAGCTTGACGACGTCGTACATTGGACGAGGTAATTTTTGAGAGGGAAGTGCCTTGAGAGTTCTTCCTCATAGATATGGCTGGACAACGTTAATAAACGTAACGCGGGAACGATCGCGCCCATAGCTATCATAGATAGCCCATAGATATGACAATCGGTTTTGTGCGAAAAGGTACAGATAATCAACGTGAAAATAGTGAGAATATCTGGGAAATACCGAATGTAGCCCCTGTTCATGAAATGGAATTGTTCAACATTGCCGAGGTCGGACTGTATTCAGAGAGTAATCATCATTCAAATACGGGTAAATATTTTCAAAGCTTGTACATATTTCAGACATCCTTAACGAGATTGTGCATAATGTTGACATCTCATATAAGAAATAAACGACTCGCGGTCATTGTTTATTCCTTTGTTAACACCTACTGTTATTTATAAACTCCCTTTGCTATAATTTCCCCCTATAAAGTTACATACTTAATTACGTAAAAAGGCGTTATAGAAAAAACTAACTAGCTTCCGTTGTGTCTTTTTATACTGAGATATTAGTGCATGTGCGATTATCTCATACGTGGTACATGAACGATATCTCATGCGTGATACATGATCGATTATCTCAAACGTGGTACAGGAGCGATTATCTCATACGTGGTACTTGCACGAGTATCTCATACATTGGGCATGTACGATTATCTTGTACGTAGTACATGATCGATTATCTCATACGTGGTACTTGCACGAGTATCTCATACGTTGGATATCTACGATTATATCGTACGTAGTACATGAGCGATTATCTCATACGTGATACTTGCACGAGTATCTCATACGTTGGGTATGTACGATTTTCTCGTACGTAGTAAATGAGCGATTATCTCATACATGGTACTTGCACGAGTATCTCATACATTGGGCATGTACGATTATCTCGTACGTAGTACATGAGCGATTATCTCATACGTGGTACTTGCACGAGTATCTCATACGTTGGGTATGTACGATTATCTCGTTCGTAGTAAATGAGCGATTATCTCATACATGGTACTTGCACGAGTATCTCATACGTTGAGTATGTACGATTATCTCGTACGTAGTGCATGAGCGATTATCTCATACGTGGTGCTTGTACGATTATATCAAACGTTGAGCATGTACGATTATCTCGTACGTAGTACATGAGCGATTATCTCATACGTGGTACTTGCATGGGTATCTCATACGTTGGATATCTACGATTATATCATACGTAGTACATGAGCGATTATCTCATACGTGTTACTTGCACGAGTATCTCATACATTGGGCATGTACGATTATCTCGTACGTAGTACATGAGCGATTATCTCATACGTGGTACTTGCATGAGTATCCCATACGTTGGATATCTACGATTATATCGTACGTAGTACATGCGCGATTATCTCATACGTGATACTTGCACGAGTATCTCATACGTTGGGTATGTACGATTATCTCGTACGTAGTACATGAGCGATTATCTCATACGTGGTACTTGCATGAGTATCTCATACGTTGGGTATGTACGATTATCTCGTTCGTAGTAAATGAGCGATTATCTCATACGTGGTACTTGCACGAGTATCCATACGTTGGATATCTACGATTATATCGTACGTAGTACATGAGCGATTATCTCATACGTGATACTTGCACGAGTATCTCATACGTTGGGTATGTACGATTATCTCGTACGTAGTAAATGAGCGATTATCTCATACGTGGTACTTGCATGAGTATCTCATGCGTTGGGTATGTACGATTATCTCGTTCGTAGTACATGAGCGATTGTCTCATACGTGGTGCATGTACGATTATATCATACGTTGGGCATGTACGATTATCTCGTACGTAGTACATGAGCAATTATCTCATACGTGGTGCATGTACGATTATATCATACATTGGGCATGTACGATTATCTCGTACGTAGTACATGAGCAATTATCTCATACGTGGTGCATGTACGATTATATCATACATTGGGCATGTACGATTATCTCGTACGTAGTACATGAGCAATTATCTCATACGTGGTGCATGTACGATTATATCATACGTTGGGCATGTACGACTATCTCGTACGTACTACATGAGCGATTATCTCATACGTGGTGCATGTACGATTATATCATTCGTTGGGTATGTACGATTTTCTCGTACGTAGTTCCTGAGCGATTATCTCATGCGTGGTATATATACGAATATCCCATATGTGGTACATGTGCAATTATCTCATACGTTGGTATCTGTAGTATTATATTAAGAAGACATGTTTTTCATGTTTTACTTTTACTAGACGAACACATACTCTATTAAATCTTTTATTGCAAAATTTGTTTATGTCTTCATACAGTAAAAGAAATATTTCCCCCTTGCTAAGATATAAATCTAGATTGGTTTTGTTATCATATAATACATATTTTCAAGAGTAATGATGCAGGACTACATTTTTTAGAATACCTGCCGTAATCACTGAGTGAGAGAGTTTTATTTCAGTAAAGGGGCCACCAGCCCATTATACAATACATGATATCAGAATTAGACAATTGCAGCGCCAATGAGAAAGTAATTACGCTTTTTAAATGCAAGACATATAAATTTAGCTGAAGCATTAATTATGCATAGGGTTTTATATGTACAGAGTGTAACAAATTTATCAAAAGTTACATATGTGTAAAAGTAATAAGGTAAAGCATTACGTCTCAAACTGAGTGATCCCTTTTCACCCCTCTATTGAATTTTACATCTAGTTTAAACTAAACGAGGCTGATCATTCTCTCTTGTTATATATGTACGTACCATTAAATCAGCAAGCAAGGCTACCAAAACATCGACAAGATAGTATAGAATTATAAAGTATGCGACATCTTGGTACAATATACAATCTTATTTTGTGTAATTCTCGTTCTAGTCAACGCTGTATGTTTCCAAAGCTTCTTTCTGCGAACTTCGGATTTCAATGACACTTTGTTCTGTATGGGTCAGTGTGTTTTCAAACCATTCTTCATAAAACATGCTTGTAAAATATTCATTATTGCGTGGATAGTGTGCCCTTGGGTACACACGTTCATCGCGTGCAGACAGCGCTGTCTGACGTTGGGATAAATGACTTAACGTAATGAAATCCTAATGCCCTGACAGAACAGTGTAACGGACACAGCACAATTCCTGTTCCGTGAAGGTCACGTGACTACATAGTGATGACCAGTGCTACCACATATACCTACTGCTGTCTAGAAGAAAGTGTGAAGTGAATGCGATCATCTATCATTCACGATGGTATGTCCATCGAAGAATTGTTTAATCTGAACACACCAGCACGAGTTTGCATTAGGTACGATGTTGTGCACGCAATGATTTTCCGCTTGCGCTTCTTTAAACCGTCTGAATCACTGACAGTATCGGCTTTTCAGAGTCTCGTTGCCGCATTCGCGACTCCCCGGGTAGTTCCGAGCCAATATATATTGCCATTCGTCATCATTCGCATTTGTCCGTAATCTGCAAGAACGACACGCGTTGGTCAGGGACTCGTTTTTCAGCGAAGGCACCAATCAGATGTGCCGCCCGTGTCGATGACCTCGTTAAGTCACTGTACTGTTCCCTCTCTGTAGACAATGACCTCCATAAACTATAAAACCACTTCACTTCTCACCCTCTGTGGACAATGACCTCCATAAACTGGACAATCACTGTGCAGTTCACCTCTGTAGATAACGATATCCGTGAACTGTAAAATCGCTTCACTGTTTACCTCTGTATAGCATGTCCTCCATTAACTTAACAATCACTGTATTGTTCCTTTACTGTCCCATGCTGAAATCTACCATCCTTGATATAAGTGTACTACTTCCTTTGAAATAATGTTGATTGTGTCGAGTTAATTATGGAAGGGATTTACCTTATAAAAAGTGTAATCATTTTTATTATATTACTCACAAAAAAACATAAGTACAATAGAAAACGTTCCTTGACAAATACATACTACATATTACTTGTGTATTGTGTGTAATTGTCATTCAGGATCTGTAATGCAAATCTGATTGGCCGGGGAAGCGTTTTCCTTGTCTGACAACATTTTCGTACAACCCAACAGTTACAATGTATAAATATTTCAATACAAGATACCATTCTATAATTGCCCCACATGTTTAAAGGCCCGTGAAGATCCGGGGTAGAATTAGTCTTCAGCAACCCATGACTGCCGTAAAAGGCGACTATGCTTGTCGTAAAAGCGACTAACGGGATCAGGTGGTCAGGCTCGCTGATTTGGTTGATGCATGTCATCGATCCCAATTGCGTTGATCGATGCTCATGATGTCAGTCACAGGATTGTCTGGTCCAGACTCGATTATTTACAGACCGCCGTCATATAGCTGGAATATTGCTGAGAGCGGCGTTAAACAACAAACAAACCAAACATATTTCAAATAATTTCTGGTGTCCCCCGCCGCTGACATAGTGCTTAAAGTGGCTTAAAACCATACTCGCAGACTCATAAGAATACAGTATCCTCAATAAAACAAAATATACCGCATCTGCCACAACTGTAAAATTGTAGTCCATTGATCATTTGATCAAACCCCACCCCGCTTCCCAATATATTTCAGAAATTTCGATCTCTGGTGTGTATTTGGGCATAAAAAATATTACTGACTTCATACTGATATCACCACTATTTTCATCTTGAAAATAATTAAACAGCTAATAAATCTCAATACGCATTACTCGTCTTTAAGTAACGGTGCATCCTGGAAATTTATGGTAAACAATTGACATTAAGCTTTCAGTAGTGAAATCACTGTTCATGTACTATGTTAAACTAACCAACCAGCAATATCATTATATTGTGGTATCTCTGACCCGGTGTCAATTACCCGGCGTAATCCTGCACATCCAGACTGACGAGGATGGTACTCACATTGAACGTCTGATGATATAACCTTAATTGAAGCACGTTCCATCAGAAATACAACGCTCCTTGATTATCTCGACTTACTGTAAAACCCGAGGCCTGACTTTTGTCTTTAATGTCTATTTCCCTCCTGGAGCACAGGGGGTCATTATTGGGACGTGAACGTCAGAGCTGACTGAAGTACTGTTATTTACCGATTGAAGGCCAGGCATAATGTATGGTTGATGCCATTTGCTGCTATTTCAGTAAACGCTAATTCTCTGTCAATTCCTTAAACACGTCGCCATTATTCCAAGAAATATGTGATTTCCTGAACGTTTGTGTTTCATGCCTAGTGACACAGATATCACCCACCATTAATCCAGCTTCCCCTCCCCTCCCCCGCCTACCATTTCCCTACTCATTCCATAAGGTATGGTGACATACGTCGTCCTCTCCAAACAAACAATGCCCTGTCAAGTATCTCGCCGCCGCGACCATCACCAACTCGTTGCTCCATCCCGTGACTGGCGTTATATTACGCCTCGAACCCTCGAGCATTCTTTATCACTACGGTCAGTGAAGGGGGTGCAGTCCACCTTGGCAGCTTATTGGGCTTTTCAGCCTTAACCTGTTTGGTCATTCGGCAACCATTCTCGCCTCTTCTGAAGAATATGATTAACCTTTGCATGTTCTTGGACAAAAATAAACAAAGTGTAATGAAGTTTAAGGGGGAAAACAGGGACTGATGGAATCTGTGTCAGTAAACTGTGTCACAGTGGGATATCCATGTCAAACTGTGGCATGGTATCTCAGTTGACTAGCACTAAACATCCTGGCATTTGTCCCAACTAGTGAAAGCATCAACGTCTTCTTAAACAAAAATATACAAAGTGTAACACCCTTTAAGGGGGTAAAACAAGAACTGATCGGCTCTGTGTCACAGTAGGATATCCATGTCAAACTGTGGCATTGTATCTCTGTGGGTTAGCACTATAAAACCTGGCATAAGTCCCAACTGATGCTACCATCCACATACACGTGTATGAACGTCGCTGTATAAGTGCAATAATCTTGAACGGACATTAAACCCAATATCATCTTTTCTATCCCTCTAGTCCCCTTCGCATCAAACGGCCCCGGGATCCAACGAAACAAAGAATATAGATGTGGCAAATTAACTAATTTGTCCTGAAGAGTAAATGCCCAGGAGGAGGGTGGCGAACTTCCACTATATCTCCCACACAGAAATATATACAAAACAGTTGGTTACGGGCTTTTACGATTACGGCTCCCTCTTACAAACATAGATTGTACCAGTTTTATAGTGAATACGTCATCACTGGATTGCGCCCCAAGGTCAGCGAGGCTCGTCCAATGTCTTTATCCTCGACGTTCTCACGTAAGCCACAGTTCAGAAATATCTTTTTGAACTCTGTATGTGTTTTCAAAGTTCATTTAGTGAGAACAATATCTCCCGCAAACAAGATAATATAAACCAGTGTTTCAGGTTTGTATCTTTAATACCCATGCTTGACTATAACATTGAAGAAATGATTTTAGTCTTGAGTAGATCGGAATGTACAGTTAAGCAAGTTGGTGCCATCTCAGCTTATCCCTTCTCCTCTGTGTAAATATGAAACGTCAACGCCAGAGAATAATCGGTGTTTATCCCGGAAACAGACTCCCCGGGCGAAAAGGGCAAAACAGTGACGACAATCGTATGTTTGGACTACTGGAAATCAGTGATGACATCAGGTGTACATGAAAATGGCAAGCATGCCATGCTCTAACAAATGGGATTTGTAATAAATGGGTACAATCGCATCTTGTGAGGCTTGTGTTTTCTAGGAATGGTGAAAGGATTCATAGAATTCAATCACAAAGATGAGGTCCGAGTTTCGACAAGTGTAATTGATACATAAAGGTAGCCCAATGCCATTTTATAAAAGTAATTACTGAACCATCTGTAACGTCAAACCTCTTTTAACATTTACTGTTGACTTAATTGTTTCAATGAAACAGGTGCATAACATATGACATCGTATCATATTGTTTTCAAAAGTGCATCGACTGACATTAGTTGTACTAGCGTCATAACAAGACCTTTCCTACAAATTGAGAGTATTTTTCGTGATTGTATCCTTTCAGCAATAATACACCTTACCGGAAGCAAGTGTGAGCAGAGTATAGCGAGATGTTGTTATCGTCGGGTTTCAGTAACAATTATTACAGTAAGGAGGATTTGGTTATATGGAATAGAAATGTCACAAACCTTCGATCAATACCATGTACGAACTGTTGCCGCCAATGTATATGTGGAAGTGGATTGCTGACTTGGGTAACCACTAATTATCAGTTGACATGGAATGGTGTCCTAATGGGTTCTTGCCATGGAAAAGGCACAATAATGTATGACTGTTTAATGTCAGCTGATCTCTTTGCTTATAACATGCATTAAAACAAATTAAAGCGTGTATCTGTTAAAATAATTTTCGGACCACAGCTATATGTGGAGAGTTTATGACGAAGGAATTTCACATGGTATACATTGTCATGCGTTTAGTCCATTTGTGCAATCACTGTGGTTCATCACTAAAAAACATAATTTTAACAGCACTCGATTGCTTCAACTGCCAATTGTTATTGTTGACATGAGAGTTTTCAGTCGTCCGGTTTTGTAGCTATTGTGGCCCTTACGTCAAATAGAAGCTGTTTCGGTGGATAATCAAGACTGGTTACTCTCTTGCATTGACGCGTTTTGATCTTTGAATGAGAGAAAACCTCTATCAGCCGGTCTCGTTTGAGAACGTGTGACAGTAAACCTAGGTTACCGTGACACCCGGTAGCATGATGTGGAAATGACTGAAGAAAATAACACACGTACCACATTCATGTTCAAGGAAGTGGATAATCTGTAAGACGAAAACATGTTTGGCTGGAGAAGGATTTGCCATGGCAGGTCAAGTTTGTAACATATTATTCTATAATTTACCCACATGTTCAAAGACAGAAGGATGCATCATAATCTATAAAGCAAAGGAACCTAAATTAAGAGACCCGGTGGAAATACAACAGCAGCTGACACAACTGTACATGTATTCCATGGGACATTTGACTAACCCTCATCCAGCCTCCCAATATATTTCAGAAATTTCGATGTCCTAATTTTTGTATTTAAAATATAGTTACTATGTATGTTTCGCACGCTTCATGGGCCAACTGCTTGTAAATGTTGGTTGAGGATGAAAATCACATTGACTTTCATAGATTAATAAAAGTGTTTCTCATTAATTCACGCCTAATCACTCGGATATGGAGTAGACCAAATTAATTCCAACGTGACATTAACGTGCTCAGTTATTAGTACCATTCAGTGATTTGTACACTCTCATGCTGTCCGTTCACTCTGTCTGATGAAATATGTCAGTGATACACATCTACTGGACACATTCTGAAGAAGTGGAAACGCACAAAGGGGTCATTAAAATGAATACTGCTGTGAGTAACGCCTTAATATTGGAACGATTGGGGTTTTCGGGGAAGGGTTGTGCTTGGATATACAGGCATGATAATAATACAGTATGAAAATATTAGTGACTTTATAGTCATCATGTAAAAGAGGGGCAGTGCTTATTTTTCTGAGCTGTTTTTACATCTCTCTGCCAATGTAGAAAATGACATTTTTAGTTGTCTTTTTGCAACGATCCAATCACTCCTGGAAATTTAGGGTAAACTTTTGAGAGTATCATCGAGTACTGAAATCACAGTTGATGTACGATGTTACACTAACTAACCAGCAATATCATTATATTGTGGTATCTCTGACCCGGTGTCAATTACCCGGCGTAATCCTGCACATCCAGACTGACGAGGATGGTACTCACATTGAACGTCTGATGATATTACCTTAATTGAAGCACGTTCCATCTGAAATACAACGCTCCTTGATTATCTCGACTTACTGTAAAACCCGAGGCCTGACTTTTGTCTTTAATGTCTATTTCCCTCCTGGAGCACAGGGGGTCATTATTGGGACGTGAACGTATGAGCTGACTGAAGTACTGTTATTTACCGATTGAAGGCCAGGCATAATGTATGGTTGATGCCATTTGCCGCTATTTCAGTAAACGCTAATTCTCTGTCAATTCCTTAAACACGTCGCCATTATTCCAAGAAATATGTGATTTCCTGAACGTTTGGTGTTTTATGTCCTGGTGACACAGATATCACCCACCATTAATCCAGCTTCCCCTCCCCTCCCCCGCCTACCATTTCCCTACTCATCCCATAAGGTATGGTGACATACGACGTCCACTCTGAACAAATAATGCCCTGTCAAGTATCTCGCCGCCGCGACCATCACCGACTCCCGGCTTTCCTCCATCCTATGACTGGCGTTATATTACGCCTCGAACTCCGAGCATTCTTTATCACTAAGGTCAGTGAAGGGGGTGCAGTCCACCTTGGCAGCTCATTGGGGTTTTCAGCCTTAGCCTGTTTGGTCATTCGGCAACAATCGTCGCCTCTTCTGAAGAATATGATTTACCTTTGCATGTTCTTACACAAAAATAAACAAAGTGTAATGCCGTTTAAGGGGGAAAACAGGGACTGATGGAATCTGTGTCAGTAAACTGTGTCACAGTGGGATATCCATATCAAACTGTGGCATGGTATCTCCATTGGCTCCATCTCCACTATAAAACCTGGCATAAGTCCCAACTAGTGCAAGCAGCCATGCAACGTGTATGAACGTCGCTGTATATAAGTGCAATAATCTTCAACGGACGTTAAACCCCATTTCATCTTTTTTTTATCCCTCTGGCCCCCTTCGCATCAAACGCAGGCTACTCTGACCTATTCCGCTCCGGGGTCCAACGAAACAAAACATATACATGTGGCAAATTAACAAATTTGTCCTGAAGAGTAAATGCCCAGGAGGAGGGTGGCGAACTTCCACTATATCTCCCTCACAGTCATGAACCCCACAACCTTGGTTACGGGTTATAACGATTACGGCTCCCTCTTACAAACACAGGATGTTCCAGGTTTATAGTAAATACGTCATCACTGGAATGTGCCCCAAGGTCAGCGAGGCTTGTCCAATGTTTTTCCCCGACGTTCTCACGTTAGCCACAGTTCAGAAATTTCTTTTTGAACTCTGTATGTGTTTTAAAGTTCATTTAGTAAGAACGATATCTCCCGCAAACAAGATAATATATACCAGTGTTTCAGATTCGTATCTTGAATACCCATGCTTGACTATAACATTGAAGAAATGATTTTAGCCTTGAGTAGACCGGAATGTACAGTTAAGGAAGTAGGTGCCATCTCATCTTATCCCTTCTCCTCTGTGTAAATATGAAACGTCAACGCCAGAGAATAATCGGTGTTTTCCCGGAAACAGACTCCCAAGGCGAAAAGGGCAAAACAGTGATGACTATCATATGTTTGGACTACTGGAAATCAGTGATGACATCAAGTGTACACGAAATGGCAAGCATGCCCTGCTATAACAAATGGGATGTGTAATAAATGGGTTCAATCGCATCTTGTGAGGCTTGTGTTTTCTAGGAATGGTGAAAGGATTCATAGAATTCAATCACAGAGATCAGGTCCGAGTTTCGATAAGTGTAATTGATACATAAAGGTCCACCGGTGCCTTTTTTATAAAAGAAATCACCGAACCATCTGTAACGTCAAACCTCTTATTAAACTTAACACAACTCTTTTAACATTAACTGTTGATTTAATTGTTGCTATGAAACGCGGGGAACAACAAATGATATCGTATCATACTTTTATCAAAAGTGACTTATCAAGACTGACATTAGTAGTACTTACTATATCCTCCATTGGTCAGATCTGAGCAGAGATTGTTGAGTTTCAAGTTACAAAATAACATTCCATTAACAGGCTCAGTGCTGGTCCTTATGCAGAGGGGCCTTGGGGTGGTGTATCTTTAAGACGGATAACGAAGATCATATTACCAAGCAAAAACCACTGTGTAACAAAGTATGCTAGCGTCACAACAAGACCTATCCTACAAATTGAGAGTTTGTTTCGTGATTGTATCCTTTCAGCAATAATACACCTTACCGGAAGCAAGTGTGAGCAGAGTATAGAGAGATGTTGTTATCGTCGGGTTTCAGTAACAATTATTATAGTGATGAGTATATGATTATATGGAATAGAAATGTCACAAATCTTCGATTAATACCATGTACGTCCCATTGCCGCCAATGTACATGTGAAAATGGATTGCTAACTTGGGTAACCACTAATTATCAGCTGACATGGAACGGTGTCCTAATGGGTTCTTGCCATGGAAAAGGCACAGTAATGCATGCCTGCTTAATGTCAGCTGATGTCTTTGCTTATAACATGCATTAAAACAAAGCGTGTATCTGTTAAAATAATTGCACGTCAAGGACCTTGTCGTAGTCACTGTGTTTTTCGGGCCACAGCTATATGTGGATAGTTTATGACGAAGGAATTTCACATGGTATCCGTTCAGTCCATTTGTGCAATCACTGTAGTTTTTCCCTCAAAAACATATTTTTAACAGCACTCGATTGCTTCAACTGCCAATTGTTATTTCTTACATGAGAGTTTTCAGTCGTCCGGTTTTGTAGCTATTGTGGCCCTTACGTCTAATAGAAGCTGTTTCGGCGGATAATCCAGACTGGTTACTCTCTTGCATCTTTGAATAAGAGAAAACCTTTTTCAGCCGTCTCGAAAATGTATAATTTGAGAATGTGTCACCCTATGTTACCGTGACACCCGGTATCATTATGTGGAAATGACTGAAGAAAATAACACACGTACTACATTCATGATCAAGGAATTGGATAATTCAAGGCTCTAATTGTTATCAAAGAATCTGATAAAATGTTAACACAATATGCAAGTTATTGATAAAATGCATTACCAGGCATGTTAAAGACCAACTCGTTACAGACCTTGCGTCCATGCATCAGCGGTAAAGAACACATTTCACGTGCACCAGTGGCACAGAACACATTTCACGTGCATTAGTGGCACAGAACATATTTAACGTTCACTATACAAGGGCACATTTACGGCTTGACCTTTCGAAACGAAAAGCCTATTTCAAGTTATGCCATGTCCTCGAGCCCGCGGCCTTAACAAATAGTACATCCGCGGGTCCCTTATATCCTTCTATCCATTATGTTAATTAAGCAATGCTCATCCGTTTACGGACACACTAATAACATCACTGACGACTTTACTCGCTTACATTCATTCGTGAGTGGTGGATTCTTGAATGTGTCGTTTCCATTTCCTTGGCCCTGTTCGTTGATTTGGGGGAAACTTTCGAATATGCATGAATACCTCTCGGCATTCAAGTGTTTGATTGAAGAATTATTCTCTTCACGCTTGTCGACTCAAATGATAGGTTGTTAAGGTTGCGAAAACGACGGTCCGGTTGGGCTGAGGCGATGGGTTTCATGGGGAATTGTCACTCATTAGAGAACTCCATCTGATGTTATTACTTTAAATGTGTTGTCAATCTTCAACGCTGTTACAGGGACATCTCTGTTGTGGATCGGCACATTGTGCAGTCTGACGGATGATACGTTGCACTCTCCGACTCTTTATCCTTCATCACTTGTGACTGGGTCTTACCTTAATGAGGCTGTACGATACTGGTTCAGTGGGTTAATAACAGATGCCATGCGTAAAATCTAGGGCGTCAGTAATATGCTTGTTTTCATGTCCCGATGGTATTGTAGGCGCTACATCCCCACGAACTCAATGCTATTGTACAGTTGTCTTTGTACCCTTCGGTCAGTAGGTAAAAGATACCTAGTGTCCAATGCCCTACGAAATTAAGAACTCGATGACAATGTCTGGGTCTACTAATCCTTTGATGCCGTCACAGTAGCTTTCTGCTTTATGTTCTGCTCTGCTCTGTCCTACTGTATGTTTTGTTCTGTTCTACTATATGATCTACTTTTACTAGCACATTATCTTCCTTTCGACAACGTCCTACCCAGGAACCGAAGTCCGCACCAAGCAAAACTAACACCTCGAAATGAATTACAACAGTTTTTCATTATAATTAAAGGCGTTAACCCATCAGACAAATTTGGCATTATGGTCTGATACATATGGAACTGAAGTCACCTACCAGGAAATTCTTAAGTCCATACTTCGATACACTGTGTTCTTGCTCAGAACGTTTGTACCTAAAATGTTTAAATAAAGGTTTCCTGATGTCTGTGTATTCCTGGAAACAAGCATGGCAGCAAATGAATTTGCACAATATGGTAAATTGGTATGTTAACCCGGGTTATGTAGTCATTCGCGGTGTCTTAGTTGAGCGAATGTAAATGTCTAAAACTAGTCGATTTTGAGAATGTGTTTCCGTTTCGTAAAAGTTATCTGTTTGGAATAATCTGTTTGAAAATCTAACAACCTTGATGTTAATGTAATACTTCCAGTAACATCATATCGTTTTTGTTAAGTTAACTATGGTAGATATTTACCTCATTTTTACCTTATAAAAGTGGAATCGCACACGAACACAAGTTTAAAAGAGGACATCCCATGACAAATTCACATTGATCGTATTTCCATGTTGTCTGTGATGCCATTGAGGCCCAGAAGTGTGATGCAGAATCTGTAAGACGAAAACATGTTTGGCTGAAGGAAGAATTGCCTTGGCAGATGACGTTATCTTACAACAGGTCCAGTTTGTAACATATTATTCTATAACTTCCCCACATGTTCAAAGTCATAAGCATACATCATATTCTATAAAGCAAAGGAACCTAAATTAGGAGCCACGGCGGAAATACAGCAGCAGCTGACACAACTGTACATTTGACTAACCCTCACCCAGCCTCCATATATATTTCAGAACTTTTGATGTCCTAATTTTTGTATTTAAAATTCACGCCTAATCACTCGGATATGGAGTAGACCAAATTAATTCCAACGTAACATTTACGTGCTCTGTTATTAGTACCATTCAGTGATTTGTACACTTTCATGCTGTCCGTTCACTCTGTCTGATGAAATATGTCAGTGATACACATCTGCTGGACACATTCTGAAGAAGTGGAAACGCACAAAGGGGTCATTAAAATGAATACTGCTGTGAGTAACGCCTTAATATTGGAATGATTGGGGTTTTGGGTGAAGGGTTGTGCTTGGATATACAGGCATGATAATGATAAAGTATGGAAATATTGACTTTATAGTCATCATGTAAAAGAGGGGCAGTGCTTATTTTTTTAGTTGTTCTTACATCACTCTGCCAATGTGGAAAATGACATTATTAGTTGTCATTTTGCAACGATCCAATCACTCCTGGAAATTTAAGGTAAACTTTTGAGAGTAACCTTCGAGTACTGAAATCACAGTTGATGTACGATGTTACACTAACCAACAAGCAATATCATTATATTGTGGTTTCTCTGACCGGTGTTAATTATCCGTCGTAATCCTGCACATCCAGACTGACGAAGGTGGTACTCACATTGAACGTCCGATGATATAACCTTAATTGAAGCACGTTCCATCTGAAATACAACGCTCCTTGATTATCTCGACTTACTGTAAAATCCGAGGCCTGACTTTTGTCTTTAATGTCTATTTCCCTCCTGGAGCACAGGGGGTCATTATTGGGCCGTGAACGTCAGAGCTGACTGAAGTACTGTTATTTACCGATTGAAGGCCAGGCTTAATGTATGGTTGATGCCATTTGCTGCTATTTCAGTAAACGCTAATTCTCTGTCAATTCCTTAAACACGTCGCCATTATTCCATGAAATATGTGATTTCCTGTTTGGTGTTTTATGTCCTAGTGACACAGATATCACCCACCATTAATCCATCCCCCCCACGTCCCCTCCCCCGCCTACCATTTCCCTACTCATTCCATAAGGTATGTTGACATACGTCGTCCCCTCTGAACAAACATTGCCCTGTCAAGTATCTCGCCGCGGCGACCATTACCAACTCCCGGCTTTCCTTCATCCTATGACTGGCGTTATATTACGCCTCGAACCCTCGAGCATTCTTTATCACTAAGGTCAGTGCAGGGGGTGCAGTCCACCTTGGCAGTTCATTGGGGTTTTCAGCCTTAGCCTGTTTGGTCATTCGGCAACCATCGTCGCCTCTTCTGAAGAATATGATTTACCTTTGCATGTTCTTAAATAAATATAAACAAAGTGTAATGCCGTTTAAGGGGGAAAACAGGGACTGATGGAATCTGTGTCAGTAAACTGTGTCACAGTGGGATATCCATATCAAACTGTGGCATGGTATCTCAGTTGGCTAGCATTATAAAACCTGGCATATATCCCAACTAGAGCAAGCAGCCATGCACACGTGTATGAACGTCGCTGTATATAAGGCTACTCTGACCTATTCCGCTCCGGGGTCCAACGATACAAAGCATATACATGTGGCAAATTAACTAATTTGTCCTGAAGAGTAAATGCCCAGGATGAGGGTGACGAACGTCAACTATCTCTCCCTTACAGACATGAACCCCACAACAGTTGGTTACGGGTTATAACGATTACGGCTCCCTCTTACAAACACAGGATGTTCCAGGTTTATAGTAAATACGTCATCACTGGAATGTGCCCCAAGGTCAGCGAGGCTTGTCCAATGTTTTTCCCCGACGTTCTCACGTTAGCCACAGTTCAGAAATATCTTTTTGAACTCTGTATTTGTTCTTAAAGTTCATTTAGTAAGAACGATATCTCCCGCAAACAAGATAATATATACCAGTGTTTCAGATTCGTATCTTAAAATACCCATGCTTGACTATAACATTGAAAAAAATGATTTTAGCCATTAGTTGACTGGATTGACCGTTAAGCAAGTAGGTGCTATCTCATCTTATCCCTTCTCCTCTGTGTAAATATGAAACGTCAACGCCAGAGAATAATCGGTGTTTTCCCGGAAACAGACTCCCCGGGCGAAAAGGGCAAAACAGTGACGACAATCGTATATTTGGACTACTGGAAATCAGTGATGACATCAGGTGTACAGGAACATGACAAGCATGTCCTGCTATAACAAATGGGATGTGTAATAAATGGGTCCAATCGGATCTTGTGAGGCTTGTGTTTTCTTTGAATGGTGAAAGGATTCATACTAGAATTCAATCACAGAGATCAGGTCCGAGTTTCGACAAGTGTAATTGATATATAAAGGTACACCGATGCCATTTTTCAACGTCAAACCTCTTTTTAAACTTAACACAACTCTTTTAACATTAACTGTTGATTTAATTGTTGCTATGAAACGTGGGGAACAACAGATGACATCGTCTCATTCTTTTATCAAAAGTGCATTAGTACTTACTATATCCTCCATTGGTCAGATCTGAGCAGAGATTGTTGAGTTTCAAGTTACAAAATCGCATTCCATTAACAGGCTCAGTGCTGGTCCTTGTGCAGAGGGGCCTTGGGGTGGTGTATCTTTAAGACAGATAACGAAGATCATATTACCAAGCAAAAACCACTGTGTAACAAAGTATGCTAGCGTCACAACAAGATCTATCCTACAAATTGAGAGTATGTTTCGTGATTGTATCCTTTCAGCAATAATACACCTTACCGGAAGCAAGTGTGAGCAGAGTATAGAGAGATGTTGTTATCGTCGGGTTTCTGTAACAATTATTACAGTAAGGAGGATTTGGTTATATGGAATAGAAATGTCACAAACTTTCGATCAATACCATGTACGAACTGTTGCCGCCAATGTACATGTGGAAGTGGATTGCTGACTTGGGTAACCGCTAATTATCAGCCGACATGGAACGATGTCCTAATGGGTTCTTGGCGTGGAAAAGGCACAATAATGTATGACTGTTTATTGTCAGCTGATCTCTTTGCTTATAACATGCATTGAAACAAAGCGTGTATCTGTTAAAATAATGGCATGTCAAGGACCTTGGCGTAGTCACTGTGTTTTTCGGGCCACAGCTATATGTGAATAGTTTATGACGAAGGAATTTCACATGGTATACATTGTCATGCGTTTAGTCCATTTGTGCAATCACTGTAGTTTTGTCACTCAAAAACATATTTTTAACACCACTCGATTCCGTTAACTGCCAATTCTTATTTCCTAGATGTGAGTTTTCAGTGAGTACATTTACATAAAAAATGTTTAACTGTTGTGCCCTCCACGCCCAGTGGAATCTGTTTCGGCGGATATTCCAGACTGGTTACTCTCTTGCATTGACGTTTTATATTTAATATCCATTATCATCTCGGACTGCAGTAGGAAAAGATGTTTTGGTTATGGAATAAGAGAAAATCTGTATCAGCGGATCTTGAGAATGTATAATTTGAGAACCTGTCACAGCCAACCTTGGTTACCGTGACATCTGGTCACATTGTGTGGAAATGACTACTTAATATTTTCTTACATCTTGCCAGCACTGTAATCAAATATGGCATAGGAAATAACACACGTACCACATTCATGTTCAAGCAATTAGATAATGCAAGGCTCGAATTGTCATCTATGAACACGGTAAAATGTTAATACAATATGCAAGTGATACAATACACTACTAGGCATGTTAAAGACCAACTCGCTACAGACCTTGCGTCCATGCATCAGGGGTAAAGAACACATTTCACGTGAACCAGTGGCACAGCATACATTTCACGTGCACCAGTGGCACAGAACACATTTCACGTGCACCAGTGGCACAGTTAGGGCTTGTCCTTTCGAACCGAAAACCTATTTTAAGTTATGCCATGTCCTCGAGCGCGCAGCCTTAACAAATAGTATATTTTATATCCTCCTATCCATTATGTAAGTTAAGCAACGCTCACCCGTTTACGGACACACAAATAACATCACTGACAACTTTACTTGTTTACATTCATTCGTGAGTGGTGGATTCTTTTATGGTACGTTTCAATTTTCTTGGGCCCGTTCCTCGATTTGGGGGAGAGTTTCGAATATGATTGAACAGGCTCTGCATTCAAATGTTTGATTGAGGAATTATTCTCTTCACGCTTGTCGACTCTGATGACAGGTTGTTAAGGTGCGAAAACGACAGTCCGGATTGGACGAGGCGATGGGTTTCATGGGGAATTGTCACTCATTAGAGAACTCCATCTGATGTTATTACTCTAAATGTGTTGTCAATCTTACCCGCTGTTACAGGAACATCTCTGTTGTGGATCGGCACATTGTGCAGTCTGATGGATGATACTTTGCACTCTCCGACACTCTATCCTTCATCACTTGTGACTGGGTCTCACCTTAATAAGGCTGTACGAAACTGGTTCAGTGGGTCAGTAACAGCTGCCCCGTGTAACACCTAGGTCATCCGTCATGTCCCGATGGTATTGTAAACGCCACGTCCCCACGAACACAATGTTATTGTACAGTGACATTGTACCCTTGGCTCGGTAGGTAAAAGATACCTAGTGTCCAATGGCCTGCGAAATTAAGAAGTCGGGTGACAATGTCTGGGACTACGTATCCTAGGGATGCCATCAGAATAGCTGTCTGCCTTATGATCTGCTCTGTTCTGCCCAATCTTTTGCTGTATGTTTTGCTGTACGTTCTGCTCTGTTCTGTTCTGTCCTGCTGTATGTTCTGCTCTGTTCTGTTCTGTCCTGCTGTATGTTCTGTTCTGTTCTGTTCTGTCCTGTCCTGTTGTATGTTCTGCTCTGTTCTGTTCTGTCCTGCTGTATGTTCTGCTCTGTTCTGTTCTGTCCTGCTGTATGTTCTGCTCTGTTCTGTTCTGTCCTGTTGTATGTTCTGTTCTGTTCTGTTCTGTCCTGCTGTATGTTCTGCTCTGTTCTGTTCTGTCCTGCTGTATGTTCTGCTCTGTTCTGTTCTGTCCTGCTGTATGTTCTGCTCTGTTCTGTTCTGTCCTGCTGTATGTTCTGTTCTGTTCTGTTCTGTCCTGCTGTGCGTTCTGCTCTGTTCTGTTCTGTCCTGCTGTATGTTCTGCTCTGTTCTGTTCTGTCCTGCTGTATGTCCTGCTCTGTTCTGTTCTGTCCTGTTGTATGTTCTGTTCTGTCCTGCTGTATGGTCTGCTCTGTTCTGTTCTGTCCTGCTGTATGTTCTGTTCTGTTCTGTTCTGTCCTGTCCTGTTGTATGTTCTGCTCTGTTCTGTTCTGTCCTGCTGTATGTTCTGCTCTGTTGTGTTCTGTCCTGCTGTATGTTCTGCTCTGTTCTGTTCTGTCCTGTTGTATGTTCTGTTCTGTTCTGTTCTGTCCTGCTGTATGTTCTGCTCTGTTCTGTTCTGTCCTGCTGTATGTTCTGCTCTGTTCTGTTCTGTCCTGCTGTATGTTCTGCTCTGTTCTGTTCTGTCCTGCTGTATGTTCTGCTCTGTTCTGTTCTGTCCTGCTGTGCGTTCTGCTCTGTTCTGTTCTGTCCTGCTGTATGTTCTGCTCTGTTCTGTTCTGTCCTGCTGTATGTCCTGCTCTGTTCTGTTCTGTCCTGTTGTATGTTCTGTTCTGTCCTGCTGTATGGTCTGCTCTGTTCTGTTCTGTCCTGCTGTATGTTCTGCTCTGTTCTGTTCTGTCCTGTTGTATGTTCTGTTCTGTTCTGTCCTGTTGTATGTTCTGTTCTGTCCTGCTGTATGTTCTACTCTTTTCTGCTCAATGTTCTGCTGTACGTTCTACTCTATCTTCAGCCCCTTTCTACAGTATGTGCCACTGTTACCACCACTGTATCTTCTGCTCTACTCCAACCCAACGCCCTGCTCAGGACCCAATGTCCTCACCAAATAAATCTAACACTTCGATAAGAATTATATGTGTTTATCATGTAATTGACTGTGTTATCGATGCGCTAACCCGTCGCATACACCTGGTATTATGGTCTGATACATGTGTTACTGCCTGGGAGAAAATACTTCATACGTCAGAAATCTTTCACTAACCCTGGGCTTTATAACCTCTATCTAAACATGCTAGACAAAGGTTATAAAGATCAGGGTTAGAATTGGTCCTCCTCAATTATGCTTGTCATAAGAGGCGACTAAATGGATCGGATGGTCAGACTCTCTGACTTGGTTGATACATGTCATCGTATGCCATTTGCGTTGAGAGACGAATATTTAGAAACCCCGTCATGTAGCTGGAATATTGCTTCAAACCTAATACACGATAATTCCGATACGTAAAAAATAATGTGCATCTATCTCATCACAATGACCAGTGAATAGAATAAAATATGAGCGAAAACCCCTTTTAATAGTCATAAGTATTACGTCCATTGTACGAGTTCGACTATTTGGTAAGCAAGGGTTTATGAATAAATATCACATAGTGATCATACTAGCAAGAGTCGCATGACGCTCTTTGAAATGTTCGTAGAAAGAGAATGCTCGATTGTATCTCAAATGTTGTTAAATCTAAACACCAAAGGCTGTACCAGAAGAAATAGTGCACGATATAAACGGAAAGTTGGCTTTTGCAAAGTGTGAAGTCATACACCCCTGTGCATCGTCTTTTATGCATTGATATAAAACATGACACTGATGTGGCAGTTGTACTGGTTTCTTTTACTTCTAGCTCAGGTTGGTAAATCGGTGGAACGAAATTGGATATTTCGCCATAACAGAACAATACCAGATCATCGATATACCTGCATTTTGTGTTTTAATTTTTGCCAATCCGTGCATAAATTCGTACTCGAATGCATAAGGAAACAGCGAGGAGGGAGCACAGCTGGTGCCAAGGCGGATGCCAACGTCTTGCCGAAATGTCTTATGACCAGATTTCACATAGATGTTATCTATCAGGAAAACCACCATCTAACATATTGTTTTCTCAGTAAACTTAATTTGACATTTGCCTTCATTTTTGACAAGTTGTCATGAACCTTTGAAGATAGATTTATAACTATATCTATGGCTAATATTTTGTCACAAATGTCCCATACATCAAAGAATTAAGTTTTCCCTTAAGTTTGGCGTAAGAGTTACAGTGGTGTGCAAAATCAAAATATCAAATGTTTCAACGCAAATGAAATTGGTGCTTTTCTGATATTGCAAATGTCTCTCATATGTATCAAATACTTTCTGTGAGTATATAGAAAGTCTTTTTTTGTGTGTGTCAAGGATTACGGCTAATCTTTGAGACGGGGATTTGTAGTACATTTGCTGGACCCAGTAATATACCTCTATATGTATGTATGTATGTTATCACGCTTCGGCAGCATCTGTCATGATTTTAATGGTGTCATCAGTTGTGATCTGTATTTGAATAACTGACGAGGGTTGTTATTGTAAACAATAGAGAGAAACATTTGATCATATAACAGGTTGGTTGCATCACGATGAGTCTTGGCAGCCAAAATTACCGGAATTTACAAGCACGTTCTGCCACACGTTCTTCTAATTAAACAATTTGGATGACATGGCGTTCGTACAGAAAAACACAAATGTTAGTGGTTCCTGACATTAGAAATATTGTGTGACATTTTGGGAAACCGTTTTGGTTTTTTTTGTCTGAGAATTTTCCTTACATTTAAAACATCAATTCCCTTGTTAGCGGTTTTCAAATTCAGGAAATTGCGGCCTTTTCTGATGAGTTTTGTCTGTTTCTGGTTTGGCCAAAGGTTTCAAAGCAATGTTGTAAAGAACTATACTCTCCAATCAATACTGTGAACACTTCCTTTTTGTAGAATAATCTATTGGAAACATCTGGTTAAAGCAGAATCCAAAGACGGTTTTTACGGTATGGTATTTGTCCGTCTGAACTCGATTTAGACACGGTCTACATGAAATGTCCTACTTTTTTGTTGCAATTTCTGTAAATAGATTCATAAGCCAAGGGTGTACTTCATATGTATTATATGGCCAGATACCTTAAAGTAGTATGTATTTATAAAATTCTTTATGTGTGTGCAATTTTGGTACTGATATACAACTGTAAATGGTGGCATATATATGTTAATAATAACACATGCTGCGTTTATAATGTATCAGTTAATTGATCTTTTAGCCCCTTGAGTATGGTTATCAACTCAGTGATGATAAATAAACAAAGTAAAATAATAACTTTGAACATGTAAAATCCATTAGATATTTATTAACTATATATATTATGAGCGTAGTTTGAAGAATTTTTAAATTATATGTTACAGTTATGCTAAATAATAATGATAATAATGATAATGATGATCATGATCATCATCATCATCAACATCATCATCATCACCATCTTCGTCATCAAGAGTAATTATATTAATAACATCACAATCAATAGCTCCATTTGAAATTATCTTCACTTGCTGTAATGGGCTTAATGTCCTTATGTTTTCCCAACTTCTGAATGTCTATCAAGCCTTAATGAATAATTCGTTTATAACTCTTTAAGTAACGATACGTAATAACATATAAATAAGAGAATAACCAGTCTAAGATTGTCTGCCGAAACAGATTCCATTTGGCGTAAAGGGCAAAATAGCTGCGGAAATTATATGAATAGACTACTGACAAATCAGTGATGACACCAGGTGTTCGCGAAAAGGGTAAACATGTCTTGCCCTACTTACAATTTTCAGGGAAAAGTAAATATCTGAGAGTAAATTATAAATAAAGCACGTTTGATTTTTACATATTTTTACACCACAGACAATTTGTGTTTTCATTCAAAAGTTTGTCTGAAGTTGAACAGGGGAGTGCGAACCACACAATATTTTCGGATTTACTTTGATAATTGGGATTTAGTGGAAGTGTCACCTAGAAGAGTCAAACCAGATCTATATCACGTGAATTTCAGCAGCGGATATACAGAAGGTTCAAGTGGTCTTAGGTCAAGCCATTCCAGAGCCTTATTCGTTGTTTCGTAGTCAAGAGGTTAAACATTAGACGCAGTTCTGTTGGGTTCAGTCTGTCAGTATTCCCATCTTGAACATTAAATCAGTTCCTCTCGTTCATGGTTGGCAGTTTCTTTAATAAAACGCTGCCTGTGTGTCGAGACTGTGCTAGTAAGCAGCACTTCTGTTGTCAACAATGGCTCCCACACTGGTTAACGTTTTGCCATTGTCAATTTATGTTTTCCCGTAGGGTTCATTGCCTGGAACAATATGATCAAGGTAATTGTTGGTTTTAGGAATGATGTCTTTTACTGCACTGAAATTACTTCCTACAGAGTTGAAGGTCTGAGAACAATTTGTAACGGGTTTGTAAGAAGAAACACATTTCGTTGGAGACAAAACACACAATTTTTTCATATGCTCGTGCTAAAGATTGAGCGAAGATTTAATTGACATCTTTGAAAGAGGAATATATTCTGAACGTATTGCATCTGTACAAAGTTGATTCTATCTATAACAGACCGCCCCGTGGTCTAATGGTAGAGCGGATAGCGAAAGGTCCGGGGTTCGATCCCCGGCCGCGTCATACCAAAAGACGTTAAAAGATGGTACTTGTTGTTACCCTGTCTGGCGCTCGGCATTAAGGGGATAAAACAAGGACTGGTCGGCTCGGAGTCAGTATACTGTGTCTGAGTGGGGCATTCATGTTAAACTGCGGCATGGTATCTCAGTGAGCTAGCACTATAAATCGGCATCAGTCCGGACTAGTACAAGCAGCCACACAAACACACACACGTACATGCACGTCGTGAAACCCCATTTCAATAAGGTAAATCACACCAGCAATTGTTTAAAACACACTGGTCGAAAATAGACGATGTCTTCAAGAGAAATTTCCTCTTTGAGAATCTCATATCAAATGTGTTTGTACATGTTTTGCCCGTGCTGTAATTATGATTACCTTATATGTTTAGAGCAATAAATGAATGGATTCAAATATACAGTAACGGAAGTCCGGACCATGTTATTCCGGAAACCTCGCATTCTCACTTGACAATTACAACATGTCGGTTACTTGTATGACCACTACTGCATGACGGTCTCTGGTATGACGACTACTCATAATGGATACTGGAACGACGACTACTGCATGACGGTTACTGGTATGACGACTACTACATGACGGTCTCTGGTATGACGACTACTACATGACGGTTACTGGTATGACGACTGCTACATGAGGGTTACTGGGATGACGACTGCTACATGAGGGTTACTGGTATGTCGACTGCTACATGACGGTTACTGGGATGACGACTGCTACATGAGGGTTACTGGGATGACGACTGCTACATGAGGGTTACTGGTATGACAGTAGAAATACATGTAAATGAAATTACTGTGATTTGTTAATCCGGAATCTTTTCATGTGGACGTTCAGTCTGAGGGTTACCTTTCGAATTAACTAGATTTCGTTGTTGGGCTATTTACTGATTTGCACAATTTAGACACCAAACGAATTCTTGGTTAACCTCCGCGTTTTACCTAGGAATCAACTCTTAACTCCAGTTATTCTAATTGCTTCGGTCTCTCGTTCTATATAATTGAATCTAACAGTATTTAATATTATACAACAGTTTCAACACCGAGGAAACTATATGACATCAATGTCACGGCAAATTTCATGCGGATCATACAATTTGGTTGGTTTGTTGTTTTACGCCGCACTCAGCACTATTCCAACTATATGACGGCGGTCGGTAAATAATCAAGTCTGGGCCAGACAATCCAGTGATTGATATTATGAGCCTCGATCCACGCAATTGGGATCGATGACATCCTCCAACCAAGTCAGCGAGCCCTACCACCCGATCCCGTTAGTCGCCTCTTACGACAAGCATAGTCGCCTTTTAGGGCAGTCATGGGTAACCGGTCCTGAGGACCTATTCTACCCCGGATCCTCACGGGTCACGGGCTGAAGTAAGTAAATGAGTTGGAGTAACACTAAACATCCACAGTACATACCGTAGACGTAAACCACAAGCACGTGAACGATATCGACCAAGGATCATAATCGGAGTCAACCCGGGAATCGCTTTTTCTGTGTCACTTATAAAATCAGGAAGCATGAGGTCGTTTTGGTTAGTTGGACCTCAGCATGTAGATTATCTATAAGTAATTTCCAAGGGTCAGAGGAATTTAGGAACATGTTCATAATTTGACAATTAAGACATAGGCGGGTAGGCGATATTACATGCATCATTATACCAATGAGTATCTCACAACAGTTGACGTCTCATGGAACATGGGTTTCGTAACTTCACAGTACACAGTAATAAGCAAACACACACACACACACACACACACACACACACACACACACACACACACACACACACACAGAGGTATGCATGAATTAGGTATGAATGTATGTGCGTGTTCGTTCGTGTGGCTGTTTGTGCTAGTTCAGACTAATGCTGTTGGTTGGTTGGTTTGTTGTTTAACGCGCACTCAGCAGTAGTCCATCTATATGACGGCAGTCTGTAAATAATCGAGTCTGGACCAGACAATCCAGTGATGGACATCATGAGCGTCGATCCACGCAATTGGGATCGATGACATGCATCATCCAAGTCTGCGAGCCTGACCACCCGATCCCGTTAGTCGCCTTTTACGACAAGCATAGTCACCTTTTAGGCCAGTCATGGGTTGCTGAAGACCTATTCTACCCCGGATCCTCACAGGTCACGGACAATGCAATTTTCAAGAGCTAGCCCACTGAGATACCATGCCGCAGTTGCTATATAATTGCAATCATCTTAAACTTCACTAGACTTCATTTCATCTCACCTGTGTTTGTGCCTCAACCAGAACAGAGACTGTCATTAATAAAAAGAAAGTGTTTCTCTCATGTCGATATGTGTCCCTCCACCATTAATTTTCCTAATGGACAGTTGTTTGTGTTCAGCTGTACTTATCTTTCAGCATTACCTTCACCTATGGCATTGTCCACAGATTATTTGACAAACCCCTTCATGTTACAGTGCGTAGGATGGTTGCGTATGATCTCTGAAAGCTTTGGAAAGTTGCAGTGATAGGAGATCGTCCTGAACACCAGGATGACAATCAAGCTCTGAATGAATGAAATGTTCCTCCACCAGTTCATACAATCGTATTACTAGATGAAAGCTGTGTTTCGTAATGTCCATTGTTTGGTCGTTAAAACAAGTGCATGTCCCACCTTGTCTCTTGCAGTGAAATAACCTGTCATTTACTTCAATCAATCATAGTACATTCCTCCTTTAGTCTTTGTAGCAGTTTATGGCAACTTGGTAGCACTGTCGAGAGGCTGAACTCCATGGTCGCCCTTTGTTAAATTTGATCATTTGCAATGTTTGTTTGTGTGTTGTTTAACGCCGCACTAGGCGATATGACGGCGGTCTGTAAATAATCCAGTATGGACAGACAATCCAGAGATTAATATCATGAGCCTCGATCTCGCAATTTTGATTCGATGACATTCATCAACCAAGTCAGCGAGTCTGACCACCCGATCCCGTTAGTCACTTACGACAAGCATACAAACAATTCTAACCCGGATCTCCACGGATATGGGTCACGGATGACCCAGTCGTCTAAGGCGCCGCGGTCCGCTGTGCAGAGTTCCGTCCCTTGGGCGCGCCAGAAACCTAGGACTGTGGGTTCGAATCCCAGTTCGCCCCGATTATGTTTCTAGGTTTGGTAGCACCATACCCGTGCTCGTGGGTTTCACCGAAATGGTAAACGTCTGAGACCTGCATCACTTCGGGCTTTCCTCCCACATTAAGCTGACACGCCGTGATATAACTGGAATACTATTTAAAGCGGCGTTAAACCCAACTCACTCACTCACGGATACATTTTGTAATGACATTTGGTTACGAGTGTCAAGGCAAAACTCTTTTGTAAACTTGGTTTATGAATCCTCCAACTTAAAAAAATTGAAATGTGAGAAAATATCGACATGAAGAGCAGTAGACTTTTTTTGTTATTCCGCTGACTAGAAATAAGTAGAGTGTAACTATCAATATAAATACATTATTTCAAATGCTATATTTAGACCTGCTGAAAATCTAAAAAAACACCTGCCCAGTCATAGCGTTTCACATACCTACATAACATTTAGAGGACGTAAGACAAGTATTAAAAAATGGAAATTTTTGTGCTTTGTTTTTTCGACCCACCGATCTGAATATACGATTACAAACGTAACCCACCAGTCTGACCCAAGTGTCAAACTCCCTATACATGTATTTTGCTAGGAAAACACAACCGCATAGCAAGGCCCACTGAGAGACAACTCTACACTTCTCGAGCATAGCGCTGATCTTGTTTCGAGACACCCTTGGTGTGTGCACGGGCTACTCGTGTCATGAATGTTTCCTGATTGGTCAATACATCTCAATTTACATTGGGGTCACATTGCCCGGATGCTGCTTGGCCAGTCCGAGATTTGCTGACACACCTGCTTCCAAGACGATGATCGAAAAGAGGTGTGTAAACTTCAAGACCAGCTTCGTCGCCGGCAACGTGATCCTCCCCGCGGATGACGTATACGACGATCTCCCTGCTGCTGTTTATACACTGTCTACAACAGATTGCTATTTATACTCGGTATGCTAACCTAGTGATATGATTATCGCGGTCCTTTTAGACTATGAAACTAGTTTATGCGATACAACATCGTGAACATCTATCTATTCCAAGAAACCGGGTTAAACGTCTCATTTCTTGAAGTCAGTTTGTTAATGGGATAATATTTCCCTCATAAGTGCAAGTAAAAGACCAATGAAGAACGACCGAAATTGTGTAATAATGTCCTTAGAACCAGAAGCAGACATTGCCAATCAATAAAACAATAAACGAATCCCTTTAGTATGGCAGAATAAACAAGTTGAAGGTATTTAAACCATGCAAACGGCTATAGATAACATGAGTTGCAATCCTACGATTGTTGAAGATCTATGCATGGTCATATATTGGGTTGTTACAGTTATATGTGGCGTCGTGGAGTTCAGAGAGAAGAACAAGCCTCCTGTACCAAATAGTGAGTGAGTGAGTGGGTTGGGTTTAACGCCACTTCTAACAGTATTCCAGTTATATCACGGCGTGTCAGCTTAATGTGGGAGGAAAGCCCGAAGTGATGCAGGTCTCAGACGTTTACCACTTCGGTGAAACCCACGAGCACGGGTATGGTGCTGACAAACCTAGAAACATAATCGGGGCGAACCGGGATTCGAACCCACAATCATTGGTTTCTGGCGTGCCCAAGGGACGCAACTCTGCACAGCGAATCGCGGAGCCTTAGACGACTTGGCCACCCGTGCACCAGCACATCCCCCCCCCCCCCCCCAAATTTGTGAAATATGAATATATTTAAATTCACAAAAGGGAATTCATATCATTGTGTCATGGTTACAGTCATGCACATGGGAGTTACCAGAGTCAAATTTCTCAAACTATTTTGCTAATTTAATCCAATGTCCAGCAGCGCGTCTTGGAACTGTAATGGAGTCTTTCTTCCAGACTGGAGGTGCTCTGTTAGACTCACAATTCTGGAGTGAAGGTCACGATATACACGCTTACGAGTGTTGGGAAGGGAACCGAGATCACGATTTTGTTCACAGCTTCAATGTTCTTGATGTTGGTCACAAAGCGGAAGATGTTTGGATGGGCCTTGGCGATAAGATTCTTGAGTTTATTGCGCCTTCCTTCCAAGTGACTGTTAGTTCATCATACTCATGTTCAGTAAAAACATATAAAATTGTATTGATGTATCTACTCAGGATAAGGTTTTTATTCGTACCCCTTTATCTTTTTAGAATGTATAAAGGTAATTGGATATAAATCTTCCACTTCAGGTTATTACATGATACTTATCAAGGATGTTCCATTACTCTGAGATATCACGTCTTCCACTGAAAATCATATCACATTGTGCCAACTCTACTTTCTGTCGGCACATTGGGATGCAATCGTTCATAGATCTCTGACGGTGTGAACTGTTGCTTCTCCTATCAATCTTTTCTTTGGCTTGACGATTGCCAGACCGTCACAAAACTAGAATAATGCTTAATGCGGCGTCAAACAACACACTGATTATTTCCAGTCCGCTTTTGACAAAACCAGAATATTTCTGACTGTGACGTTAAATAAATTTGTATTATTTATTTCCTCATTTACACACTCCATGTCTCTGATCACAAAGAAAGAGATAACATAAGGACCCGCTCTGGCCTATTGGATATATCAAATTTTAATTTTGAGGAACACTTTAAAATATTAGCACAATAAGTATTAAACATGTTCACTTAACTGACAACTAGCGCACTTTCTTTAATTTGCATGTTTTTTTACTTCTGAAATGGTCGAACACATAAAATGAAAAAAAAAACTTAAATGAAAATCTGGCTATGGGCTAGTCCGTGACCCTCAAAAATACAATTCATAAGCTTCAATTCATATTTATTACAGAGATACATGGCATCAAAAATTTGGACTCATTTTCTGGAAAGTCCTATTTTCAGACGTATAACTGTTTATGTAATGACTGCAGTTTTCAGAAATAATGTCTGGTAAATTGAAAGTGGACGTGTATGCTGAAATGTTTTGAAATAATGTTTTTATTACATTACGAACTAACGAGAGAAAAATATTATATTTTTGTACAGTTCGCATACGTGACGATTTGTAAGGAAGTAAGTTCATGTCAAACATATTTCTTTGTGACGTCACAGCACAATTGCATCATGGCACCCATAAGGTCACTTTTCTCCTGGTGGATTACATATATGTATCAACATTTCCAGCATTGAATGTACTGTCGTCATATTGGGATACTTATCTATGTATCATTCATGCTATAGATGGAGAGACTGACGGTGTATTGAAAGAGTTATCACATGGGTCTTTAAGCATCAGTGTAAATTCTGACAGATGCTGAGAACGACATATGTGAATAAAGTTTCACTGACTGTTACATAAAGTTTTAAACTTCCTGGCAACAGAAAGTATTCACGCATGCATAATGGCGTTTGAACATGAAATAAACACGGAATGGTTACTCGATCGTGATGTACATGATACGGTTGTGTTTTGGATCTTAAGTTTGCATTGCTTCAGCGACTGTTTTCAGCCTTGTAACATGTTGATAACGTTGTTTTTGGTCAAATCCAATTTTCAAGTGTATACCTTATCATGCCCTGCAATTTATATGCAAGGAGTCCAGATGTTGAAAAAGACAATTGTAAGTTATTATAACTGTCATAAATGATAAACTCATTCGTTAACAAATATCGATTTTGGCATAACACCTAAAATACGTCTTCCCCAATTACATCTGTGCTATATGCTAAAACAAGACCCCAGCATACATAATCGACACATATGTTTTTAGATATAAAAAAATAGAATATTTCAACTGCCAGTAATTAGTTTTCACGGGCCGAATGTTTGTGCTGCATTGCGTAACGTACATTCATTTATATGTGATTGCCTCAAGACCTAGAGAACATTCATGGACATTGTTTGTGGGCAACTGAGGTCGTGTACTCTTCAGGTATCGACTTCGCGCTTGGCAACGTCATCATACACTCACTGGCTTCCCTGTGTGCCCCAAGGGGGGATACCGTACTAGGGACAGGCGCGTGGTATGGGGTAGGGACAGGGGGAAATAATTACTACCCCCGGGCAACATCAGATAAAGAAGTTACCTTACTAAAACACATCCCACATTGTGACGTTCAACAGTTTGAGCATACGTTTGATCGCAAATATCCCAATGTACAATGTTCTTGTTAGCGGTCTGACAATAATATCTACATTTGTCTTATACATGCTTTTAGGGACTGCCTTTTGAAACACATATATATATATATATATGATACACCTATTTGTAACTATATATGATGGTTGTATGGAATATGTGTTGCGTCACTGCATTAAGGACTATATTTTCTGTGAAAGCGGGAGCCAAGCATTTTCTTTTTCCTGTCACATTACAGCGAAAACATTACCTTTTTCTGTAAAACCGAATGCCTGGACATTATTCCAAGTTGTTTTCTGGAAAAATGTAAAAATACACCCAGGTTCCCGCCATAATAATAAATGATCGGTTTCTTGTGGG
The DNA here is from genome assembly GCF_023055435.1 of Haliotis rufescens. Taxonomy (NCBI): domain Eukaryota; kingdom Metazoa; phylum Mollusca; class Gastropoda; order Lepetellida; family Haliotidae; genus Haliotis; species Haliotis rufescens. The sequence continues at coordinate 1,655,180 of NW_025964024.1, forward strand.
ATGTGTACATGCAGGTTTCTTTATTGTACTTTACGGGTGTTACAATTAAAATCGACCCACTTACCCCTCATAATACATTTCGACCAAAGCCATAACACGGTGACATTTAAACAGATGATTTCGAAGTTATATTTTCAGGGCGCAGTTAGCATCATCTATGTTTAATTGATTATGTTCAAAATAGTTACGGCCCAGGGATGATTTCAGTAGTGTGTTTCATCTACCAAGTAATGTGATGTCATAAAAATGTTCACTTCATAAAAATAACATCATTCCATTAAAACAAAATTACTATTTCAGTTCCCTTTTCATATCCATACAATACTAACGTTAAATGTTATGTCAAATATGCAGTCATCTCCGAAAAAAATAGAATAAACCTATGTGTGTGCTAATCAACCTGTGTCATGCTTTTGCGAACAAAAATCACCGCCTTCTTTGGTTTCGTGGTAGAGCGTCCGGTCGCGTCATTCTAAATGACGTTAAAGATGGTACTACCTGTTACCCTGCCTGGCGCTCGGCATTAAGGGCCTCGGAGTCAGAATATTGTATCTCAGTGGGCTGGCACTATAAAATCGGCATTAATCAGGACCAGTACACACACACACACACACACACACACACACACACACACACACACACACACACACATATATATATATATATATATATATATATATATATATATATATATATATATCAGCAGCAATAATCTTGAACGCGACGTTAAACTCTATGTCACCTCACCTCAAAACTGTCTTTCGTTCAAACGATTAATTTGGAATATACATTCATAATTCAAATTAACAAATATACTATGACAATTTATAATAAGAATAATTCTAGTCATTTAAAATCGGAATACTTCATATTGATGTAATTTTGCATCGTTTTTGGTCTGTTTCGTGCTTTTTACTTAAAGCTTTCCATTCTAAAATTGACCGACAATTTGATATTCTCGGGAGGCTTTAATGTTATGTTTAAAATAATCCGTTTCCGACAATGCAGAAAAAGACTTGTTCTTCGGGTTTCACCGCAGCAACCAAAACATACGTTCATGATGGATGGTGAAGTCAAATGGTGCTTTTAGGTAGAAAATATTGCACCCTCCTATAGAATATTACATGCTCCCTACACACTCAACAAGGAAAAGACCGCTGGTCTTTATAGCACGCAGGTGTTGGGAATGCCGTGCATGTCAGTGATCATTTGCAGCCTCCCCTGTAATTATGGTTTGATGTCATTTTATATAAACTATGCTATCATTGATCAGAGGGCGTCCGTCAATACCACTTGTCGTATACTTGAGAGCTTGGTTGAACAGCTCTAGCGTACTCGCCCGACCCATCCATTATGTAGCAGAATCTCTCGAGGACTACACAACAATGGAATAAAACGTCATTTGTATGATCGACTTTCTCCGTTATTGATCGTAACCTTTCAAAAAACATCAAAGCAATTGAGAAACTTTCAGCTTCATCTCATCCCAGTAATCTCAAGTAATGAAAGACTATGAACCCTTCTCCACCTTTCCCGGAAGGTGCCCGCCCTCGCAAACTCAATACATGTAGATCAGTGTAGAGATGTCCACTTTATTGGCCAGTTTGGACATGCTGTATGTGCGTGGCTGGCAGACTGGAGGCACTAAACATGTGACATTGGAGAACGTGTTTAATCAGAACACTGGTTAACTTAATTACACATTGGCATTGTAGTTTGCAACGAACTAATTCAGTTTGTTTTTGTATATTTTCTTGGCGAGGAAACAAGTTAACGTGGAAACAAACTTATTATGTGAAAATGAAAAACGTCCACGCCGGAATATAATGAGTCTTGATTATCCGCCACAGATCCCATTGGGCGTAAAAGAAACACAAACGGTGAAAATTATTTTAATGGTCATCTTAAATTTTGTGAATGGCTATCTTTGAATCAAATGAAAAATTGTCTTTAATTATATGAATGAGTATCTTGAATTATATGAATATTTATCTTTAATTAAAACAATGATTGTAATAAATTATATGAATAGTCATCTTGAATTAAAGGAATGGTTTTCTGAATTAAAAGAAAGGTGATGTGGTTAGCGTTATCCTGATGTAATGGTTTTCTGTATTCGGACAGCGTGTCAGGCTGCTGTGTCTAGTACATGCAATGCCACTACATATCGACACTCGGATATTGTACAGTGAGTGAGTGAGTGAATATGGTTTTAGGCCGCGTTTAACAATATTCCAGCAATATCACGGCGGGGGACACCGGAAATGGGCTTCACACATTGTACCCATGTCAGGAATCGAACCTGGGCCTGCGGCGCGGATATTGTACAGTTATATGTTCTTCTTTAATATGTTCTCTAATATTACCCCGAGTACACTTCTCGGCTCAGTTCTGCTTGTGGAATCACAAGAATTATCTTTCCCTTCACTGCCCTTTACATGTTATTATCGTCATGACACACGAAGGCATGTTGTCTGCATCACCTCTTTTCATTGAGTTATGTCTCTTTGACATTGGCAGGATCCGCTGATCGGAGGTTCGAATCCCGGACTCAAACCATTCTAATCCTTGATTTGTCTGCTCCACAACCGGGCTCGTAGGTAAATACACATGTCTCAGCTTGGGTTGTCCTTATCAAATTAAAATGTCAGTGAAGTTACTTTATGACAGTTTATTACAGTTCAAACGATATTCCGTGTTAACCCGTCATGAAATTATTTATGGATATAGAACATTGTGTCTTCCTTTTGTACTCTTAAACATACTTAATAAGTGCATGTTGTATGACTGTATGACGATTGGCAATAACAAGGTGTATGACAAATGGCCTGTCTGACTGATGGGAGGGAACCGTTTCGTTGTTTTAATGGAGGGAAAGCCGGTGCGCCTTGTCATCAAAGGCAATGCAACACTCTGTGAAAAGTTGTACGCCTTTGTTGTTCCAGGATCCGATAATAGTGGTTTTACCGTGACTGGAGATACATAACAGGGATTAAAAATAGCGCATGTGTGGAGGATTGAACACATGCCTAGCTAGCACCTACTACACCAACAACCCCCTATCTCGTATAACAGTCATTATCAAATTAATATAAAATTGATAGTGTAGGAACATTAAAACTACAGGATATGTATAATATTATGTTAATTTTGTGGACTACGCTAGCCAACTGTGCTCTAGGTGTAAGCACACGCGTGACTTTTCTCATGCTCCATTAATGGTCATCCTCCGAGTGTGATCTTGAGTTTCATCGTTCAAAATGTAGGTTACGGCTACAATGTTCAAACTGTGAACGGGGCATGGGTGGCCCAGTCGTCTAAGGCGCCAAAATTCGCTGTGCACAGTTGCGTCCCTTGGGCACGCCAGAAACCTATGACTGTGGGTTTGAATCCCGGTTCGCCCCGATTATGTTTCTACGTTTGTCAGCACCATACCCGTGCTCGTGGGTTTCACCGAAGTGATAATCGTCTGAGACCTGCATCACTTCGGACTTTCCTCCCACATTAAGCTGACACGCCGTGATATAACTGGAATACTGTTAAAAGCGGCTTTAAACCAAACCAAACCAAACTCACTCACTCACTAAAACTGGGAACAGTTCGGCGTGAGGACTTAGCACAAGTTCAATGAGACCGCCTCCGTGGTCTAGTGGTAGAGCGTCCGCCCGGAGAGCGTAAGGTCCGGGGTTCGATCCCCGGCCGCGTCATACAAAATGAGTTTAAAGATGGTACTCAGTTATCCTGTCTGGAGTACGGCATTAAGGGGCTAAAACATGAACAGGTCGGCTCGGAGTCAGTATACTGTGTCTGAGTGAGGTATTCATGTTAAACTGCGGCATGGTATCTCAGTGAGCTAACACTTTTAATCGGCATCAGTCCGGACTAGTACAAGCAGCCACACAAACACACACACGTACATGCACGTCGCTATATAAGTGTAATAATTTGAGACGCGACGTTAAACTCAATTTCAACTCGCCTCACCTTACCTAATCGATATCCGGAAGATTTTCATTTTGGGCTAGTGACAGGTGATGAGACCTAGCTCGATCACAGTGATCCTGAGATCCAACAAAAGTCCTTGGAGCGGAAACACTTCGGGTCTCCCAAAACCAAGAAAACGCGACGTTAAACCCCATTTCACCTCACCTCACAAGTTCAATGGCCCATGGCAATTCAACTTTTCAAAGGTCTTGTACAATGTTCGCCGCTAGCCACACTGGCTAGATCATCATACGTTTTTATGATCCGCATGCAATGGATTTCTGAATGTATTTTGCACAGTTCCTTGGCATTTGTCGCATCTAAGATCAGAAAGTCAGCTTCTAACGAAAAAAGAAAAAAAACATGTTTATCAGACCCTGTCAATTTTCAAACATTATCGTAGGTTCTTTTGATAGTTGCTAATGCTACAAATATCTCTATTGGATGAAAAACAGCACCAGAAGAATGCAACAGGCAGCAATTAAACCTTTGTTGTCACCACGCATCAGAGAAAGAACTCCGAAGGGTATTCCGGGTCAGATAGGGACAAACCAGGGTTTTATCCTTGTTGTTGGAGCCCATTGAAAGGTGGATTGAATGGGGAAATGCGAGAGGGTATCAAAAGGTTTTGAGCCAAAGGTTTCAATAAACTTGTTCCATCTCTTTTCCGCGCCAGTTAGTCCTGTTTCATCCCTGTGTCATTGAAGGAAATCAACGACTCCAGCAACGTTTGCTGGTGGGTTGAGGGTCTACAAGGAGTAAGAGACCACAGTATCGGCTAGAGAGTATAGTTCTTGACATTGCCTTGTAACCTGTGGCCAAACCAGAAACAGACTCCACTAAATCAGACAAAGACCGCTCTTGTTTTTTAATTTGAAATTGGCCAAAAAAGGGAATTGATGCCTGAAATTCAAGTAACATTCACAGACAAAAAATATTTTCCAAAAATGTCACATAATATTTCAAACTTTCGGGAACAACATTTTCATTTCATCCAGGTTATTCAATTTTGGGAATGTGTTGCAGAACGTGGACTTGGCAGCTCATGCTGTGAATTCCACTGCTTATGGCTGCCAATAGTCATCATACTGCTACCATCATGTTGGTCATAATAATCACAGGTGACTTCGCTATTGTTGACATCGACAACCTACGTCAATAATACAAAACGGGCAAAAATATCGTGAGCAGCCTCCTACCAATTGGGGATCAAAACTTTTAAAATCATTCCGGATGCTGTCGAAGCATATGCCCAAAAATGGGCCATAAGAGGTGGAACCTGTTGAGTGTCTTCCAGAGTTGGTTAAGTCAGTGCGTGGTGTTGTCATTGGTAGAGTGCATAAACTGAAAAGGAGGAAACACAATTGGATTAAACCCATTCTGTCCGTCCCAGCTGTCATCCAAAGTCTAGCTCTCCTACATGAGAAGTGTGTAGCATAACCATTATATGAAAACACCATAACATTGATTGGTATAAGTGACACATCAAATAATCCCAATTTGTCAGTCAGTACTATCAACCTTTGACTTGACTCCAGAATCTGAACACATGGTCATTTTATTTTTTGCACTGGATTCCAAAGCTAAAACAAGAGAGATATATTACTGGGTTTCCAAAACTCAACGGATCTGCTTTAGTTCTTACAATCTCGAACAGATCCATGTCCAATTCCATAAAAACATTTTGTTTTAACTTTTCAACTTTGAACACCACTTTCCCACATGACATACTTAAGGAAAAACCTCATATGCATCCATGGGACATTTGTCACTAAACGTGGTAGCCATAGATATACTTACATATCTATCTTCAGATGTCATGTGAAGTCTACTGGGAAAACAACAATGTGAAATGCTGGGCTTCATTATAACATCTAGATTCCGGGAAAGAATAGGTCTTCAGCAACCCATGCTTGCCGTAAAAGGTGACTATGCTTGTCGTAAAAGGCGACTAACGGGATCGGGTGGTCAGGCTCGCTGACTTGGTTGATTCATGTCATCGATCCCAATTGTGTGGATCGATGCTCATGATATTAATCACTGGATTGTCTGGTCCAGTTTCGATTATTTACAGACCGCCGTCATATAGCTGGAATATTGCTGAGTGCGGCGTTAAACAACAAACCAACCAACCAACCAACATTATAACATCTACGTATGATGTGGGGGTAAGACATCTAGGCAAGATGTAACCATCCCTATGGGCACCGATTGTGCTCCTCTTCTCTTTCTTTATGCAAGAGGGATGACATCAGGTTTCCAATTGTGAACTTTCTCTTTATATCAAGCAATGGTGTCAACATTTCAACATGTCAACTCTAGAGGAACAATCGAGCATGCTCTTTCTACCAAGACTTCAAGGAGCGTGGAACAAATTTGTTTGGTCAGAGTGAAAACATGCAAGACCCCAGTAAAGCTTTTAAAAGGTTTTATGGTAGATACATGGAAGACATTTCCAAATTTCACGCATCAGTGACAAACATGTCAGATGCATTTCCCTGTTGTGACTCTCAGGCGAACAATTGACTTGCATCTGCATGTGTTTGTGATGAGTGCCATCGATTGGGCAGAGGACGCTCACCTATTATCATCAATATTTGATAGAGATTCACAAACACGTGCTCATGATATAATCGGAATCTTACAATCGACTCCGCTTTTAGCAGAGGTTTATTTGTTTATGGTTACCTTCTGGTCACCAGACCTCCACATCATCAACCAATTCTTGGTCCTTAGACCTTGTTTCTTTTCAAATTTAAATTTGAATATGTCAAAATATTTATTTTGAAACGAGACACGTGAAGATCCGGGGTAGAATAGGTCTTCAGCAACCCATGCGTGTCGTAAAAGGCGATTATAGGGATCAGGTGGTCAGGCCTCCTGGCTTGGTTGATGCATGTCATCGATCCCATTTGCGTGGATCGATGCTCATGATATCAATCACTGGGTTGCTGGTTCAGACTCGATTACTTACAGACCGCCGTCATATAGCTGCGTGTGGCGTTAAACAACATTTGGAAACGAGCGGGGTTAAAGCACGTATCCAAATGAATATGGTTGGTGTGATCTCGAGTATTGCTCTGATAGAGGTGAACACCATGTCGAAATTTGCCGTGACGCTTTGATGCATTTGTGCGATCTTCAATACGTTGACATTATAATCACCATTAATGGTAGTTCCCCGTGGTAAACGATCGATGTGTACAATGTCTTTCCTGGTGGCCATAACTTTCTCAGTGGATTTGGTTGCTTAAATCTTCTTGGTTTGGGGAGACCCGAAGTGTTTCCGCTCCAAAGACTTTTGTTTGATCTCAGGATCACTGTGATCGAGCTAGGTCTCATCACCTGTCACAAGCCCAAAATGAAAATCTTAGGTAAGGTGAGGGGAGGTGAAATTGGGTTTAACGTCGCGTCCAAGATTATTGCACTTATATAGCGACGTGCATGTACGTGTGTGTGTTTGTGTGGCTGCTTGTACTAGTCCGGACTGATGCCGATTTTTAGTGCTAGCTCACTGAGATACCATGCCGCAGTTTTACATGAATACCCCACTCAGACACAGTATACTGACTCCGAGCCGACCTGTTGTTGTTGTATCCCCTTAATGCCGTACTCCAGTCAGGGTAACAACAAGTACCATCTTTTAACGTATCTTTCTATGACGCGGCAGGGGATCGAACCCCGGACCTTACGCTCTCCGGGCGGACGCTCTACCACTAGACCACGGAGGCGATCGGGAAGCATTTGGATCAGGTTAACATGTCATTAGAGGTGGTTACCCGCGTTGCCTTCATTCAGTCCGATAGCGTTCTAGGAAACTATCGGGCACCAACATATGTTGATGTTCATTAAGAACTGTCGCCTTTAACCATACGAGAAGCCTGTGGTCTCATCGAACCCATGGAGTGTAATGCGCCTATTGTTCAGTACTGTGTAAAGGGCACCCATCAGCTAATCGTTGTTAAAGGAAAAGCATACAACGTAGATATGCCAGGCTTCTGGGCCCACTTGCACAAAACGATCTTAGCGCTAAGATGATCGTAACTCCCATACTTTAGCATAGGCTTACAATAGTCTTAGCGCTAAGATCGCTTTGTGCAAGTGGGCCCTGGTATCGCCTCGTTTCGTACCCTACCGCGTGGGACGTTCATCATGCTATCGACCACTGGTTTGCCTGTCCTGGACTCCTTTCTGTGGACGCCACCAGGATTCTGCTGAAATAATGCCGAACGAGGTATAGGCCAACAAACAAAACAAAAACGGAAAGGTGATTGATGATACTAGCTGCTGGCAAAAAAAGACGAAAGTACTGTTTCGTCCTACTTCCAGCATCAGCACGTATCAGGGTCATAATAGGTACGTTAAGGTTCTAGAGGGTTGAGTTTAAGGTCGGATCAGAGATTCTTGTCATCATAATGTCACACAATGTATGCTTGACTTATATAACCTCATGGCCTTTCAACACTAACATCACAACTGTATCCTAATGTGTCTAATGATCTATGGTCCAGGTTAAAGAGATCGAACTGTTTTATCAATTGTGATGTGACACTTTTATTATTGGATATTGTATATTTTAATTTACTGATATCTTACCTAACTGACAAATGTTGAAAGCTCTTTTTAGAACTAAGTATATATTTTGCATCATTGCCGGTTAGACGTTGACTTTTTTTCCACTCATAAATGAATACAATAACCAAAACATGTATTTTCGCAAAAAACAATATTAGTGCGGAAGCCTCCCCTGTAAAGATAGTTTTTATGCTTGGGTACATTTTTCTTTGTCTGGTTTGGTTTGTGTGCTGTTTGGGTTTATTAATAATTTGAAAAAATAAAAGTAAATACTATTGTAATCGGGGTTAAACGAAGAACAGCTTACATTTTACATTTAGCTATCATATTCTCTGGAGCTATGTAATGTGTTACGTTAACACGGGGACACCTGTGGGTACAGTCACGATGACGTCACGTCAGCCTCGTAGGTGCCACGGGGTCGCTGAGACGTGGACAGTCTGAAGGACGGTGTGACGGCCTTCTATTGATTACTTCCCGTACGGGTGAAAGAGGAGGTAAGAGGGAGCGTTCCCCAAGATCATCTCAAACGAGGCTGCGTGGGGCCGTTGTGTCCTTTATCCCGGTGAGAAGGTAGCGGTGCGCTGACACTAACTCACCCCCTCAAGCCACCCTCCACCCTCCACCTGTTGTCCTCCGTCCCACCCATCTCCAACTGCAAGTGGCTACCGCCCGTTAGCGCGTCTTTCCCCCTGCATAACCCTCCATCTCCGTGCTTCCAACAGTCCGCCTGCCTGCTCCCCGCTATCAGCTGAGCCTCCCTAGTGACGGTCCACGAGCCGATAAAAGTCGGGAGCGCCCTCGCTACTGTCTCTTGAAGCGCCGTCACACCACGGTACACACATAGCCAAGGTAGGTGCAGTTTTCTATTGATTACATTTCAGAGCCGACATAGATGCCAATGTTTTCTTGAGGATAACAGGGAGTAGCCGTTCATTATACCAAGTATTCTTGCCTCTTCTTGCCATTCCACCCTTACAAGTACCCGCTAGTCTTTACGAGCCAATACTGGGACCATCGACTGTTATCGGCACCCTGCATTTATTATGAACTACGATTGTCTTATACCTTAAAATATGTTTAAAATTCATGTCATTCCACCAAGGATGTGGACGTGACTTTAATCATATACATGTGTGTTATTTAAGATGTTCACCTGATACAGAAAAACTGAAAACAGCACACATATTGACATCATAACAAGGCAATAGTGCCTCTTTCGAATTTAGCATTGCTTGCAATCGGAATTTGAAACTGGTTCAGCATATTTTAACATGTATACACTGGATGCTTACACAACCTTACTATATGTACAAAGTACTTTTATTACCATAAGAAGTTCCGTCGTACATTTTCAACCGGATTGAATCATATACAAATGATATGCAAATGTTGTATACAGTCGACAATTCACAAAGTGTTAGATGTACCTGATGGCGCTGTTTAAAGCGAGGTGTGAACGCAGATGTGTTGTCAACCTTGTTATGACCACACATATGTGATCCCTATCACAGCAGGTGTAAACTGTGACACCTATGTATAACACTTCTCTATGTGTGTTCCGCGGTTGTTGGGAAGTAGGGCGAATGTGACAATCATCAAAGCCCCATGCTACAAACTGTAAACTTCATCGTGTAATGCATTTAGAATGTCTCGCAGAGATGCCAGTTTGTTGACGACGAAGCCAATGCTTTTTCACACCAACTTGTTTTTAATAGTCTGTGGGGAGAGAATTTAGCTGTTCTTGTCCCCCGGTTTGTCTCGTAGCCTGACAGGCTAGTGTGTTGCTGATGCTGGACAAGTAAATGTATAGTTACAGATGAAGGTGATAGTTTGTTCATTGCATTGAGTTTGAGGAACAACGGATTTTTAATTGTTTGATTATGTGACTTGTGTTATCAAATAGACGCCAACTGATATATTTCCACTAGAGCCTGCTGGTTCAGTCTGGGGAATTAGTTAACACGTCAATATTAACAGATTGGCCTCTGTGATAGTTCTTTGTACTCTACCTGGAGGGGAACCGGGCTTCTTCATTGACTATCTCGTGTTATTGTAGTAGCATCGGATGTGTTCGTGGTGTTAAACTTGTGTTGCTGTTTTTGTTTCAAGTTTAACTGTATCCAGCTTGTTATCATAACTGTTGATAGTACTCGTTCATAGTGCCTGACCTATTCACAGTACCTGACCTATTCATAGTGCCTGACCTATTCATAGTACTAGACCTATTCATAGAACCTGACCTATTCATAATACCTGGCCTATTCATAGCACTCGACCTATTCATAGTACTTGACCTATTCATAGAACCTGACCTATTCATAGTACCTGACCTATTCATAGTACTCGACCTATTCATAGTACCTGACCTATTCATAGTACCTGACCTATTCATAGAACCTGACCTATTCATAGAACCTGACCTATTCATAATACCTGGCCTATTCATAGTACTCGACCTATTCATAGTACCTGACCTATTCATAGTACCTGACCTATTCATAGTACTCGACCTATTCATAGTACTCGACCTTTTCATAGTACCTGACCTATTCATAGTACTCGACCTATTCATAGTACCTGACCTATTCGCAGTACCTGACCTGTTCATTGTACCTGACCTATTCAGAGTACCTGACCTATTCATAGTACTCGACCTATTCGTAGTACCTGACCTATTCATAGTACTATACCTGTTTATAGTACCTGACCTATTCATAGTACCTGACCTATTCATAGTACTCGACCTATTCATAGTACCTGACCTATCCATAGTACTAGACCTGTTCATAGTACTCGACCTATTCATAGTACTAGACCTATTCGTAGTACCTGACCTATTCATAGTACTAGACCTATTCATAGTACCTGACCTATTCATAGTACTAGACCTGTTCATGGTACTCGACCTATTCATAGTACTAGACCTATTCATAGTACCTGACCTATTCATAGTACTAGACCTGTTCATAGCACTAGACCTATTCATAGTACTAGACCTATTCGTAGTACCTGACCTATTCATAGTACTAGACCTGTTCATAGCACTAGACCTATTCATAGTACCTGACCTATTCGTAGTACCTGACCTATTCATAGTACCTGACCTTTTCATAGTTCCAGACATATTCATAGTTCCAGACCGTTCGCAGGAACTGACCTTTTCATAGTATCTGACCTATTCATAGCACCCGATTTGTTCCTGGCCTGTTCATCATACCTGACCTGTTCATAGTACCTCACTTGTTCATCATAACTCCCTTGTTCATCATAACTCCCTTGTTCATAGTACCTGATAATGACCTGTTCACAAAACCAGACATACATACATGAGATCGTAAGCGAATACAAGCTGTTTCCATTCCTTTGTCCTCCTGTTTTTCTGTTACCTGCAAATGGAATCTGCAACCCAGACCGAACTATTTTCTACATAATTGATAAATGTCATGAGGTAATTATGTCGTGCCGATTTTCTACAAAAAAAAGTCGCAAGTAGTTTCTTTTATTGTCACATTTTATTTATTTAACAGGCGTTCAAATCAACATACGTTTCCTCCCAAAGTGCAGTGATACTTACGTACTGCTATGTGTTGTAGACCGCCTCCGTGGTCTTGTGGTAGAGCGTCCGCCCGGAGAGCGGAAGGTCCGGGGTTCGATCCCCGGCCGCGTCATACAAAAAGACGTTAAAAGATTGTACTTGTTGTAACCCTGTCTGGCGCTCGGCATTAAGGGGCTAAAACAAGGACTGGTCGCCTCGGAGTCAGTATACTGTGTCTGAGTGGGGTATTTATGTTAAACTGCGGCATGGTATCTCAGTGAGCTAGCACTATAAATCGGCATCAGTCCTGACTAGTACAAGCAGCCAAACAAACACACACACGTACATGCACGTCGCTATATAAGTGCAATAATCTTGGACGCGACGTTAAACCCAATTTCACCTCACCTCACTATGTGTTGTAGGGAAAAGCCGTGAAGGACATTTCAATCAGACATATAGCCTTTCCTTTCTCTTAAAGTATCAAATCAGTTGTACACTGCGTGTGTGTCCAAGATGTCTCGCTTATCAAAAATTGCACATACAGTTGCACGGCACCGGTGCACAACCTATTGCTAGGTCTTGGAAACGTTCTAGTTTTAAGCGTGCCCTAAAAGTCTAGATGCGGATAGTTCTGCTGTTCTTGATGGTAGTCTATTATTGTGTGTATAATAAATCATTTTAGTAGTAGTAGTAGTAGTAGTAGTAGTAGTAGTAGTAGTATTTGAGTGTAGTTGCGGATAATTCTGCTCGATGTCTATAGTAGTAGAAGTAAATGCGACTATTGTTTGCTTAAGAGTAAAACATATTGACGGTTTCAACGCCGAAGGGATATCATACAGTGCATTTTCATACAGACGAGTACCGTCGGCGATATGACCATGTGTAGATGACGATCAGACCCCTAATCGTTTTATGACAGTTTAAATGCCTACCTCCTTACGGCGTTAAAAGCCCGAAGCGTCAGTGCGTATCTTGTTACGGTAATACCATCAGTTAAGGCGCTTATCGTTATACGCAACGCGATTACAGGATTTTAATGCTTGAAAACCGAGAACATCATATCACAAGCAATGATATTTAGAGACGTATTGAGTATTCAGTTCATACAGTTCTCGGGAGAGAATATTCGATAAACCACAAAAAAAATGAAAACACATTTTGTTTTAGATTTTGTTCTTACATTTGTTGTTGTTTGTCCATACAGTAAACACAGGAAGTGCGAAAACTCTCTGTTGAGAGTGCCACCTTTCAGATGAAGAATGTTGCATTTGTCGAGCCCAAAGGATATGCACATATCATTAGAAAAGGACTCGACAATGCGAATCTATTTTTTTGTCTGGTTTCTGCATTGGCATTGAGTTCAAGGTCATCCATGTAAAGGGGGTAAGTTAGAGCTGTTGGGTATCTGTACTGTGGAGGTCCAGAATGATAACCTTCCTCTTTGCTAAGCAAAAAGCTCAACGGATTTCGCGACATACAAAAAAGCAAACGACTGAAAGAATCGCCCTAAAACATTCCTTTTCTAATAGAAATGGGTTCCGAAATCACCACCTGCCCCTGCGAATACACCTCAAGATGCGTTGACCAACAGTTCATTAAAGACTTGAGTAAAACAAGTACTCGCTCGGGGAGGTCAAACATTCCAGTGACTTCAAAATCGATTCGTGAGGTAAAGAATCATAAGCTTTTCTGTAGTCTATCCAGCACATTGAGAGGTTACGGTGGTGAGTTTCAGCTTTTTCAAGGATAATTGTTTGAACTAGCACTTGATCCTTACAACCCTTTCTGTCTTCTTTCTGCTCCATGTAAATAATGCCATTGGAAGCAAGATGACACAGGATCTGTAAGACACCCTGTAAATATTTTGCACTGTGTATTCAGAAAAGTCATGGGGCGGAAGTTTTGAGGGTCAGTCAAATCACCTTTCTTTGGGAAAAGCATTGTTCGACCTTTGCCCAACCAAGGTGGAACATCCATCCCCTGTATCCACGAGAAAATTTAAACATGACGTAATGGTGTTTGGACACATGAGAATAGTTTCCAAAACCGGTTTCCAATACCATCAGGCCTGGGCGCCGTATTACGTTTGGACTTTTTAATTACCCTATTCAGGCAATCGGGTGTAATGAAACACAACAATTGTGACCTTATTTTGTCATGTATATTATTATTGTAATCCTCTACCCATGGTTCCTTAAGGTTGCAGTTGCCGGGTATAGACCACAACTGTTTCCAGAACCTTTCACTGGAATCAATGGTGGGTCTTTTCTCATCACTGCCACGGGTTGCCTGTAAAACTGTTTTTCTTTCGATTTGAACAGTTTATTTTGATTTGTGAAATTATTTTTCTCGTCCCACTTTCTTTTATAATTCTGTCCAAACCTTCATTTTTGCCTTCAGAGAATCAAGAATCTATATTTAGAATTTTCTCTCTTGTTGTTGTGTATTTTGTTTTAAATTAGTTCCAAATTGATTCTTGGCGTTTTGACATTGATTGCCCTGAGGAACGTAATTTCAAGCAAGGTTATATCCAGAATATCTTTCCTTGTTTCATTTAGTTGTATTTGAAACCGTTTTTTTCTCTTGGTGATTTCTTTTAATCCCCATTTGTGTTTGATTGTCCTTGGAAATTGTATGGCGTTTCTACTGAGTTCGAGCAGCAGCATACACGCAAAAGTTAATGTCATGCAAAGAACAGTCCGCAATAAGAGTGACTGAAATAATGTCATTTAATTGATCAAGTTGATTCTGTGGAAATGATTGATTAAGTTGTTTTATTGGTCTCCATTTCTCAATCGGTAAATTGATAGAAGGGGGAGAAAACTCAAAAGCTTCGAGGTCACCATCAGGAATTTCACTTTGTTAGCCAATGTGTGGGTCATCAGTGACAACTGCATCAGGTAATCAAGGGAGAGTAATGCGAACGTTCATTAGCAATTTCGGGTCTGCTACTGTAGGAATTGAGGGTTCATGTAAAGGCGCCTGACGAGGCCCTTAGTAGTAATAGTAGTAGTAGTAGTAGTAGTAGTAGTAGTAGTAGTAGTAGTAGTAGTAGTAGTAGTTTAAGTTATAATTCTATTCACAAATTATTTCCCTCAAACGTTTCCTGTCGAAACCTAAGCAACTATCTATTCTATGTAATAAGAAGTTTTAGAGATTTATTATTGACACTGACATACGCTCTCTCCCATCATTACACCTACGTATTGTCTGTGTCAGACATTTATGTCACGTAGCAGATTTCCCCGAATTATGCCGACTGTCACTGCCGTGAGAGAAAAGCTTAGTGATAATCTTTTACCCAACCGGCAAACATATGCCAAGCAGCGCAAGCTGAATTCAGACTAGCGTGGGCTATCATCTTCCATCAGATGATCGTGGTTGGCACCAATGCACCTGGAATGTTTTAAACTACAGATGGTTTACCTATAGCTATTAGCCCAACTTAAAATATCTATATTTTCTGATTTAAAGAGGTTCAAAATTGATACTGATTTGATGCATCATGTGGGAGTGAGATGACGTGAACGTAGACGTATTTCTGCCTGAAGGACAAATACATGGTTTCAAAATGTAATCAATCTGTTGACTGACATTGGGAGGGTATACTACACTTCTGACAATCTGGCTAATGCAGAAGGCTGCATTGTTTGGGAGTCTGCACGCACATTCTTCGAAAAATTGTGGGTGGGTTCGTCTAGGCAGCGCTTCCTGGGAGAAGTCCCATTCGCTGTCTGGGCTGCGTGTGTAGAGGGGGCCCTAACCAGCCTGACTGTGCCAGGATCACCCAAACCCTCTTTGCTGCATTTTTTTATATTTTAATCTGTTAGTAATAATAATAATTATAATACCTCTAACCTAAAGCTTGCTCAAGCCGCTAGATTATTACCCCTGGATCAGTGTGCACTCGATTTTCACTCTCACCTCCCTGGGGAATATCCCACCAAACACCATATAAAAAACTTGATACCACATGAACGGCATCAAGATACTTGGTTGTTTCCTGTGACGTCCGCGCCTTATCTAACAGGCCCTCCAGATCTATCAGTGTTCATGATCAAACAGTTAAATACTACATGCGGTTTTTACACTCGGGTCAGAAATGTGGGACCTCTTCCTGTCACACTCCCTATCCTGAATGAAGAACCCCAACCCCCTCCCTACCACTCAATGCCTGTGTCGCAGATAAACGCCCACGTTCTCGCATAGGTTGTTTTCCTGACATTTCTGACCTATTTTTCGACAACCAGGTTACATCAGTTATATATCCTGGTGCCATTACTTATAAATTCTATAAGTCGATTAGTTTCACTCTTATAGTCTGACGTCGCTGTCTGTTTGTTTTTTTCTTTCACCAGCCTTGTAAGTATGGGTTAGCATAATTGTGTTATTCTGACACTTATTTAACCTCGTGGCAACCTTCTCTTGAATGAAGTTTGGTCCATAATGAATGGCTGTATCCTGTGTACCGTTACCCGAGGCTGTGTACGTTTCTTGAGAACATCCAATAGATCGTGTTTATTATATTCCTGTTAATTATCTGCTGCATGATAATCGATGGGATTATTATAAGCACAAAGACCATTACACCGGATGTCTCGACAGGAGAATGACGGGTAAGGATGTGTTTGATATCGACAGACAAGACCCATACGTGATCTTGTTATGTCAGCAACGCACGTTCTGAATGATGACGTCTCTCAGATCCCACCTCTTCCCATCACCCCCTCTCATAAGGTGTGCAGACTGTCAACATGCACCATAGATACCATTGATCTCATTAATTGGTAGCCTCTGTACAATCTACAATCACAGGTCCTCTTGATGTTATCCGGAAGTATGTATCGACTGACTTCCGGTATCGATAAGCTCAAGAAATAGAATTCAACCATCGCAAGACGCGGACGTCGTTCACCAAAACGCCAACATTCTCATATTCGCTTCATCAATGCCGCTTTGAAATCAAAACAATTTATTTTCCGAGACAGATTTTGCATGTTCTAGCTTGATGTATGTTGTACTATATGTGAAGACCCTAATAGTTAAATTGGACACTGAAATAGCGTGGGTAGCTGTGATCCGTGTTAGTCTGCTTTAATGAACCGGATAAGAGAAATGCATTGACATCAACAGAAAATCGAATACCACTTGAAAGTTCTGATAAATAGCTCAGATTCGTAATTCAGCCTTTCGCTCCGTTTCTTCTCCGGAGCCTGCGGGCAAAGAAGTCGGCAAACATCGCCGTGTCATTCCAACTGCCTTCGCAAGGGGGACTTACTGACCTCCTCAGTCCTTGGTGCCGATCACAAACGTGTTCATCTTGACTTGTTAAGTATTCAGGTCGGAGTTTGTTCTTTGCCGAGACTCATCACTTCCCCTAATGGTTATCTCTCGCAACTGTTGCGCCAGACCAGTTTAACCTTAAAGTGGTTATCGCAAGTATCGATCTTCCACCATCACGGGCCCCGCTCTCTACCCTATGATTACCATTGTGTAGCCTTACAGCTCTAACAGGATCACAGTCGCTGCGGTAGCTCACTTACACGTTCAGTCCAGCGCACCCTCAACCAAATATAATGTCAATATAAGTCTTCACCACTATCTACTCCACCGCCCCCATCATGGAGTGGATTGAGCTTTTGTGCGGAGAGGAATGTGGGTGGTTCGACCCCTTGGCCGCGTCATAGCAAAATACGTTCAGTTATTGTTGTTACCTGGAGCTTGGCTTGAATGAGCTGAAACAAGGACTGGTCGGCGCGGAGTCTACTGTGTCTGAGTGAGGTATTCATGTTAATCTGCGGCTAGTACTATAAAATCCGGACAGGTACAACCTTACTTCACCTCACCGCTATTAATAACAATGCTGGTTTTGGTATTAGTTTATACGGTGTTCGGTGTCAGGCAAGAAACACTTCCATTTTAATTCAATTCGTGTGAGTGTAGGGCAGACATGCTTACTCTTTTACCGAACACCTGGGACCGCCTCCGTGGTCTAGTGGTAGAGCGTCCGCCTTGAGAGCGGAAGGTCCGGGGTTCGATCCCCGGCCGCGTCATACCAAAAGACGTTAACAGATGGTACTTGTTGTTACCCTGTCTGGCGTTCGGCATTAAGGGGCTAAAACAAGGACTGGTCGGCTCGGAGTCAGTATACTGTGTCTAAGTGGGGTATTCATGTTAAACTTTGGCATGGTTTCTCAGTGGGCTAGCACTATAAATCGGTATCAGTCCGGACTAGTACAAGCAGCCACACACACACACACACACGTGCATGCACGTCGCTATATAAGTGCAATAATCTTGGACGCGACGTTAAACCCAATTTCACCTCACCTCACCTCACCTCACCTCACCTCACCTCACCTCACCTCACCTCACCTCACCGAACCGAACACCTGGTGTCATCATAGATTTTCAGTTACCCCTTCATATAATTTTCACAACTATTTTACCTTTTACGCCAAATAGAATTTTCGTCGGAAAATCAAGACTGGTTATTCTTTGGACTTGACGTTTCATATACAGTAAACTACGGTTATAACGAACTCAAAGGGACTACTAATTTTAGTTCGTTATAACCGTAGTTCGTTATAAGCATATATACAGCATAACTACAGCAAATAGTCGGGACCAAAAAGGTAAGTTCGTTATATCCGAAAGTTCGTCATACGCGTGTTCGTTATAACCGTAGTTTTCTGTATATATACTACTGTTGTGTGTCGCCTATGACAACAATGTAAGTAAACGTTTTCATTACACCTGAATAGCTGTTGAACGGCGAAAGATCTTGTGTGGATAAAGAAGCTTTGACAAGCTCGAATATCGGGATCTTTTTGTATAACAGATACTATTCACCTGATGAAATCACTTGTTTTATATATATGTGACCTTCATTTGCAATCTGATGTCATCTCGTCCCCTATATTAGAAGATCAGCATCAGCTTTAGTTTACTAGACGCAAAAAAGGAAACAATGAAAAACATCGCCTCGGGTAACACCGTGTGCAGCCGAAACTGACAATGGCCGCGACATGACAAGTCAGTCCAAATATGGTCAGACACCCAGTTCGCCCAGTAAGGACGATCAGATCACGTTTATCTGTCCTTGATCACATCACATCATGATGGCCACTTGATCAGTCTACCAAGCATGTATTAGATTAGTGCGGAAGGCGCCTTCTCCGAATAAATCACAACCTGATTGTCATGATGCCCCGGAAACCTACATACTGGAAACGTGCTATCACTATTTATAGATCTCACCTGTGCTTTCATGCGCATGTGCGGTGTTTGATGTAACCAACGACCGGTGTGATTACTAATTACTCAGGTTTATCGGTGTAATTAACGCGACTACGTGATCTACGTCCTCCATGCCCCCGGCTATGCAGCCACTACTTCCCCGCACTGCGGTCGATACTGTAACAGTGGGACGTTTATGAAAATAGAAGCGGCTTACTTTACAGTGAAAACGGGTAATTAATACATGATCAACAAATAATAGAAAGTCCAAATTCGACCGGTCGATAATGGTTTATCAATATGTCACAAGTTTGGCCTACATTGCACAGTAACAATACCCGAGCACTCGACGCCGGTGTGATAATGCATTATGGATGACACATCTATTCCTGGCTCTCGTTGTATAACGGAACAGCGCAACATCAACATCTTGTCGTTCCAAACACGTACAATTAGGTACATTTCTACAGTGTCAGTGTGAGATCTGAGATTGACCACTGATCTGACAAAGTGTGTGAGTTAGTTGGTTAACTGCCGCTTTGAAGAGTACAGTAAACTACGGTTATAACGAACTCAAAGGGACTACTAATTTTAGTTTGTTATAACCGTAGTTCGTTATAAGCATATATACAGCATAACTACCGCATATAGTCGGGACCAAAAAGTTCGTTATATCCGTCAGTTTGTTATAAGCGTGTTCGTTATAACCATAGTTTACTGTGCACGGGGTAACAGAGCATGTCAGGTTGATGACGTGGGAGGAAATCCCGAAGTAACACAGGTCTTGGTCGTTCACCCTGTTTTCCACTTTCACAATTGCCAGAATAGGATTCGATTCTGTACCACTCAAAAGAAGTTAAAGAACACCCAATACTTTTATATTACTAGTGACGTAGATTAACTACTGTAACAGGAAAGAATCGGGTGTTCTTTAACTTCTTTTGTATATTTCATATAAACGTATATCTCAAATGGACACAACATGCATATAACTCCCCTGTATCCCATACATTATGTATCATATTCGATCCCTTGCATCATTACTGCTATCATTTGCTTCAGCGCACAAATGAGTCAGATTGATCACGTCAGATTGATCACGTCAGATTGATCAAGCTGTTCATGAAAAGGCATATAGCTTGGATTACCATATCTGCGCACGCTTGGATGATATGCATATATCTGTCTATTTTGTTGATAAAGCACATTGTGCTCTTTTATTAGTCGTTTTTTATCGGCCACCATATCGCATGTTCTTCTGATTTAATATGTCTTTTAATGTACTTTATTTTACTGCATTGAACTGACAGTATCCAGGGTTCTATACTCCTCAGGAGTGAGTAAATGAGTGAGTCGGGTTTAACGCTGATTTTAACAGTATTCCAGTTATATCACGGCACGTCAGCTTAATGTGGGAGGAAAGCCCGAAGTGATGCAGGTCTCGGACATTTACCGCTTCTTTGAAAAACCGAGCCTGTGCCGATTTGATATGACTTGTGAAGGTTAAAATCTGAAATCGAAGATCTGTCGTTTAGTAATAGTTTACCTTGGTTGAAATTAGTCACGACGTGTCAGTCAAAGCAAATGAGTTGTGAAGGCGTTCGTTGAAGGTTTCAGACTCAAATGATCTGCTTGGCTGGACCTATTGTAATTCTTCACAAAGCAGCCGGAAGTACCGTGACGTCATTTTGTGAAGGACACGAACTGACATTACCTACGGTTCGACACTTCATGGATTGTTGCGTCAATCACAACCATGCGTTACCTCAATAGGACAATCGATTGATATGTTTTCGCTTAGGATCGGAATTAAAATAAACGTTCGAACTTCTGACAAGGCATTATTAGTACGTGGAATGGACTTAGCTGGTATGCCTGCTAACTTTTTTCTGTTTACAATCCACTCATGTGTCTATTGGCATTATAACCAGCATAGTGAGACAGTGACCGGTATTTGTGTGAGGAAAAGGGCCGTGAATGAACCAGTATTGTTTTGCGTATCTGACGACAATGGCCCAGGAAATACAGAAAGGAAACTAAGGCCGGTAACCCAACAAACAAAGCCATCAATTTCGTATCAGTCTCTGATTTTCAGCTGCTCTGCTGAGAAGACCTTATTAAAGACATTGCCGGGTAGTGGGACAGTGTTATTTGAATGATACTTCCTTTCCGTCACGGTCTTGTTGGTTTTGAACGGCATTATTTGTCGGACATTGGGTAAATTTGGATTAGATATTGCGAACTTTTGCAAAAAAAACGTACCACTGTTTTTGACAGTACGTCGTCCAAGCACCGTCGTGCATTTTCAAGAGAAATCTTATCGAGAAATAATGGGTGATTCTTGTTATATATTCTTAATTGTATTTGAATGTGGGTCTACTTTCAACTCTGAGACAGGTGGGAGGTCACAACTACCACAGCTTCAGATAAGCTACGCATTTGCGTACAATCACAATTACCCAACTATTGCACACAAACGTGTCTTACAGATTATTTACTGATAGTGAGTTGGGTTCAACGTCGCTTTTAACAATTTTCCAGTTATGTCATTGCTTGTCAGCTTAATGTGGGAGGAAAGCCCGAAGTTATGCAGGTCTCAGACATTTACCACTTCGGTGAAACCCACGAGCACGGGTATGGTGCTGACAAACCTGGAAACATAATCGGGGCGACCTGGGATTCGAACCCACAATCACAGGTCTCTGGCGTGCCCAAGGGACGCAATTCTGCACAGCGAATCGCAGCGCCTTAGACGACTGGGCCTAACGGTGCCCCCATTTACTGATAGACTGCAGGCATAACACATGCATGAAGTCTAGTCTACTGCTGTAAATAACGTAACATGTTGCACACTTGCAAATATTCCAGCTATATGACTCCGGTCAGTAAAAAACCGAGCCTGGACCAGACAATCCACTGATTGATATCATGAGCATCGATCTACGTAGTTTGGATGCATCAACCAAGTCAACCAATCCCGTTAGTCGCCTCTTACGACAAGAATAGTCGCCTTTTACGGCAAGCATGGGTTGCTGAAGACCTAGTCTAACCCGGATCTTCACGGGTCGTTGCACACTTGAGGCAGGACTATAAATTAGAAGCCACCTGAAACAGCATTTTATGCAGGATTTAATAACTCATTGATAATAAATACCCAATAGACTGGACTGATCATACTCAGTTGCTCAACTAATTCTCTATGGCCCTCAACCACTCCCTATTGGTACACGCATGCCAGCTTCAACACAATGACGGGAATCAAACTCTGGTCTTCAACGTGACGTGTCATCGCTTTAACCACTAGGCTCAACGACGTGCATTTTGGTATGATCCTGTAATCTGTCCCATCCTCTCTAAATGATTTGGCGCTTCGTGATGGTACCCCTGTGTGTTTCAGCACGAATCATATGTCACTTAATTCATTGCATTGTCTCCTCAATACAGCTATTCAAGACAATAATATTTGCCAATATACTCAATTAAGCGACAGAGCATCTCTATGTTATCGAAACAGGGCTTTAAAGTGAGTGAGGGAGTGAGTTGGGTTTAACGCCACTTTTAACAGTATTCCAGTAATATCGCGGCGTGTCAGCTTAATGTGGGAGGAAAGCCCGAAGTGATGAAGGTCTCAGACGTTTACCACTTCGGTGAAACCCACGAGCACGGGTATGGTGTTGACAAACCTTGAAACATAATCGGGGGGAACCGAGATTCGAACCCACAACAGGGCTTTGAAGAACATGTGAAACTCGCTAACGCTTTTCATGTCCATTTCTAGACTGATATTGTCTGGCGTTGACGTTTTACGTTGTAATATGCGATGACGCCTAAATATGATTTCCTCAGAAAAACAGATATCATGTCACACATTGCATCCTTGGTTTTTCTGTTTGTCTGGTCTTTATCTGCAAGTGTTTGGTTTTTGTGATAAATGAAACAGTTTAGAGTGCCCGAGGTATCATAATCAGTTTTGCCTGAAAAGCAGGGAATGATATGAAAAGAAGGTGAGGTGAAATGGGGTTTAACGTCGCGTCCAAGATTATTGCACTTATATAGCGACGTGCATGTACGTGTGTGTTTGCTTGTACTAGTCCGGACTGATGCCGATTTATAGTGCTAGCTCACTGAGATACCATGCCAGTTTAACATGAATACCCCACTCAGACACAGTATACTGACTCCGAGCCGACCAGTCCTTGTTTTAGCCACATTAATGTCGAACGCCAGACAGGGTAACAACAAGTACCATATTTTAACGTCATTTGGTATGACGCGGTCGGGGATCGAACCCCGGACCTTTCGCTCTCTGGGCGGACGCTCTACCACTAGACCACGGAGGCGGTCGATATCAAGAGAAAAACCGGTGTGTAAAGCTATGGCGGTGTAATCAATTAGTCATCATAAGTAAGTAGTGATATGAAGAGGAAGACGCATGTGTATGTCTTTGATGGTATAATCAATTTGGCATTGGAAACAATGTTCACTGAAAGATCATATCCACCACGTCCCGTCCTTATCTTTCTGATCAGATAACGATTTGCCTCAAGTGCTAATTATTCAAACGTTTATCTAGTCTTCCAGGTGATCGATGCACGTAGTTCTAGCGTGTAGGCCATTCACCCAGCATCTGGTAAATGTCCCTAAATGTGTTGTATACTATATAAATAAAGTAGAATGTCTTTCTTAGATTACATGTTTCTGTCATCTGACCTGACAAAAACAGAGTTAAAAACGAGTTGAAACGTTTTAAGGTAACTTAATGTCTTTATTCAGGGCATAGTAATACAAGATTGGTCTCTTCATCAGAACATATTCATTTTCTAATTCAAAGAATGGATAGTGTGTCTAGTGTATTAATGCCTGTTTTATAATGCTAGCCATCTTTTTACGTCTTTAAACCTACCTGTACCGTCCTCAAACATCATCTTGTAAATCTACCTGTACCTTCCTCTAACATCATCTTGTAAATCTACCCGTACCTTACTCTAACATCACCTTGTAAACCTACCTGTACATTCCTCTAACATCATCTTGTATACCTACCTGTACCTTTCTCTAACATCATCTTGTAAACCTACCTGTACATTCCTCTAACATCATCTTGTAAACCTACCTGTACATTCCTCTAACATCATCTTGTAAACCTACCTGTACCTTCCTCTAACATCATCTTGTAAACCTACCTGTACCTTCCTCTAACATCATCTTGTAAACCTACCTGTACATTCCTCTAACATCATCTGGTAAACTTACCTGTACATTCCTCTAACATCATCTTGTAAACCTACCTGTACATTCCTCTAACATCATCTTGTAAACCTACCTGTACCTTCCTCTAACATCATCTTGTAAACCTACCTGTACATTCCTCTAACATCATCTGGTAAACTTACCTGTACATTCCTCTAACATCATCTTGTAAACCCACCTGTACATTCCTCTAACATCATCTTGTAAACCTACCTGTACATTCCTCTAACATCATCTTGTAAACCTACCTGTACCTTCCTCTAACATCATCTTGTAAACCTACCTGTACATTCCTCTAACATCATCTAGTCAACCTACCTGTACCTTGCTCTAACATCATCTAGTAAACCTACCTGTACCTTCCTCTACTCTAACATAATCTTGTAAACCTACCTGTACCTTACTCTAACATCATCTAGTAAACCTACCTGTACATTCCTCTAACATCATCTAGTAAACGTACCTGTACCATCCTCTAACATCATCTAGTAAACCTACCTGTACCTTCCTTTAACATTATCTTGTAAATCTACCTGTACCTTACTCTAACATCATCTAGTAAACCTACCTATACATTCCTCTAATACATCTTGTAAACCTACCTGTACCATCCTCTAACATCATCTAGTAAACCTACCTGTACATTCCTCTAACATCATCTAGTAAACCTACCTGTACCTTCCTCTAACATCATCTTGTAAACCTACCTGTACATTCCTCTAACATCATCTAGTAAACCTACCTGTACCATCCTCTAACATCATCTAGTAAACCTACCTGTACATTCCTCCAACATCATCTAGTAAACCTACCTGTACCTTCCTCCAACATCATCTTGTAAACCTACCTGTACATTCCTCTAACATTGTATATGTTCTCCAACATGCACTCTTATATCAGTCATCCCGAAACATTCTAATCAGTGTCAACCAATACATATATACCCCCTTAAGTAATTCTGTAACATACCGACAATACCAACACAAAAGATATCTTCGTTTGTCATTTTGCAACATACTGTACAGAACCTGTTTGAACCCATTTCTGTTTGCTTGAAAAGTATACATCTTGTATAGTCAGTATAGTCTTCCAGGTGATCGATGCACGTAGTTCTAGCGTGTAGGCCATTCACCCAGCATCTGGTAAATGTCCCTAAATGTGTTGTATACTATATAAATAAAGTAGAATGTCTTTCTTAGATTACATGTTTCTGTCATCTGACCTGACAAAAACAGAGTTAAAAACGAGTTGAAACGTTTTAAGGAAACTTAATGTCTTTATTCAGGGCATAGTAATACAAGATTGGTCTCTTCATCAGAACATATTCATTTTCTAATTCAAAGAATGGATAGTGTGTCTAGTGTATTAATGCCTGTTTTATAATGCTAGCCATCTTTTTACGTCTTTAAACCTACCTGTACCGTCCTCAAACATCATCTTGTAAATCTACCTGTACCTTCCTCTAACATCATCTTGTAAATCTACCCGTACCTTACTCTAACATCACCTTGTAAACCTACCTGTACATTCCTCTAACATCATCTTGTATACCTACCTGTACCTTTCTCTAACATCATCTTGTAAACCTACCTGTACATTCCTCTAACATCATCTTGTAAACCTACCTGTACATTCCTCTAACATCATCTTGTAAACCTACCTGTACCTTCCTCTAACATCATCTTGTAAACCTACCTGTACCTTCCTCTAACATCATCTTGTAAACCTACCTGTACATTCCTCTAACATCATCTGGTAAACTTACCTGTACATTCCTCTAACATCATCTTGTAAACCTACCTGTACATTCCTCTAACATCATCTTGTAAACCTACCTGTACCTTCCTCTAACATCATCTTGTAAACCTACCTGTACATTCCTCTAACATCATCTGGTAAACTTACCTGTACATTCCTCTAACATCATCTTGTAAACCCACCTGTACATTCCTCTAACATCATCTTGTAAACCTACCTGTACATTCCTCTAACATCATCTTGTAAACCTACCTGTACCTTCCTCTAACATCATCTTGTAAACCTACATGTACATTCCTCTAACATCATCTAGTAAACCTACCTGTACCTTCCTCTACTCTAACATAATCTTGTAAACCTACCTGTACCTTACTCTAACATCATCTAGTAAACCTACCTGTACATTCCTCTAACATCATCTAGTAAACGTACCTGTACCATCCTCTAACATCATCTAGTAAACCTACCTGTACCTTCCTTTAACATTATCTTGTAAATCTACCTGTACCTTACTCTAACATCATCTAGTAAACCTACCTATACATTCCTCTAATACATCTTGTAAACCTACCTGTACCATCCTCTAACATCATCTAGTAAACCTACCTGTACATTCCTCTAACATCATCTAGTAAACCTACCTGTACCTTCCTCTAACATCATCTTGTAAACCTACCTGTACATTCCTCTAACATCATCTAGTAAACCTACCTGTACCATCCTCTAACATCATCTAGTAAACCTACCTGTACATTCCTCCAACATCATCTAGTAAACCTACCTGTACCTTCCTCCAACATCATCTTGTAAACCTACCTGTACATTCCTCTAACATTGTATATGTTCTCCAACATGCACTCTTATATCAGTCATCCCGAAACATTCTAATCAGTGTCAACCAATACATATATACCCCCTTAAGTAATTCTGTAACATACCGACAATACCAACACAAAAGATATCTTCGTTTGTCATTTTGCAACATACTGTACAGAACCTGTTTGAACCCATTTCTGTTTGCTTGAAAAGTATACATCTTGTATAGTCAGTATAGTCTTCCAGGTGATCGATGCACGTAGTTCTAGCGTGTAGGCCATTCACCCAGCATCTGGTAAATGTCCCTAAATGTGTTGTATACTATATAAATAAAGTAGAATGTCTTTCTTAGATTACATGTTTCTGTCATCTGACCTGACAAAAACAGAGTTAAAAACGAGTTGAAACGTTTTAAGGAAACTTAATGTCTTTATTCAGGGCATAGTAATACAAGATTGGTCTCTTCATCAGAACATATTCATTTTCTAATTCAAAGAATGGATAGTGTGTCTAGTGTATTAATGCCTGTTTTATAATGCTAGCCATCTTTTTACGTCTTTAAACCTACCTGTACCGTCCTCAAACATCATCTTGTAAATCTACCTGTACCTTCCTCTAACATCATCTTGTAAATCTACCCGTACCTTACTCTAACATCACCTTGTAAACCTACCTGTACATTCCTCTAACATCATCTTGTATACCTACCTGTACCTTTCTCTAACATCATCTTGTAAACCTACCTGTACATTCCTCTAACATCATCTTGTAAACCTACCTGTACATTCCTCTAACATCATCTTGTAAACCTACCTGTACCTTCCTCTAACATCATCTTGTAAACCTACCTGTACCTTCCTCTAACATCATCTTGTAAACCTACCTGTACATTCCTCTAACATCATCTGGTAAACTTACCTGTACATTCCTCTAACATCATCTTGTAAACCTACCTGTACATTCCTCTAACATCATCTTGTAAACCTACCTGTACCTTCCTCTAACATCATCTTGTAAACCTACCTGTACATTCCTCTAACATCATCTGGTAAACTTACCTGTACATTCCTCTAACATCATCTTGTAAACCCACCTGTACATTCCTCTAACATCATCTTGTAAACCTACCTGTACATTCCTCTAACATCATCTTGTAAACCTACCTGTACCTTCCTCTAACATCATCTTGTAAACCTACATGTACATTCCTCTAACATCATCTAGTAAACCTACCTGTACCTTCCTCTACTCTAACATAATCTTGTAAACCTACCTGTACCTTACTCTAACATCATCTAGTAAACCTACCTGTACATTCCTCTAACATCATCTAGTAAACGTACCTGTACCATCCTCTAACATCATCTAGTAAACCTACCTGTACCTTCCTTTAACATTATCTTGTAAATCTACCTGTACCTTACTCTAACATCATCTAGTAAACCTACCTATACATTCCTCTAATACATCTTGTAAACCTACCTGTACCATCCTCTAACATCATCTAGTAAACCTACCTGTACATTCCTCTAACATCATCTAGTAAACCTACCTGTACCTTCCTCTAACATCATCTTGTAAACCTACCTGTACATTCCTCTAACATCATCTAGTAAACCTACCTGTACCATCCTCTAACATCATCTAGTAAACCTACCTGTACATTCCTCCAACATCATCTAGTAAACCTACCTGTACCTTCCTCCAACATCATCTTGTAAACCTACCTGTACATTCCTCTAACATTGTATATGTTCTCCAACATGCACTCTTATATCAGTCATCCCGAAACATTCTAATCAGTGTCAACCAATACATATATACCCCCTTAAGTAATTCTGTAACATACCGACAATACCAACACAAAAGATATCTTCGTTTGTCATTTTGCAACATACTGTACAGAACCTGTTTGAACCCATTTCTGTTTGCTTGAAAAGTATACGCAAATGATCAATAAAGTTAATAATAAATTAATTGTTTCAGGTGCCTTTGTCCGCTTGCTCAGTACAAGGCGGAATGGAAGGGCTGAAGACAGGAAGATGCCCCCTCGTGCTCCTAGGTGTTCTATTTCTGCACGTCGGTTGGGTACTAGGAGACTGGGAACGCTCGTGTTCACTAGAGACAAAGAGGGAGGGACCGCGAGGTTTCTGTGGGTCGCGCCTCCCGGATATACTACAGCTCGTGTGTCGGGTCTACGGTGGTTACACAGAGAAGTGGTTCCGGAAGCGGAGTGACGAAGGTAGGGAGAGCCGAAGTGTATCGGAGACGGGGACTTAAATGAAACTTGTTTGTTTTCTTGTAAGATATTGTTTTAATGTGTAATACAAAGGAGCCCGGAGACAATCATAAAGTTAAGAAAACTAGATTTCGAAAATACTGTAGACTGGGAAATGTTCGGATATATTTGTTTCTGAATGTGTGTGATCATGACATACAACCTAAGATGTTGTTTTCTACAATGTTTATTCTCCATACACTACAAGGATGTAAATTCAGATTTAAATCGAATTCGATTCCATGCTTAAAAGAGAAACAAGAACAGCACAATGACTGATATGATCAGAGACAATAATTATTTTGAATCCAATGACTTTTAAAAGTTTACAGACACACACAAAATTCATTGAAAACAATTTTGATAACGCATTCTATAAGAAGAAGTATACTGCCAATAACATTTTGTCAGTTGTGTTTCTTTCCATTTCAGATAGCAAAAACAGAATAAAAGATATTATCTTAGGAAAAAGGGATGCCCTCTCCTATCTTAGTAAACGAAGCACTAGCTCATTCGGCGAGCAAGGAATCACCTGCGAGTGTTGCTACCACAGGTGTACTTTAAGAGAGCTGCGGCAGTACTGCAAATCGTCACAGTTAACTAGCGGTCGACAACCACTACACCTGGGCCGCAAATAGCTGGACTCCCACCCATTCCTTTATTCCTGCCTCCCCTCCCTGCTCACTGTCTAGCCTCTTCCGGCTGCACCTTCTGCTAAGCTCCGCTGTTCACATCCAAGACACAAGTCTCTCTGGACTCATTGACAGTCGATCTGTGTTAGACGTGGGATAACACACCACATTATACATTTTGTATCCACATATTCAAGCAGATGATGATTAACCAGATGATGTTTGACAACCCAGTGCTTCTGATTATTTTGCTAAAGGTGCTTGAAATTCCTGTGAACGATGGTAGCACCTGCGACTCGGTGATGTGGCAAAACGCCATTGTGTTTGTGTGTGGCTAATACTTGACCCAACTTCTTGAAGGCAAAATGAAGGCAATTTGTTGCGTATTATTAAGTAATGGATGTGTGCGGAGGTTGCTCAAGCGCACCACAGAAGATAAGACTTGGATTTATGGTGACTTTACGATTGGTTTGGACAGAGGAATATAGTCAGTGGCATTATACATTGGTGACAGTGACAATTGGTGAAGCAATGCTGTACATGTCAAACGTACAAGATCAGAATCGCGGTTGATTTTAATTCTAATTTGAAACCCATCCTTAAATTTAGTAAGACATTTAGATCTTTGCTTCTTACGGTGATCAGCATGTGATGATCATGCAAAAGAGGCCAAACATCATCCCTAGTGCACTTCTGATCTTGCCTCTTTGCGAAACACTAATACGTTGTGATGAATATCATGTCACGTGGTACGGAGCGCACAGGGACAGGATCCCGAAGGAAACATTTGTTTCATTACATGAGTTTGTTAATACTATAAGGGTAACGCTATTTTTCAGGGCATTATCATTTGCAGAAGCCCGAGGTCTTCCATTAACGGCCCGACGAAGGAGGGCAGTTGAAAAGACCGAGGGCTTCTGCAAATAATAATGCCCGGAAAAAAAGTGTTACCGTTATTATAGCTAAACTGGATGGAATTTGTTATCAAATAAAAAAGAAACAACAATATCGGTTTTGAAACATTTACTGCAATCAACACGAATGCCACTGACCCACTTTTACAAATATGGAAACGTCATAGAACAAATCAGATGACGTCACTATTCAACGTGACGTCACCTATCCCAATCCTATGTCGTCACCTAAGAACGGGCGTGATAATGGCCCGTCGTCAAGCGATATGAGGGCATTATCAAGTTACAGTGGCCCGCTGATTTCTGATAACATGCGGGCGGTTTAATGATAATTCTATCCATTTTAGCTATAATAACGTGTATCCTGTTAGGTTGAAACCATTAAGTGCCATCCGTGTGCATCAAACATTCGTTGCCCGTTGTCCAACAGCCTTTATCATTGCTAGAGAGTTTATGCAAACTATACGCTGTTTTAAATTTCTTTAATACTATTCTTTCGCTCATCGTAATTATTTTTTTTCTAAAAGTCTACTTTATTGTACGTGTAATCAGGTGGCATTACGCCGGGCAGAGATAAAAGACATAAGATCAAAGCATTGCTATCCTTAGTTTAATGCAGATATTGATTTCAAGACAGAAACGTGAATTAATAACTCAGCAAATTCTTTTTTAAGAATTTACACGGGAATACATTGAGGTTGCTTATAATTTTTGCAGGTATTTTTATCTGAATATCTACGGTAATATAAAAAAAATTAAGTACTCACGAGAAGTAATGTTATTCACGGTAAAGTATCCAGAAATGGCTTAAATGACACTGAAGAGGCTTAAGACTCGCTTCAAAGCATATGAAGTATCCAGTCGTCATCGGGGAAACGTGTCTTACTTACTTCAAAGCCAGTGGGGCGTTTTTCTTCGCCAACAGCATAAAGAACGTTGTCAAGAACGAGAAACGTGTCCCTGTTTCTTGTCATGCAATATATATGTACACAAGTTTGAATAGGTTGTCACTAATGTGCTCTGATTGTACACGACATGTAGCATGAAACCTGATAGCTCTGAAAAGAAGTTCGTGAAGCAAAAATGTTTGGTGTATTTTGTCAGTCAGAAAATAACACATTGTTTACGTTTCGACCTTTCTGTAACATTTGTCATTGTTTTGGTTAACATTGCAACAACGTGTCCATTAAAGAGACATGAATAGATTTACACAATATGAATGACATGTTTTATGAGACCATAGGAAAGATATTAAATATTTAGAAGTCATAAGTCATCTCGTGATGTGAATATTGTTATTACGGTAACCTCAGAGATGGTAGATCGGTTATTTTAATCTTTTATTGTACGTTTGTACATTTGTACATTTGTTTTCAATTGTGAGCAGGCACGGTCGTTGGTTTGCCACCTTTCTTTTATTTAGTCATTGTATTCAACAATTCACTCAGACATACTATTCCATGTATTTTTATGTTTGTACGGACCGTGCTGTCTCAATGTGCTGCTCATGCGATGTTAAAATGACGTGGTATCGGAACAGGGATGCAGGATGTCACATGGCGAGCACGAGGTGACGGGGTGTTACATGGCGAGCACGAGGTGACGGGGTGTTATATAGCGACCACCAGGTGGCGGGTTGTTACATGGCGACCACAGGTGACGGGGTGTTACATGGCGACCACAGGTGACGGGGTGTTACATAGCGACCACCTGGTGGCGGGGTGTTACATGCGACCACAGGTGACGGGGTGTTACATAGCGACCACAGGTGACGGGGTGTTACATGGCGACCACAGGTGACGGGGTGTTACATGGCGAGCACGAGGTGACGGGGTGTTACATAGCGACCACCAGGTGGCGGGGTGTTACATGGCGACCACAGGTGACGGGGTGTTACATGGCGACCACAGGTGACGGGTTGTTACATGGCGACCACAGGTGACGGGGTGTTACATGGCGACCACAGGTGACGAGGTGTTACATGCGACCACAGGTGACGGGGTGATGATGCGACCACAGGTGACGGGGTGTTACATGGCGACCACCATGTGGCGGGGTGTTACATGGCGACCACAGGTGACGGGATGTTACATGGCGACCACCATGTGGCGGGGTGTTACATGGCGACCACAGGTGACGGGGTGTTACATAGCGACCACCATGTGGCGGGGTGTTACATGGCGACAGCCAAGTGGCGGGGTGTGACATGCGACCACAGGTGACGGGGTGTGACATGCGACCACAGGTGACGAGGTGTTACATTGCAACCACCAGGGGGCGGGGTGTTACATTGCGACCACCAGGGGGCGGGATGTTACAAGGTGACCACCATGGGGAAGGGTGTTACATGGCGACCACAAGGGGGCAGGAAGTTCCATGGCGACCACCAGAGGGCAGGGTGTTAAGTGGCGACCACCATGGCACAGTATATTACGTGGAAATGTTACTTAACTACTACAACTTAGCCGTGCATTACATAACGACAACCAGGTGTCGGGTTGTTACATAACGACCGCCAGGTGGTGAAATGTTACTTTGTGTTATTTTATTATGGCGACATCGAAATTTTTATGGAGACCACCAGGTGGCGGGGTGTTACATGACGACCACCAGGTGGCGGGTTGTTACCTAACGATCACCCAGTAGGGGAATGTTATTTTGTGTTATATGAGTGTCACATGGAGACATCCATGAGGCCTAGATTTTAGATGGCGACCACCAGGTAGCGGAACGTTAGGGGCCAACGTATGGGTAACGGACCGTAACATGACGACCTTTAGGAGGGAGCACCGTAACATGCCAACTGCTTGGTGGTGAAACGTTACACATCGTCTTCAGGGTGGCGAGCCTTAACATGACAGTTGGATGACAGACCGCAACATGCTGACTTCTCTGTAACGAACCGTGACATGCCGACTTATGACGTGGTGCACCGTAACATGCTGTCCCCGGGGTGGGGCACACCTTACATGCTGTCCGCGGGGTGGGGCACCGTGACATGCTGTCCGCTTGTTGGAACGCACTGTAACATGATGTCTGCTGGGTGGGGGACACTGTAACATACCGACTTCTTGGTGGAAGGCCGTGACTGCCGACTTGGAATACGTCTTGAAACAAGGCCTTATTTACATGTCCACATGCAGTTTTCATGTCCGTATAAATGTCATATTTTAATTAGTAGATGCATCATTTCAATTCCTCTCAAACATTAATACCAGGAAAAGTACTGGGGCAGAAATAATTAGGCATTTGGGTGTTCAAGTTATTGCCAATCTGGCTGCAGTTTGGGTTACAGCGGGGAAAACGGACACACCTTCCGGAGATAATAGGAGCATACACTACGAGACTGCTATACCCCATCTGTCCCATGCACGCTCTTGTACCCCTCCCCAGACACCTTCACTTTAAATATCTTCTCCGACCACCTTCACACCACCCCTTCTTTCTCCCTCCCCTCCCTTCTTTCTCCCTCCCCTCCCCTCCCCTCCCCTCCCCAACCACCGCACGCCATGTTTCGCCTGCGTCCACCTCTGTCTGCTTGAACGGGAGGAGTTGGTTTTGGGTCGTGGTGGGAATAAACAGTAAACATCATTACTCTCTTCTTATTGTCTGTCTATCATCCGGAGCGAGAAACGGAAACGGTGAACAGAAAGAAGTTACGCATTTGTCAAGCTGTCAAAGGGAATGCAAGAATGATCGTTTTATGCCATATTGCACAGAGCCTAAGTCATATGTGGGAGGGAAGCCTGCCCTCTACCAAATGAAACACAAGAGCATGAGCATGGTGCTAACAAAGCCAGAATTATTATCAGGAGGAATTTTTTATTTGCACTCACGATCATTTCATTCTTGCACGCCTCAGAGACACCCATCTACACAGCCAACTGCGGTGCCTGAGACTAAGCTACCCGTGCACCATAACTTCATGCACTTGCCATCACACGTCAGTTCATAGTCTTTCAACCGGCCCTCCAAAGCAGTAACGAATTATGCCCCACGTTCAATCTCTTACCACCAAGAGTTTCTTTTCAAATATGAACTCAATCAGCTGGGGGTCATTTTGGACAGATCTTGTGGATGGGGTGGACCCTCGAATCCACATACCCGTAAAGCAGGCCTTGCAACATGGCTGGTTTGAACTCGAGCATAGTCCTGATGAAGGAGAACATTACTTCGAAGTTTGCCACGACACAGCTCTTTAATGGACTCTGTTTCAATAAAGTACCATATCTGGTAATAACAAACAGGCTATTGAAGATATTTGACAAAAAGTCTTCATGAAGGAATGATTCTATTGACCCATTCGAGAAGCCTGTGGTCTCCCCCATGGCATGGAGAATATGGTGCCTATTGAGCACCAGGTTGTGCGTGGCATTAATGTCTTCCTTTTGATGCTGGGAGTTGGTCGTCCAGAGCTGGGAAACTCTTCCAAACCAATTCAAACAATTCCTTCACCCAACGTTTTATTGTCGTGGCATATAATCAGCCCAGCCTCTCCTTAACATCAGACACACGTTCATCTATCGTCTTTGTTGATGACTGCTCTATACTTAGTATTTTCCATTTCAATAGAGTAGGACTCCTCAGTCGAGGTCAGTTATCAGCAAGTCGCTGGACCGAAGCACGGTCCGAATTATGAAAGATGACTCAATAAACATAGGTCAGTACTGTCAAATGTGACATGTTAGCATGACAACAACCTAGATATCCTAGGCCCAACATTTTCTGATATACCCTCGTATGATGACATTCTTTGGCAGGTACAATTAACCTTATTGTTGATCAATACATCCTCGATAAGTCACGGTACATGCTATTTCAGACCGGAGGGCACGGGTGGCCCAGTCGTCTAAGGCGCCGCGATTCGCTGTGCAGAGTTGCGCCCCATGGGCACGCCAGAAACCTATGCTTGTGGGTTCGAATCCCGGTTCGCCCCGATTATGTTTCTAGGTTTGTCAGCACCATATCCGTGCTCGTGGGTTTCACCGAAGTGGTAAATGTCTCAGACCTGCATCACTTCGGGCTTAATTCCCACATTAAACTGAGAAGCAGCGATATAACTGGAATACTGTTAAAAGCGGCGTTAAACCCAACTCACTCACTCCCTATTTCAGACCGCGCTGATTGTTGTTTCTTCGACATAAAGATGGCACTGTGCAACTGTCAAGGCAGCTAGAGATGTAGGTTTAATAACAACAGTATCATCTCAAAGTCAGGTTGGACACCATCTGAGTGAGTGAGTTGGGTTTAACGTCGTATTTCTGTTTTATCACGGCGAATCAGCTTATTGTGAGGAGAAATCATGAAATATCACCGACAGAAGACGTAGCTCTGAAACAAACGAACACAGGTTTGGTGTTAACGAAACGAAGATCCCAATCAGGGTGAATTTGTGCGTTCGAACCCACGAGGACAAGGCTAACATCTGCACAACCCAGCAGATTCCAACGCTTTAGACTCAACAAAAGGCGTAAATAGAGAACTACTGTTAAACAAGATTTTCAGATCACCTGCTCAAAGAAATCAGCTTTAATATTGATCAGGAATTTCAGTTCGACAAGGGGGCGAGTTCGACACAAACAATTTGAAAAAGACTTGAACGTCAAATGTAAACGTCGTGAGTCCAGATGTGCAGTCTTCTCTGTCTGTTGGGCTCACATCCGATGTTGAGTCCTGGTTCAAGTTGTATTTGAAGGAACATCAAGGTCTTTATTAATACCATGCATTTAAACATTCCACTTTTCTGCCGAGTGTAGAAAACGTTAAAATCTCAATAAATTATTAAATATTTTGAATATATAATGATTCAGGAAAAGGTCAGGAGACACTGTAAGTACATCATACTGTAGATATCAGTCTGAGCAGTAGGTCGCGAGATAGTTGATATATTTTATACTGTATGTAACAAACAGAGCAGTAGGTCACGAGGCAGTTGATATATTTTATACTGTATGTTACAATCAGAGCAGTAGGTCACGAGACAGTTGATATACTTTATACTTATGTAACAGTCAGAGCAGTAGGTCACAAGACATTTGATATACTTTATACGTATGTAACAGTCAGACTAGTAGGTCACGAGACAGTTGATATACTTTATGCTGTATGTAACAATCAGAGCAGTAGGTCACGAGACAGTTGATATACTTTATACTGAATGTAACAGTCAGAGCAGTAGGTCACAAGACAGTTGATATACTTTATACTGTATGTAACAATCAGAGCAGTAGGTCACGAGACAGTTGATATACTTTATACTGAATGTAACAGTCAGAGCAGTAGGTCACAAGACAGTTCCTATACTTTATACTGTATGTTACAATCAGAGCAGTAGGTCACGAGACAGTTGATATACTTTATACTGAATGTAACAATCAGAGCAGTAGGTCACGAGACAGTTGATATACTTTATACTTATGTAACAGTCAGAGCAGTAGGTCACAAGACATTTGATATACTTTATACGTATGTAACAGTCAGACTAGTAGGTCACGAGACAGTTGATATACTTTATGCTGTATGTAACAATCAGAGCAGTAGGTCACGAGACAGTTGATATACTTTATACTGAATGTAACAGTCAGAGCAGTAGGTCACAAGACAGTTGATATACTTTATACTGTATGTAACAATCAGAGCAGTAGGTCACGAGACAGTTGATATACTTTATACTGAATGTAACAGTCAGAGCAGTAGGTCACAAGACAGTTCCTATACTTTATACTGTATGTTACAATCAGAGCAGTAGGTCACGAGACAGTTGATATACTTTATACTGAATGTAACAATCAGAGCAGTAGGTCACGAGACAGTTGATATACTTTATACTTATGTAACAGTCAGAACAGTAGGTCACGAGACAGTTGATATACTTTATACTGTATGTTACAATCAGAGCAGTAGGTCACGAGACAGTTGATATACTTTATACTGAATGTAACAGTCAGAGCAGTAGGTCACAAGACAGTTCCTATACTTTATACTGTATGTTACAATCAGAGCAGTAGGTCACGAGACAGTTGATATACTTTATACTTATGTAACAGTCAGAACAGTAGGTCACGAGACAGTTGATATACTTTATACTTATGTAACAGTCAGAGCAGTAGGTCACGAGACAGTTGATATACTTTATACTGTATGTTACAATCAGAGCAATAGGTCACATACACATGAGATACTGTTTTCCGCATGTAACAGTCAGAGCAGTAGGTCACAAGACAGTTGATATACTTTATACTTATGTAACACTCAGAGGAGTAGGTCACAAGACAATTGATATACTTTATACTTATGTAACACTCAGAGCAGTAGGTCACAAGACAGTTGATATTTGGAATATTGTACACACCAATCAGAGCAATAGGTCACAAGACACTTGAGATACTGTTTTCCGCATGTAACAGTCAGAGCAGTAGGTCACGAGACAGTTGATATTTTGTATATTGTACAAATCAATCAGAGCAGTAGGTCATAAGATAGTTGATATACTGTATACTGTATACATAGGTCAGAGCAATGATCGTACAAGTGAATGATGATACGTGTCGGCGTACGAGGGGAGGCTGATACTATGATGAGTAATTGTTGCTAATTATTCTTGAATATACTCCCCTCCGAGGTCCACATAATTCTGACTGTAATCACTATTTCCGTAACGTTTGGGAAGAGGTGGAAATTTGACGGTGCCAAATCTCGTGAATACGGAGGTCAGGAGGTAGTCCACCAAGAGGATTCCAAGAAAACCGAAGCCATCACCTTGTCACCTTGCGCCCTTTCCACCTTGCCACTTGCCACTTGAGTTTGACGTCTTTTTCAAAGGAGACGTTGGATGTTTCCACTGCTTTGACTGTTGTTTAGTCTCTGGTGGTAAAACCGTGTTTCATCCATGGTTACAATTCTCTCACTAAAATCAGCTTTCAGTGATGATAAACCTTAATCAGGAGTCAGGAGTCAGAACCAAACGTGCTGCAACCTTTGTCTTGGCCAATTCATTCCTCCGCATCACCTCCACTCTCTCTCATGAGAAATGCCTGCTGCATGTGACCTGTGGTGAATCGTCGATCATGCATAATCATAACACACAATTTATCAACAGTTTACTTGGTAATGATAGATGATGGTCTACCTGATCGTGGATCATCTTCGAGGCTCTCTTTCCCTCTTGAACGTACCCCCGTATTGATGTCTGTTGAGGCCGTTCATTTGGCGATACGTTTGTAATGTTTTAAGCAACCGATGGGCTGTGCACATTTGATAATGAACGATGAAAGACATAGTAGCGTTGACCATGATTGTTTCTGTAATTCCTCGCTCCATGACCTGTGGAATAACTCATAAAATACATATCGCACAGTGATATACTCATGTGCTAACATGTGAATACTACATCCCTCTTCTCCTTGGATGAAAAGCAAAATGACTAACATTAAATTGGATATAAAATATATATATTGAAAATGTAAAATGGTTAACTGAAATGCCTCAAGTACTCCTTTTATGCGTTTATCACTTTTTGGTAATAACGTTTGTAACTTTCGACTTATGAAAATATAAAAGTCTTTGAATAATATGCTGAAAACATAAGGATATGAGAATAAACACAAGTCATCTCATGCAAAAATCTCTTTTGCATAAAGTCTTTAAACCTTGAAGGTACTTGCGTTGTCTTGGTGGATATCTCAAAGTCGATGACGAAGTTGAATCATGTTCTTGGACTTGGTCATTGGACTCCTGATAGTCTAGTACAGGCTCATTGTAAATCTCGGCAGTTCGGTCGGTATCCTGAATTTGAAATTCAATAGTCTACTTAAAGAAACTGTTGTTTCTCGTGATCTTTCTGTCTCCACATTTAGCACTTATCATGGATCCATTTGTAGATCAGTGTAAGGAACTAGTTCGTAGAATGTCTCAGAACTTCTGATTGAAATATCTTTCCGCAAAACTACATCACCTTCTTTGAGTGAGTGAGTTGGGTTTAACGCCGCTTTTAACAGTGTTCCAGTTATATCACGGCGTGTCAGCTTTATGTGGAAAAAAACCTGAAGTGATGCAGGTCTCAGACGTTTACCACTTCGATGAAGCCCACGAGCACGGGTATGGTGCTGACAAACCTAGAAACATAATCGGGGCGAACCGGGATTCGAACCCACAATCATAGGTTTCTGGCGCGCCAAAAGAACGCAACTCTGCACAGCGCCTTAGGCGACTGGGCCACCCGTGCCCCCTCACCTTCTTTGAACACATTTGATTTCACATATTCCTTATTATCAGCATATTTCTTCATTTTGCTTTTAGCCTGAGCATCGTCGATTGATAATCAATGAGCAAACTTGTCAAGACACAGCAACCTGTTTCCAATGCTTCTTTGGAACAAAGCTGTTGCTGGAGGAACACCTTCGTTGAGTGCAGTGTTGCTCTGTACGACAGTAAAGATTTGGACATAACCCGTTTCCACATTGAAGAATGTCCTTGTGTCAAAGCACCCTTAATGGTATTTTTGATGGTACACATGAATTGTTTGATAGGCATTATTCAGAAGTTGACGGTTGACAAAGTTGACACAATTTATGGATAACAACTTCTTTATTTACTGTGAAGGCGACATTTCTGTATAGATCTTTATACCGTGGTCAAGCAAGGCAACTTAGGTACACATGAAGCGTTACGTTTCGGATTTGGTACTGTACCACAGACTTGGAATCTAGACTTGGAATCACTCTTTTTGAAGTGATACTTGAAAGAAATCTCTACCACTACATACCTGAATTACTTATCTGGTGCTACATATAGGTAGTCACCTGTTTCTATCTGGCACTGAGTTCACGGCAAGGACCATCTGGTAGTTTTGACATCTTTATCGGTTCTCGTGATGGGGTTTCTGTTGTTTGTTTGTGTGTTTGTTTGTTTGTTTGTTGTTAAACGCCGCACTTGGTAATTTTCCACCTATATGACGGCGGTCTGTGAATAATCGAGTCTGGATCAGACAATCCAGTGATTGACATCATGAGCATCGATCCACGTCATTTGGATCGATGACATGAATCAACCAAGCGAGCCTGACCACCCGATCCCGTTAGTCGCCTCTTACAACAAGCATAGTCGCCTGTTACGGCAAGCATGGGCTGCTGAAGACCTATTCTACTCCGGATCTTCACGGGACGGTTTCTGTTGTAATCTAGAATGTAAGACAATTCTTCACAAGGTTTTCAACTTGGCTATACATACCACAAAAACACACCTTCTCAAGAAGCATGGATAATGTCTTCACTATGCCTTGATGACCCGTATAAGTCAAGTCAACAGCCTGTTTGCATAAACACCAAGGTAACATAATTTTTGTGTCTTTCAATAGGATGCTATTGTTTATTGAAAGT
This sequence comes from Haliotis rufescens, assembly GCF_023055435.1. Classification (NCBI taxonomy): domain Eukaryota; kingdom Metazoa; phylum Mollusca; class Gastropoda; order Lepetellida; family Haliotidae; genus Haliotis; species Haliotis rufescens. The sequence continues at coordinate 1,696,543 of NW_025964024.1, forward strand.
GTCTGGATAAAATATCATACACTTTGTGGTTGATCTCATCCCCCTGATTGGTTCGTTGTTTCCAATTCCCTCTTTGCAATGAATGAATCACTGCTTGAAGCTTAGGATCATTGTTTGTAGTCTTCACAACATGATCAATGGTCTTTGACTTTGGAAATGACACAAAGTTGTGGCTTTCTTCGGGTCTACTTTCAACTTCATGAGAGCAACATCATGGGTGTTTGTCCATTGAGTTGACGCAGTTCACGTGCCAGTGTTGATTACTCTGCAACGTGTCGAGCACCACAAATGTTTATCATTCAAAGAAGATTTCTTCAGAGGCATTTTTGGTGATAGCATATCCATGATGGAAGACATGTTTGGTTCACTTGGTTTGATGCCCCTTAACACGTGTCCAAAAAACTGATGTTATTTTCTCTATTCAACGTCAGACGTCAGACGTCAGACGTCAGACCTTTTTTACGTAAACGTTTAGATTGACGTCATGTTCTTCTGTTGCATGAGAGTGCATCAGGATATCATCACGGATGTTGATGACACAGGGTAGCCCTTTCACAGCTTGACGAGTGGTTTCTTGGAAAACTTCAGCAGAACTGTTAATGCCAAAGTTCAAATGTTTGTATCGAAACAATCCAAGATGTGTCGCAAAGGTTGTTATGTAACGAGTTCAAGTTGGCTGTATCCTTGATCACGGTCAACTTTACTAAAAACTGTGATGTTCATCCAGTGTTGGAGAATTATGTCTCTCTCGTTTGATCGCAGTGTTTTGACACCTCATGTCAACGCAAACTCCCGCTTTTCCCAGATTACCTTCTTCAGGAACCACCACAACTGAAGATACCCATAGCGTTGGTACAACTGATTTTTTAAAAACGTCACGTTCAAGATCTTTCTTGATTTGTTCTTCTGTCTTTTCAACACGGTACTGTTGTGCAGCAGGGGCTACTTCTGTATCAATATGAAGCTTCATCTTAACATCTTTGAGCTTGCCTAGTCCTGTGAACAGGTCAGAATGTTCAGCAATCAAATTATCATTATGAGATTTCACAGTTCTCACAGATTCATGAACTTGAAGGATATTCAGTGCTTGTGACATTTGCTAACTGTGAAGACGCTCTTCAATCTTGTGGAATTATACTTGTAACTGATGCTGTTTTTGACTTGCTCGTTGCCTGTAATCATCCTAACACAGCAACAGAATCTTCCTTTCCATAAGGAATTATTTTTGTGCGACATTTCCCTATGGTGGGTTTTTGATTCAGCGAGATGTACACCTTTTCTGAAACAGTGTTTAAGGTTGCTCTTGGATCTGCTTATATGTTCACTCTTAAGCCATTTAGAAAACTTAAAGTAAGCATTAGGTCAAGAAGTTCCTTTGACTAAGAAAACACAATCTTCTTCTGAACCACTGATGCCCTCTTCAACCTTTCGTACCTTCTTTCTGTGAAAGCGTTTCTTTTCATTGTCAGTATTCTTACACACAGAGAAATGATTTATTTTGACACAGCTATCACACCTTTGACCTCTAGCTGGACAATGTTTTCGGATTGTGTTTTGTATGCCTTTTGTCTCTCACCAAGGTGCTTGATCACTATTCTCTTTGGCACTTGCTGCTTGTTCTTCAGCATGCTTATGCGTAAGCTCTAATGTCCTACCATGCATCAGCAAAGTAGCTAAAGTCATATTAGAAACAGAAAGACCCTTTTCTCTTACTTTATGTGATTTGCACCCTGCTATGAGCTGTGATTTAACTTCAAATCTCGAAATCATCAATAGTGTCAGTTTTCTGGCGTAACTGAGGAAAAGCATATCTTTTCCATATATACCCGAGGAATGAGTGAGTGAGAATGGTTTGACACCGCTTTTAGCAATATTTCAGCAATATCACTGCAGGGGACACCAGAAATGGGCTTCATACATTGTACCCATGTCGGGAATCAAAGCCGGGTCTTCGGGGTGACGAGCGAACGCTTTAACCACAAGGCTACTCGACAGCCCACCTCCCTCAGGTTTGAAATTACTAGTGATGGCTGTCACCGATTTTCCGAAATGTGTCTCACCTTGTGTCGGTTGAAAATTCGCTGCAGGAAACGAATCAACAATGTCATTGACGTCATCCCCACCAAAAGTGTTTTCTTCTGTCGATCAAGTCTGACGTTATGTCCAGTGAATAGAGTGTTTTCCGTGTTTTTAAGACGAGCTATCCATGTGTTCCAAAGAAACGAGTTGATCATCGAACACTGGATACTGTGGCGGATTAATTACTGTATGCGGCTCTTGTGGAACTTCCTCATAATATTGGTTGATAATTATGGAATCAAATATCATCGTCGCCAATGTAATGTTTTAAGCAGCCGATGGGCTGTGCACATTTGATAATATGCGATGGAAGACATAGTAGCGTGGACCATGTTCTTTCAGGCCTCGCGCCATGACCTAAGGGGCATAACTCTCATGCCTCGTTGCAAAAAGCATACCGCTAAAATACATGTCGCACTGTATAACATTAAATCCCGCATTCACTGAACACCAGTTGAACCCACGCCCAAAATAGCCACATACTACCAGGACATTCATGTAAAATTAACATTTCTTGTTCAGTCTATATATCGCCATTTACTTGAACAACGACTTCAAAACATTGAAATATCGTTCCCCTTACAATTATATACTACTGCAAGAACAAAACCAAATGCATGGAGGCCCCGTGACAGTGAATGCTCTAATATAGTTGCACGTCAGTCGGTATAAGTCATAAAGCTCGTATTCTCCAGGGATCAATACGAGACATGTATTCATGTCGTTCCTATAAGATGGGAATACTGGAATTGCGATTCAGATTTTCCTGGCCATTCTTGATTAAATATTTATTGGTAATTATACAGGTAAATTATAGGTGGGTATATGTTCAGCTGCCGCTGTAAGCGAGAGATTGAAGATAGGGGAGGGAGGCGTATGGCCTCCGTGTACACATGACGTCACAAGACAATCACTATCTGTAATAGATGCTAAACGTGGGCCCATCGTAATCCAATATTGGGGTTGGGACGATGTGGTAAAATGTTGCGTGTTTACTTGACACGAAGTCGAGTGTTCCAATACTTTCTAATACTGTGTCCTACATCCACTCCTACCATACGCTAACACAGTTGCACACACACACGCAAAACGACAACCAACCACCCACACAAGCACGCATGCATCCACACACACATACACACAACACACACACACATCCGCACCCCAACTAACATCCACACCCACCCATACCGCACACACACACATCCAAACACGCCAAACACATACATGCACCACACACTACATCACACACTCCATACACACACACCACACCACACCACACACAACCACATTCACACCACACACACTACACCACACACACAACCACATTCACACCACACACACAGACTCACATCCATGTTCACATCACACACAACACACACATTCACATCCTCACAACACCACACCACACCACAGCACACACAACTACCCACTCCACCCCAACACAGCCACCCCCACCACCCCACACCACACACAACCACCCACTCCACCCCCACATCACCCCCACCCCCACCAACATTTATATATCTATACGTACACACATACATAACGACATTCACACCACACATCCACACACACAGACACACCACACATACGCACCACACACCACACACACAACCACATTCACACCACACACACACACCATCAAGCATCTATATTACCCCACCTTTCCGACCAATAATGTTGCCATCAGCCTCTCGTGATGTTGCATGCTCACCACGTTGGTCAGGGGTGAGGTCGAGCATGCTGTCTTGTCAAGTCACACCACGTTACTTGACACGAGCGTTACATGACAAATCCTCTAAACTCAAAACATATTTCTGTTGATCATAGCTTGATGGATACCATCGATTTGTAAGTCGATTTGCAAAGTGGGATTACGACTTTTGTTGTCAAATGCTTTAGGGACATTCTCAGTACGATCTCCCACGATGAAAAAACATCTTTTCGCTGGAATTGTTCATCGTTGCCCGGAGACATGGTCACCGAGGCGACACATAAAACATACAGTGAGCATGTTCTGTTAGCATCAGAAGGCGAGAGGAAGAGACGGATTACGATGTACTGAGATGAGATCGCCTTAGCTGCCGAAAGTGCGTAAAGTGGTTTGTCGTGATCAGTGATACTCCATCTGCCAGACAGGCTTACCTGCAGCTGTGATGGTGTCTGTTGCAATAGGAGGGGGAAAAAGAGAGCAAAAAGGGGAGGGAGGGAGTGAGAGCGAGAGACAGTCAGAGTAAGAGACAGGAAGAGAGGGAGAGAGAGAGACAGAAAGAGAGAGAGGAAGGGAGAGAGAGTTACGGAGAGAGGGAGAGAGAAAGAAAGAGAGGGAAGGAGGGAGAAAGAGTGAGAGAGAGGAAGGGAGGGAGAGAGAGTGAGAAAGAGGAGGAAGGAAGGGTGAGAGAGAGTGAGAGAGAGATGGAGAAAGAGACAGAGAGAGGGGAAGAGAGAGGGATACAGCGTGAGGGAGAGAGACAGAGAGAGATGGGAGAGAAAGTTACAGAGAGAGGGGGAGAGAAAGAGAGAGAGGGGAAGGGAAGGAGAGAGATTGAGAGAGAGAGGAAGGGATGGAGAGAGAGAGAGTGGGAGTGGAGGTGCGATTGTTTTGGCTCTGAGCTGTATTTCGGCATATAACCACAATATTTCAAATACATATCACAACAGCCTGTCAATAATCGAGTATCTACAAACATGACTGAAGACCCACATCATCAGGCATGATACAGAGCCTGGACATACCATCAAGTTTAGACTTGGGTACCGGTATCTTTTTCAACTCCGTGTCTTCCTTCTTGTTTACGAAGCGGCGTTAAACCTCACAGTTATGGATACATTAAGTAGATTGCTAAAAGTGATGGGGGTCATATACTTTTTTAAACACTTCTTTGTAGAAATCCTACGTGCACGAACAGACTGTGGCAACTGAAGGGTAATGATTGAGGCGACCATGGATTTCGAACCCACAAGGGGCGGTCGGGTAGCCTAGTGGTTAAAGCGTTCGCTCGTCACGCCGAAGACCCGGGTTCGATTCCCGACATGGGTACAATGTGTGAAGCCCATTTCTGGTGTCCCCGGCCGTGATATTGCTGGAATATTGCTACAAGCGGCGTAAAACCATACTCACTCACTCACTCGAACCCACAAGCAGATTAGGGCTTTCAGATAAGACTCGTCACTCCTCATGGGTTTGGAACCTTTGATGACTCACAGGTATTCCTTGTAATCATCGCCATGACTGTGGTAATAGTAGTAGTGGTCGTGGTAGCGGTAGTGGTAGTAGTAGTAGTGGTAGTGGTAGTAGTAGTAGTAGTAGTAGTAGTTGTAGTAGTAGTAGTAGTAGTAGTAGTAGTAGTAGTTGTAGCAGTCGTAGGCGTAGTATAATTTTTAGAGTAGTAGTAGTAGTAGTAGAAGTAGTAGTAGTAGTGGTAGTAGTAGTTGAAGTGGTAGTAGCAGTCGTAGGCGTAGTATTATTAGTAGAGTAGTAGTAGTAGTAGTAGCAGTCGTAGGCGTAGTATAATTAGAAGAGTAGTAGTAGTAGTAGTAGTAGTAGTAGTAGTAGTAGAAGTAGAAGTAGTTGAAGTGGTAGTACTAGTAGCAGTGGTGGTGGCGATGGTTGTGGCGATGGCTGTAGTGTTTGTAGTGGTTGTAGTGGTTGTGGTGGCTGTGGGAATTGTGGCGGTTGTAGTAGTAGTTGTGTTGTTGTGGTGTTTGTGGTTGTTTTGGTGGTTATGGGGGTGGTTGTGGTGGTGGTGTTGGTAGTTGTGTTGGTGATTGTGGTTGTGGTTGTGGTAGAGGTTGTGGCGGCGGTGGTGGTGGTAGAGGTTGTGGCGGTGGTGATGGTGGTAGTAGTTGTGGTACTGGTGGTACTGGTGGTGGTTGTGGTGGTGGGGGGGGGGGGGGGGGGGGGGGAGTAGGGGGTTGGGGTGTTAGAGGTTGTGGGGTCGGTGATGGTAGTGGTGGCCGTGGTGGCTGTGGTGGTGGTTGTGGTTGTGGTGGTATTGGTGGTAGTGGTAGTGGTAGTGATGATTGTGGTGGTAGTGGTGGTGGCTGTGGTGGTTGTGGTGGTGGTTGTGTTAGAGATGGCGGTGGTGATAGTGGTTGTGGCTATGGTGGTTGTGGTGGTATTGGTAGTAGTGGTGGTGGTGGTTGTGGTTGTGGTGGTGGTGGTGGTTGTGTTAGAGGTTGGCAGTGGTGGTGGTGGTATTGGTAGTAGTGGTGGTGGTGGTTGTGGTGGTATTGGTAGTAGTGGTGGTGGTGGTTGTGGTTGTGGTGGTGGTTGTGGTAAAGGTGGCAGTGGTGGTGGTGGTGGTGGTTGTGGCTGTGGCTGTGGCTGTGGTGGTTGTGGTGGTATTGGTAGTAGTGCTGGTGGTGGTTGTGGTGGTATTGGTAGTAGTGGTGGTGGTGGTGGTGGTTGTGGTGGTGGTGGTGGTGGTGGTTGTGGTGGTGGTTGTGGTTGTGGTTGTGGTTGTGGTTGTGGTTGTGGTTGTGGTGGTGGTGGTGGTTGTGGTGGTGGTGGTGGTGGTGGTTGTGGTGGTGGTTGTGGTTGTGGTAGAGGTGGCAGTGGTGGTTGTGGTGGTGGTATTGGTAGTAGTGGTGGTGGTGGTTGTGGTTGTGGTGGTGGTGGTGGTTGTGTTAGAGGTGGCAGTGGTGGTTGTGGGTGTGGTTGTGGTAGAGGTGGCAGTGGTGGTTGTGGTTGTGGTTGTGGTTGTGGTAGAGGTGGCAGTGGTGGTTGTGGTGGTGGCAGTGGTGGTTGTGGTGGTGGTTGTGGTGGTGGTAGTGGTGGTTGTGGTGGTGGTTGTGGTGATGGTAGTGGTGGTGGTTGTAACGGTGGTTGTGGTGGTGGCTTTGGTGGTTGTGGTGGTTGTGGTAGATATGGCGGTGGTGGTAGTGATGGGGGTAGTGGTGGTGGTGGTTGTGGTAGTGGTGGTGGTTGTGGTGGTGGTTGTGGTGGTGGTTGTGGTGGTGGTTGTGGTGGTGGTTGTGGTGGTGGTTGTGGTGGTGGTTGTGGTGGTGGCTTTGGTGGTTGTGGTGGTTGTGGTAGATATGGCGGTGGTGGTAGTGATGGGGGTAGTGGTGGTGGTGGTTGTGGTAGTGGTGGTGGTTGTGGTGGTGGTTGTGGTGGTGGTTGTGGTGGTGGTTGTGGTGGAGGTGGCAGTGGTGGTTGTGGTGGTGGTTGTTTTGGTATTAGTAGTAGTGGTGGTGGTGGTTGTGGTTGTGGTAGTGGTGGTGGTTGTGGTGGTGGTTGTGGTGGTGGTTGTGGTGGTGGTTGTGGTGGTGGTTGTGGTGGAGGTGGCAGTGGTGGTTGTGGTGGTGGTTGTTTTGGTATTAGTAGTAGTGGTGGTGGTGGTTGTGATGATGGTGGTGGTTGTGGTAGAGGTGGCGGTTGTGGTGGTGGTGGTGGTGGTGGTTGTGGTGAATGATTGTGACAGTTAACGTCACAGTGTCAGCGTTAGTAAAGTTAAAAATAGATACACACGACAGGCGAGGCTCTACTTGATTGTACAGACAAAACCCTGAAAAGTGAAAAACGAATAATTCGATCAAATCTGCATTGCGTGCAAAAGAAATTAAATACAGTAGATTTTAAGTCGCAGACATTACAAGGTTGAGTGGGTGATCGAGGGTGAATCACAACAACCAGCGCTGGAAACAAACAACTGTCTGGCTATAATCTCATCATTTAACATTTAATTTACAGGTCAATGCGGCAAACAGAACAGTCTGGCAGAACTCAGACCAGTGTCTGATCGAATATTTCAAAGGTTTTCCACATTTTCTAGTCCTTTGTGAGTCACTTAAATTGATATTTTGTCTTCATACAAAATGTTATGACAACAGCTCAGATGTTATAACTTCGGGTTATTAAAGAAACGCATTGAAATAAATGTCTCGTACGTAAATATAAAATGATAAACAAAACAAAACATGATAATCGTTTTACTGTGTCGAGTAGCTGGGGAACAAAATAACTTCTAGTTTCAACATGACACCACTGAGGCATACTGACTCCGAGCCGACCAGTTCTTGTTTTAACCCCATAATGCCGAGCGCCAGGCAGGGTAACAACAAGTACCATATTTTAACGTCTGTTGGTATGACGCGGCGGGGGATCGATCCCACTGAGACATACTGACTCCGAGCCGACCAGTTCTTGTTTTAACACCTTAATGCCGAGCGCCAGACAGGGTAACAACAAGTACCATATTTTAACGTCTGTTGGTAAGACGCGGCCGGGGATCGATCCCACTGAGACATACTGACTCCGAGCCGACCAATTCTTGTTTTAACTCCTTAATGCCGAGCGCCAGACAGGGTAACAACAAGTACCATATTTTAACGTCTGTTGCTATGACGCGGCCGGGGATCGAACCCACTGAGACATACTGTCTCCGAGCCGACCATGTTCCTGTTTTAACTCCTTAATGCCGAGCGCCAGACAGGGTAACAACAAGTACCATATTTTAACGTCTGTTGGTATGACGCGACCGGGGATCGAACCCCGGACCTTCCGCTCTCCGGGCGGACGCTTTATCACTAGACCAGGAAGCAGTTCACAGCCCACCAAAGTAGAATTCAAGAAGTATTGATTCGTTAGGTATTCGATGACAATTATTAGAGTATGTGTGTGATTAAACATTTATTCAATATTTAATCTATATATGTATATGGCGTTGTCAATAGTTCTACCATATTGGCTGCTTTCATTATATGTTTATTATACCGATTTCCCCTTTCCAGAGCAACAAAAACAGTCAAGTTTTGAAAGACGTGATGTGATGCTAATTGTAGTAATGATTTGCAGACGTGGCGTTCATGCATACCTCCCTTTAGATTTATGAGTTTGTTTTCGTGAAACATTCCAGCAAGATTTAAAAAAAGAGTTTTTGCGTTACCATTCTAAATATACAGGAATGTAAGACCGCCTCACTGAAACACTTGTAAATAATTTGATAAATCGTTAAGAGCAGCTTATATTTCTTCAAGTATCGTAAAATATTCAAAACAACCATTTTAAATATATCCAGTTCCTTCACATTGGAATTATTCAGAACCCTTATAGGCTTTGTTGTAAAATATTTATTTCACCTCTGAATCCTACCGTATAGTGGTATTGCTTGTTATGCTATCACCACATTAAATGCTAGTAACGCGCAGGCTGTAATATCTGCTCATGATTCAGATAGGGCTCGTGGTCTTTAAAAACACGAAATCAATCAATTACACCTTAACCTTCCCTGGAAATGAGAGCTTTATTTTCTAACCATGGCAAAGAGCGTGGAATGGGCTAATACCAGAGAGCGCACGGGTGGCCCAGTCGTCTGAGGCGCTGCGATTCGCTGTGCAGAGTTGCCTCCCTTAGACCTGCCAGAACCCTATGATCGAAACCCAGTTCACCCTGATTATGTTTCCAGGTTTTCCGAAACTTGGTCTGCTCCTCGGTGTCAGTACTAAAGTAAAGTACTAAATGTTAATCATCAGCATCACCTGGGCTTTGCTCCTATCCGCCTTGCTGTAACTGAAATGCTGTATACCGCAGTCATCCAGGTACTGGTATCTGCTCAAATGCGGTTTTATTTGTTCCCCGAACAGTGGATCCGTTTGCATTCCAATTATCATTCTCAACTTCCTGGGGAGTATACAACCCAAGCAGCCTACGGTCGCTAAAGGGTTTTTACATCCACCTCAAATACCGGGTACCCATTCCCTGCTGGGTGAACAGAGGTACATTTGAACTGAATCAGGGTTTCCTGGGTGGTATAGTAGGGGCTCATACCTAGAACAACTGGTAATAATGGTATGAACGTAAATCCAGTGTTGATCCGAAATATTTGCAATAATAACTTTTTTCAGAGCTTTATCAGGTTTCAGGCATAATATTGTTCCTTAAATACGGTATTGTTTGGTTTTATTCGTCTATGTTCCAAATATGGAAGCTGGTACTTCGTATTCATTGTTTGTTGGTCATAGTGACAAAACTAAATAAAAGTTATTTAATAATAAAACACCCGCTGATAATTGTTTTGCAGTAATTCTACAGCCGTCAGCGTTTCCTGTCCGTGGAGAAAGGTCGAAAGTAACGCAGTCTGCCGAGGATGATAATCAGGCAGAATTTGGCATTCGAACACACAACCAGTGTATCCTGGCAGTGAAAAGGAAGGGACTGAACTCTACACCGTTTACTGCTAAACTAAAGATAACTGGGCATCCAATAAATTCCCCCAATAATTTACGAAAAGACTTTTTTTCATGCGTGCCACCGTGATGTTAATTTCAAACAAAAATAACGTCGGTTAGACGCATTGTGAGTATAAACTCCTGTGGCCATTGACCCCTATTGCCTTTCTTGCTGAATAAGCAATTTTGTAAAAGCAATTTACAAAAAGGGAGAACAGATTAATGAACGTCATCGGATTTGAATCAAAGAATACACACCATCTAATTCAATGCAGTACACCGTTACACGATGACGTCATGACCTATATTTATTGAAGATCAGTGTCAATAATATGGAGGTTATTTATCTGTTGTATTTAGGTAGGACTTACCGCCCACACATTGGCATCGATGGTGCGTTGTCAGTTCGGAACTGATGACCACTCTTGTTATTGACGTGTTTGGCCCTGTGTAAAGGAATCGGTCATCACCTGGTCAGTTCACACAGGAGTCGAGGACACGGACCAGGAGCGTTTGTCTTGTTTGTTTCTATTCTCGTACACTTAGAATATTACTAACGTGTCTGTTGTTTGAATAGTTTTATTGATACAAATAGGAATGATATCAACTGACAACTTCCTTTCACATCAGTATATATACAGCTGTTGGGTATCGATCCTTAAGAATAATATTTGATAACGAAATGTAAGGCCAACACCAAGTCTTCAGGTGGAGTTGTTAATTCCGGATGAGATGACAACCAACTTCCGCTTCTCCCAGTTCCACAACGTCAGCCTTTCAGAGGTGTGGTGAGGTGTGGTGAGGTGAGGTGAGGTGAGGAGGAGATAACGTCGTGTCCAAGATTAATGCACTTATATAACGACGTGTATGCACGTGTGTGTGTGTGGCTGCTTGTACTAGTCCGGACTGATGCCGATTTTTTGTGCTAGCCAACCGAGATACCATGGCGCAGTTTAACATGAATACCACACACAGTATACTGACTCCCAGCCGACCAGTCCTTGTTTTATACCCTAATGCCGAGCGATAGACAGGGTAACAACAAGTACCATCTGTTAACGTCTTTTGGTTTGACGCGGCCGGGGATCGAACCCTGGACCTTCCGCTCTCCCGGCGGACACTACCACTAGACCGCGGAGGTGGTCGCCTTTCAGAGACGCGATCTCTGTGTCACTTTACAATATATGTATAACATGGAATTCTTTGAGTGTTATATTGAAACACCTTGCACTATATCTGTGTTACATCGTGACACCTCTCTGTAACATTGCATCACCTTTATATTACATCGCACCAAATCTATATTACATCATATCGCCTTTATGTTACTTTGAACGTCCTCTCTGTAACATTGCATCACGTATATAATACATCGCACTACATATATATTACATGATATCGCCTTTATGTTATATTGTACATTGAACGTCATCTCTGTAACATTGCATCACATTTATATTACATCGCACCACATCTATATTACATGATATCGCCTTTATGTTACATTTACATTGAACGTCATCTCTGTAGCATTGCATCACGTATATAATACATCGCACTACATCTATATTACATCATATCGCCTTTATGTTACATTGTACATTGAACGTCATCTCTGTAACATTGCATCACGTATATAATACATCGCACTACATCTATATTACATCATATCGCCTTTATGTTACATTTACATTGAACGTCCTCTCTGTAGCATTGCATCACGTATATAATACATCGCACTACATCTATATTACATGATATCGCCTTTATGTTATATTGTACATTGAACGTCATCTCTGTAACATTGCATCACATTTATATTACATCGCACCACATCTATATTACATCATATCGCCTTTATGTTACATTTACATTGAACGTCCTCTCTGTAGCATTGCATCACGTATATAATACATCGCACTACATCTATATTACATGATATCGCCTTTATGTTATATTGTACATTGAACGTCATCTCTGTAGCATTGCATCACGTATATAATACATCGCACTACATCTATATTACATGATATCGCCTTTATGTTACATTTACATTGAACGTCATCTCTGTAGCATTGCATCACGTATATAATACATCGCACTACATCTATATTACATCATATCGCCTTTATGTTACATTTACATTGAACGTCCTCTCTGTAGCATTGCATCACGTATATAATACATCGCACTACATCTATATTACATCATATCGCCTTTATGTTACATTTACATTGAACGTCCTCTCTGTAGCATTGCATCACGTATATAATACATCGCACTACATCTATATTACATCATATCGCCTTTATGTTACATTTACATTGAACGTCCTCTCTGTAGCATTGCATCACGTATATAATACATCGCACTACATCTATATTACATCATATCGCCTTTATGTTATATTGTACATTGAACATCCTCTCTGTAGCATTGCATCACGTATATAATACATCGCACTACATCTATATTACATGATATCGCCTTTATGTTATATTGTACATTGAACGTCATCTCTGTAGCATTGCATCACGTATATAATACATCGCACTACATCTATATTACATCATATCGCCTTTATGTTATATTGTACATTGAACGTCATCTCTGTAGCATTGCATCACGTATATAATACATCGCACTACATCTATATTACATCATATCGCCTTTATGTTATATTGTACATTGAACGTCCTCTCTGTAGCATTGCATCACGTATATAATACATCGCACTACATCTATATTACATTATATCGCCTTTATGTTATATTGTACAGTGAACGTCATATCTGTAACATACACATATATATCACATCGCAACACATCTGTGTTACATCATACTGCCTCTGTGTTACATTGTGTCACTTATATATTACATTGTGCATCCTCTCAGTCTTATAGCATACGGGCTCGATGCTACATTGTATCACCTATATATTACATTGAGTGAGCTCCGTGTGTTACAGAAACCACTGTGTAACATTGCATCACAAATATATTACATCGCACAACATTAAATTTTGTGCTACGTCATACCGCCTCTATGTAAAAATTGTATCGCTGTTTTATTACATTGTGCGCTTTCTCTGTATTATATCATACTGCCTCTATGTTACATTGTACCGCATTTATATGTCATTGTGTGTCCTCTCTGTGTACCGTCTCTAAAATACATTGTTTCGCCTTTATATTACATTTTGCGTCCATTCTATGTCACATTGTGTCACCTATATATGACATTGATAGGGTCGTGAGGAAGCATGCATGTTACATTGGAGAACCCTCCTTACAAAATCATGCAAAAATTATGCAACCTCGTTGAAACATCACTCGTCCTCTCTGTTGCTACCGTATCGCCTCTTTATAACGTCATTCATTTTTACTTATTGCATCCCCTTTTTTTCATTTTACCACCCCTTTCTAACGTATGCCTTCTCTGTCGTGTTGTGTATTGCCTCTTTATAACATCATACTTCCTGACAGTCTTCCACACTTTATAAGACCATGCATCCTCCATGTGGCAGAGCAACACTTCTTTATAACTTTGTGCATCCTCTATCTTGCAGTGTACCTCCTCTTTAAAAGAGCTTGCTTTCTAACGACCTCTTTATAACACAATGACAACTCTATCCTGCGTTTCATACTAAGTCTGCATTTATACTGTATGCTGCATATTTTATCAAAATAATTTATAACCCAATGCTTCTCCATGCTGCATATTTCATCAACTCTAACAACATCATGCATCCTCCATGCTGCGTATTTCATCAACTCTTACAACATCATGCATTCTCTATATTGTATATTTCATCAACTCTTACAACATCATGCAACCTCATGTTGCATATTTCATCAACTCTGACAACATCATGCATTCTCCATGCTGCATATTTCATCAACTCCTACAACATCATGCATTCTCTATTTTGCATATTTCATCAACTCTTACAACATCATGCATCCTCATGTTGCATATTCCATCAACTCTTACAACATCATGCATCCTCATGCTGCATATTTCATCAACTCTTACAACATCATGCATCCTCATGTTGCATATTTCATCAACTCTTACAACATCATGCATTCTCTATTTTGCATATTTCAACAACTCTTACAACATCATGCATCCTCATGTTGCATATTTCATCAACTCTTACAACATCATGCATTCTCTATTTTGCATGTTTCATAAACTCTTACAACATCATGCATTCTCCATGCTGCATATTTCATCAACTCTTACAACATCATGCATCCTCATGTTGCATATTTCATCAACTCTTACAACATCATGCATCCTCATGTTGCATATTCATCAACTCTTACAACATCATGCATCTTCCATGCTGCATATTTCATCAACTCTTACAACATCATGCATACTTTATGTTGCATATTTTATCAACTCGTTTAACACCATGCATCCTCTATATTCCATATTATAATATGTCGTATAACATCACTCATTATCCATGCCGCATTGCACGTCATCTCTAAGACTCAGACAGATACGGAGACAACAAATCGATTGTTTTCTCACATCAAATCTGAAACACGTATAATTTTCTCAAACCGCCCAAGGCATAGGAAAACCTTTAATGCACTGACTTACGTCCCTGCCTTTCTGATGCTCTCGAGGACAGTCTTCAAACAGGAAGTGTTACTTCTGGTGTTCTGTGTCTCTGATCTCGGCTAGGTTAGACAGACACGTGAACACGTCCCTGTACAGCTAGGCCATCAAAGAATGGTATTATAATATCACAATATAGACTAAATCACGTAATTATGATCAAATAAACCGTATTCACTCAGCGGACACTGTTACTTAGCTTAGTGTTGTTTATTAGAGGTGGTGAGGTGAAATGGGGTTTAACGTCGCGTCCAAGATTATTGCACTTATATAGCGACGTGCATGTACGTGGGTGTGTTTGTGTGGCTGCTTGTACTAGTCCGGACTGATGCCGATTTATAGTGCTAGCTCACTGAGATACCATGCCGCAGTTTAATATGAATACCCCACTCAGACACGGTATACTTACTCCGAGCCGACCATTGTTTAAGCCCCCTAATGCCGAGCGCCAGACAGGGTAACAACAAGTACCATCTTTTAACGTCTTTTGGTATGACGCGGTCGGGGATCGAACCCCGGACCTTCCGCTCTCCGGGCGGACGCTCTATCACTAGACCACGGAGGCGGTTTGTTTATAAGAACATAGATACACTGTTGTTAAGCGATGCCCTGTTTTTATCTCGTTCTGTGTTTACCTGCAATCCCTGTGGACGTGGATAATCTAAATGTTTTAATATTGTGATAACGAGACGTGTTTTGGTACCACGGACACAAATTCAGGATGTGCATAAACTGTGCAAAGCTTATGTTCATAACGGCAAACATTGAACGCATTTAATGTGCGCATAAACATTTGAAGTAGTACACAGATCATCAATCAATATGATGTATTAATTCTGACAAGATTCAGGGGCATCGAGTGTGACGGTATTTTTAACAAAAGGTGATATATACAAACATGGGACAAAATAATATCACTCTGTGATGCCGACTGCTGATGCCACACATCTGATATACGCAATATTTTGCCCTGCACGATTTCCACAGTTCTGGGGGAGACACATGCTACAACAGAAACAGCGTCACCGACGTATACTTATTGAAGCGTTAGTAAAATATGTGACATGGCTCGCCATGCAATCGACCCTGGTAGGGTCTCGGTGGCACATATCACAGTAGTGAGTGAGTATCGTTTTACGCCGCTTTTGGCAATATTCCAGCAATATCACGGCGGGGGAAACCAGAAATAGGCTTCACACATTGTACCCATGTCGGGAATCGAACACGGGTCTTCGGCGTGACGAGCGAACACTTTAACCACTAGGCTACCCGACATATCACAATAGCAAAACTCGAAATAATAATAACAATATGGTTTGTTTCGTTGTTGTTTAACGCCGCACTCAGCAATATTTCCGCAATATGACAATCCAGTGATTGACATCATGAGCATCGATCCACGCAACTGGGACACGATGACATGCATTAACAAAGTCAGTGAGCCTGACCACCTGTACCCGTTGGTCGCCTCTTACGACAACAGGGGTGGATAAGACCAATTCCAAACCGGCTATTCACGGGTGTGCAACCGATATGAAATACTGTCGATATAAATACATGTTTCAGTAAACTGTTGATCGCATAAAGCCAAAGTTTTAATGATTGTTTGCTTCATTTATAAATATTCCGTCTTAAACGTGTTGAAAGAAATGATGAAGCTAGCTGTTAAATAGTAGCTTCCACACGATCGTCCTTAGTTTGCATGGCACGGCGTCAGTATTAGTGCCGTGCGGTGTAAAACGCCGACAAGAAGCCTGTAACCCTTTTTTCCGAGGACTGCTGGATCACGTTTAAACCTGAACCGACACATGAGCTATATTCTAGATAAGTAGGTCTTCAGCTATCCATTCTTGCCGTAAAGGCGACTATGCTTGTCGAAAGAGGCGACTAACGGGATCGGGTGGTCAGGCTCGCTGGCTTGGTTGAAGCATGTCATCGATCCCAATTGCGTGCATCGATGCTCATGATATCAATCTCTGGAATGTCTGGTCCAGACTTTTTATTTACAGACCGCCATCATATAGCTGGAATATTGCTGAGTGCGGCGTAAAACAACAAACCAACTAACCAAGCATCATGAAGCATAAATTGATTGATGCGTTAGTAAAATCTAATAAATGTAGCTGCACCGTCGGCCCTCTGGATAGCGTTATGAAGAGGTTCCACTTTCAAGTTTCCATTTGTCGGTCGTTGTAATTATGCCCTGTTTGAAAATTAGAGGTAATTAGAAGAATCTTTCCACGTTAGCTCAATATGCATCATACAGCTGGGGTTGGCAATCAACAAGTGGTATTTGAGCGTTTTGAAAAAGGTTTACCGTACTGCCAATTGACCCGTGTCTAGTACTTCTTGAAAGGAGTGTTGGAAGTCAAGATTCTTTACAATGTGTGTAATCCCCGACGCCGAGCTAAGCCCTTTACGATGAGGCAGTGTGTGTCACTGACATATTGATCGTATATGAAAGAGGACCTTGTATGTCTATATAATTATTTTGCCAGTGATTCCGTGGCCTTGGTGGTAAACCAACCAATTTTGTTTGGGTTTATTTTTCAATAAACCGAAAAACAAATGAGGCCAAGCCAACAAACGGACCAATGCTTCTTCACATGCGTACAATATGTGAAGCCCATTTATGATGTCCGCTGTCGTGATATTGCTGGAATATTGCTGAAAGAAGCGTAAGATCATGCAAAATCACTCACTCACTCACCCCATTTACTGTTCTTTTGAAAGCCAGCAGCATTAATGTATGCCCTGTTTGATATCAATAACCCTTAGTCTGCAGTTCAATGACGTCTTGAGTATTATATTCAGAGTAATGGGAAAATTAACAACCTTATATGTCTTGCATAATGGAACCACATGTGCCAACTTTAAACAAACATGGACCTTTGTAAAGCTAACTTAGCACTGATTCGGTACCGCTCGTCATGATAGTGTCAAGAAAACATCGCCACATGCGACATAGTCCCACACCTCAGATCCCTGTAAACACGAGTAAAGGGTAATGTAGACAATGCTTGAAGCAAATATAGCCACCCACCTCAGATCCCTGTAAACACGAGTAAAGGGTATGTAGACAATGCTTGAAGCAAATATAGCCACCCACCTCAGATCCCTGTAAACACGAGTAAAGGGTATGTAGACAATGCTTGAAGCAAATATAGCCACCCACCTCAGATCCCTGTAAACACGAGTAAAGGGTATGTAGACAATACTTGAAGCAAAAATAGTTCCACACCTCAGATCCCTATAAACACGAGTAAAGGGTATGCAGACGATGCTAGAAGCAAAAATAGTTCCACGCCTCAGATCCCTATAAACACGAGTAAAGGGTATGTAGACAATGCTTGAAGCAAAAATAGTTCCACGCCTCAGATCCCTATAAACACGAGTAAAGGGTATGTAGACAATACTTGAAGCAAAAATAGTTCCACGCCTCAGATCCCTATAAACACGAATACAGGGTATGCAGACGATGCTAGAAGATGTAATCACCCCACACCTCAGACTGCTGCTAAATAATGTGACTGGCATCAAATCCAGGAAAAGGTCATCGTTCAAACTCTACATTAACAATATATATATTGTGATTCGATACCTCAAACTGAACGATCAGAATCGAGTATTTCCCAAATGCATGGGAGAATGAGCGATTGTAACGCTGTTTTTGATCAGTATTTCAGATACAGCACAGGATGTCAGCTGTGGTGCATCCCCCGAACACGGACATTGGGCTTACAACCCAAGGATCATAATCAGGGTGAATCTTGAATTTGAACCCACGATCTTAGGATGACGGGACACAACTCTGCACAGCGAATTGGGCCATTTTGGCAGCTTGACCAACACTGATAATATATTGATTAAATGAAAGCTACATTAAGGCCACCAGGGTAGAAGAACGATTGACCCACATTGAGGTAACATAATTAACTCAACACGTGGTTATCAGCGGGAAGGAATGATGCTCGAACGAGGTTGTGACCAGTGTATATATGAATCTGTACACGTCACAATCCGGATATTGTTACGAGTAAGTGAGTGAGTGAGTGAGTGAGTCAGTCAGTGAGTCAGTGATTAGCCCCGCTGTCAACGGAAATTAGCTCCAATCATAGCACCCATGTGGGAAACGAACCCGAGCCGTTGGCATGACGAGCGAACGCTTTAACGACAAGGCTCCTTAATGATACATCATTATAACGATTGGTTAATCAGGTCTATAGAGTCATATACAAATATATCAGTATGTACAACATGTATTTTCGTATATTTTCATCACTTAATCAGACGCAAGTACAGATGTATCATGTATCCAACATATTCACCCCAGCTCTGATAATTTGTAAATATGTGTACATGCACACTGTTCCAAACATTCGTTGATATGCAATCACAAACATAGATAAACCACACCAAACATACCAAACAAATACACAATCACTAAAAAAAGGAAATTAATTTTACAATATTATCTAACAAACGCATGTAGGCTGAAGAAATATGCTGTTGAGGGGAGATATATATGAAATTGTAATCAGTCATTTTATCCAATAGGATAGATTATTGTTACGTTATACATGGAAACACACTTAAGATTGAACAAAACCTGTGCGTGATTGTTGTCTTTCAATGGGTGTTTGAAATGTATAAGAATGAATGACATTGATTAATTGTGTTTGAGGAGGAAACCCCTATCAATAACTCCGTTCAATCACAGTGACCCGGCTACGTGACCTGCACGTGCGGGAATACGCAACCATTATTCACCGATTACCGTGGCTCCCCACAGGGACCGCGCTGTGAGGAGCTGCAGAATAACGTCTTCGAGTGGTTCGGAGTCGTTAACTTCCTGGCCAAAGCTAGCGCCTTTCGATCATCTATCAACGCGGCTGATTTATCAGTCGGCTCTTTGTGTTCAAGTCAATGGTTATTGTGTGAAAAAATATACGTAAGCAGCGATTAGAATGTCGCTCTGGCAATCCCTTTCAACGTGTACAATAGGTTATAGAAAGTTCGCGTGACATGCGCTCACGTCGGAAGGAAAGTTGCCAAGGCGCTACCAATATCTCAGAAAACGTCCGTTAAAGGTTATTCATGATATGTTTAGCTAAGTGTTATTGGCAGGATAAAAATACAATGAGGTATATTAGCTATATAACACTGTTCGTGGACCGTGTCACTACGTGATTCTAGCTGTTTACGTGATATTGCCAGTGACGGAGGGTCCTGTGACGGAGAAGGAGTTAACGGCAATACTAGACGAACAGAGTACCTAAGTCATATGATACGCAAATGTCGACGTTTCCTTGATGTACTTGCATACATGCTGCACAATGGGAAGGTGTATTGAGACACGGTGCGCTTTAGGTAGTACTCAAAGGCTGGGTGACCGTCAGGCCTGGTAAACGTGTGAACATTGGGACTCTGGCTATTTCTCACGGATTACCCTCCCCAAGGAAAATAGGGGGCTAGCGAGGAAAGACCTGAAGCGACGCAAGAACAAGCTTTGATCACGGGTATTTCACAGCTGAACGGTCACCCAATTAATTCCAACATGATTGTTCGGCACGCATCCTCTGAAGCTCAGGTGAGTCAAATTACAGGTAGAAACGCTACAGGGGGTGAGGGGGTACAGGTGGTCGAGTTCTGGCAGAGTAGGGGGCAGGGGTGATTTATCGGAGAGACTTCTAGGTGTGGTTCCTATGTCACTGTTCCAACCCACGGGCCAGGCGATGAATGTACTGAGCGTCAGTTTGAGTGTTTGGAACATTCTCTGTGGAAGGAAGTTGAAGGTAAGGTAAGGCTATTGCGAGATTTGGATACACATTATATGGAAGATCTTATTGATTTACATTGCTACTGCGTTTTCCGCTCGACGTGGAGGACTATATACACCTATATATTAGAAGGCATCATGCAAGATGTGTGGATCAGATGCACGATAACGTCCATACCGTCGCCAGAATCCGAGGGTAAGGTAGGCCCTCACTGCATTATTTTTCACGGGAAGGGTAGTCCGCAGTACATTGTACATTCTATACATCATATCCCAATGCCTTCTTCTAGGGTAGGGTACACCCCAGTGCCTTTGTCAAATGAATGAGTAAGTGAGAAACGCCGCTTTTAACAGTATTAAAGTTATATCACGGCGTGTCAGCTTAATGTGGGAGGAAAGCCCTAATGATAACACTTCGGTGGAACCCACGAGCACGGGTATGGTGCTGACAAACCTACAAACATAATCGGGGCGAACCGGGATTCGAACCCACAATCATACGTTTCTGGCGTGTCCAAAGGACGCAACTCTGTACAGCGAATCGCGGCGCCTTAGACGACTGGGCCACCCGTACCCCCACCTTTGTCAAGGGTAGGGTCGATCCACAGTGCCGTCTTCTAAGGTAGGGTAGCTCTCCAGTGCCTTCTTCTAGGGAAGGGTAGATCTCCAGTGCTTTCGTCAAGGGCAGGGTATATCCCCAGTGCCTTATTCTAGGGTGGGGTACATCCCGAGTGCCTTCGTCAAGGGTAGGGTAGAAACCCAGTGCCTCCTTAGAGGTTGGGGTAGATTTCCAGTGCCTTCTTCTAGGGTGGGGTAGATCCCAAGTGCCTTCGTCAATGGAAAGGTATATCCCCATTGCTTCTTCTAGGGTGGGGTAAATCTCCAGTGCCTTCGTCAGGGGAAGGGTAGATCCCCAGGGCCTTTCTCTATGGTAGAGTCGATTCCCATTGCCATTGCGACCCCCATTGCGACCCCCATTGCGGTCTCACTGGTGTCTTTTATTTCTAGTTTAAGTGGGTACAGCAGTGGAAGCGAATTGGTTATTTGATGATCATTGAACGATATCAGATCATCGATATACCTGACGCTTATAAATTAAACTGGCCAAATTATCTTGTTTCGATTTTCTATTCCGACTAGAAATTCCGACTCATTTGCATTAAGAAACAGATCAACAAGAAGGGAAGCACAATTGGTGCCCATGGGGATGCCTACTTCTTGCCTAAATGTCTTTCCCCGACCTATGAACATGTTATCAATAAGGACACCAGCATTTAACATATTGTTTTCTCAGTAATCTTCAGATTTGCTTTCATTTTTTAATCAGATGATAGATAGGAACTGTATCCATGGTCACCACGTTTAAGGAGAAGGAAAGAGCCTCAGTGTCCTATTCTTGACAAAAACAAATGATTGCAGTGACGAACGACCTGGTCACAATCAGGGGTCACATTTATGTTACACTTTTGTTGAAATATCAAGAGTAATTAAAGTGCTTAGGTGGTGTAAGAAGATAGAAGGTCTATATTGGCACTTTTATGCCTGAAAAGTGTGTTTCTTAGTTACCTCTGGTTTTGTCTCAAACTCATCATAAACATCCCATGGGCTACGGACACAACAAAATGCTACAAAACATTAAGAAATCTAAAACGTCTCTTGAAATAGGCAGCTTATGCAACAACAAAACAGTGAGGGAAGGTATGTGTTCTATTTGACTGTCCACAATGTGGCCCCTTGCAAAGTTAACATCCTTGTCTGAGAAAGCAGACGAAACATGAATGAACATGACGTAAACAAATTGAAAGTAGCAGTTTTTCGTCAGCTGAAAGCAAACAATGTCCCATCAAGATAGTACAACTGCAAAATGAAAAAGTACATGTGACCTTTTTGTCCTGTAAGTAATCATATACGAGATCCCCATGACAAGCTTGTCTAAAACATATGACCCCTGAAAGGTAGTTGTGTAGCACAGTATATAAAGTGTTAGCCCGTCACGCCGAACACCGGGTTCGATTCCCCAATTGTGTGAAGTCGATTACTGGTGCACCCTATCGTGATAAGGCCAGAATAACGCTAAAAGCGGCGTAACAATCAACCCGCTCACTATATGTGAAGGGCGTGATACTTATTCAGAAGGAACAGCGGAAGTACCGCTAATCGAAAATATAATCATTACAATGTAAACAACGCGGGAGACACGTTTCCGTGTAATGCAGTGGGATATACGCATGCATAAGTCATACATGCGCATGCATAATTCATACATACTCCAACATTAATAGACAGCCCTCCGCACACTCAATAACCGTTGTTCACTTTGTAACGCGATCGCTTGATTGCAATCCTTCTATGTTTATATTTATCCACGAGTCAATACAGCGGAATGACGATCAGATAAGTTGCGTGCGAAAATGGAATATTTCTCAACAGATCCGTATAAATAACGGCGCACATCCAGTCTTCCTTTCAAACGTGTCCGTGCAATATGTTTTGTCTGACGTGTTCGTGCCGTGACTTCAACTATGTTTTTCAATATCTATCATTTTGCTGTCAATTTCTTTTATAGTTTAATTTCATTTTGATAAGAACATGGCAATCAATAACAAACTGATTACCATATAAACTCACTAACGTCTAGATCACCATGCAACGGTCCCATCAACAGTGATCGTAATCTTTCCTACAGACGCCAGAGCATATGATTAATAACAAACTTGTCCATTGTCATCTTCTTCTCAGCGTCAGCAGCCCGTTTCATCAACCTTTCAGTCTTGCTGAAATTAAGAGACTTTGAGAATTCCATTATACTCCAGAGTTCCTTTTTCGAATTGTTGTTATTTAATCCTAAAGTATATATTACTTATTTGAGAGACTATGTGTTGCTCGATGGTGGGCTCACAGAATGGCTGCGGGTTGAACTTGCGATTAGGTGAGGTGCGAGGGTCTTTGATCATGCCGCTATTCAATGTAATACACGTGATTTGTCATATAGGCTTTTCACCGAGTTGACGTCAAGGCAGAACACCAATATCCTAAACCCCCGGGTGAAAGAAAATATACACCCATGTTTGATGATGGCTTATAATGAAACAAACAAGAATGGCTGTTCAACGGTGAAGTATTTGATACCGTATACGAGTTGTGCTTTGGGTCTTAAGTGTCTGTGTTTCGGCGACTGTTTTCTGCCAAGTTGTTTTGGTTGGTTTGTTGTTTAACACCGCACTCAGCAATATTCCAGCTATATGACGGCGGTCTGTAAATAATCGAGTCTGGACCAGACAATCCAGAGAATGATATCATGAGCATCGATCCACGCAAATTGGATCGATGACATGCATCAACCAAGTCAGCGAGCCTGACCACCCGATCCCGTTAGTCGCCTTCTACGACAAGCATGGGTTGCTGAAGACCTATTCTACCCCGGTATCTTCACGGGTCTTTTCGGCCAAGTAATGTTTTGAGAACGTTCGAAGTGTTTGGGTCAAATCCAAATTTCAAATGTTGCTTTCTTTTGTCTGTTAGATTAGAGGACAGAAATTCGCGAGTGAGTGATTTTAGTTTAACGCCGCTTTGAATACTATTTTTGTTAATTCACACCGTGTCAGCTTCCTGTGGGAGGTAAGGAAGAGGTGATGCAGGTTTTAAACGTTTACCACTTTGGTGAAACCTTCGAGCACGGATATGGTGCTGACAAAACCAAGAAACATAATCACGGCGAACCGGGATTCGAACCCACGATTCTAGGTTTAGAATACAATAAAATGATACACCTGGGAAAGGGTCAAGGACAGCATACCGTATATTTCCCCATAAATTAGTGCTTTTTTACATCGTATCCTGTATCAATTTTCGGACGAAACGCATCTGTTTCTGTTTACAAAAGACATAAAACGTTCGAATACAGAAACCGAAATCGATTATCTACTTGAATATTCCGTAGCTGTTCCGACCGCCTCCGTGGTCTTATGGTAGAGCGTCCGCCCGGAGAGCGGAAGGTCCGGGGTTCGATCCCCGACCGCGTCATACTAAAAGACGTTAAAAATGGTACTTATTGTTACCCTGTCTGGCGTTCGGCATTAAGGGACTAAAACAAGGACAGGTCGGCTCGGAGTCAGTATACTGTGTCTGAGTGGGGTATTCATATTAAACTGGCATGGTATCTCAGTGAGCTAGCACTATAAATCGGCATCAGTCCGGACTAGTACAAGCAGCCACACACATACATACACGTGCATGCACGTCGCTATATAAGTGCAATAATCTTGGACGCGACGTGAAACCCCATTTCACCTCACCTCACCGTAGCTGTTCCATGACACTCAGGTATTTGACTAACCTGCAAATGTCTTACCTACTTCTTTGCATCAAACGATACGACGCAGCACCAGCAACCATCTGGAGTAGAATATAATGTTTTTGTACCAACATTTTCTACAGGTGAGGGCTATATCCTAGACAATTAGCACTATGAGACCAATATCATATGTGGATATTTCCAAAAGATGGAAGATCGCGATATATCACACAAAAAATTAGGCGGTCATTTGTTTTCAGAGCGCAGATTTTGTGACAACATGCGTGTTCCGGCGCGCCATTTCTACTCTCATTCTCTTCAACGAAAAAAAAAAGGTTGTTCAAGTACTTAGCGAGTGAGGGAATGTTGTTTAACGTCGCAGTCAGCGGTATACTAGCTATATCACGCCAACTGTAAATGTTCGAGTCTGGATCAGGCAAACCTCGACGTGGATCGTTGCTCATGTGAGGACCAGACTCGATTGTTTACAGGCTTATTATTGCTGACTGCGGCGTTAATCACCATTCACTCACCTATTCACTGTATTATCGAGTTAGCGACGTAAACCACGATACAACAATCTTCACTCACAAAGGATTGAGGCAGCCTTAATTTGGGAGGAGAGTCCAAAGCATCACAAATAGGAAAATGTCAAATGACAAAACAGACAAAATGTAACGGACAAACCCATGGATCGTAATACAAATCCACGATGAACGGATCCTGAAAAATAAGGGGACACTACTCTACACAGCAAGTTGTGTCATTGGCGTCACGCGATACAGGGTCCAGTACAGGTAAACTGTTATATAACACGACTGCGCATGTTAATCTCCCGAGAATGATTAACAGGTCCGTGAGCACGTTCCCCACATTCTCCTGTCCAAGTGTGCACAACACGCCTCGCTAATCGCAAACCAGTCGGACCAAATGGCATGTAAATGCGGGTCTGTTTACGCTTTAGAGATTCAGATTTAGGTAATTGGACTTCGTTCTGTCCCTGGTTCGACCCTTAGTACAGAGAGCTTCCCACACGAGATGATCAGTGCGAGTGGAGTCTCAGACACGAAATGATCAGTGTGAGTAGAGACTGTGACAAGAGGTGACCCGGAGGAGTGAGCGCCAGGGCGATATTGCCAGCAAGGTTGCAGGTCGATGGAACAGGTTTGGAAGCCTGTCTCACACATACCCTGACACCAGTCCCGTTACCTGTGAAACGAGAGGTTTTATAGGACAGGTGCGCTCGGACACTTACACGACTTGGACAGTGGCTTAAACTACATCACTACACCACCTTTCCATATAGTGGGATAACTACTCAGGTACGATATAAAAGCTGCTTCGTAGTTTGACTAAAAATCAATATTCCATTCAATCAATATCGCCCATGTTTTCTGATTATATATTCTGTCCTTACTGAGAAAAATCTACGAAGTGCGTTCTGTTGTTCGCCTCGTCAAATGACGTGGATGAGTAGCCTGTTGTTTGCGCAGCCTAGTAACCGCTGTAGGCGATAAATTCCGACATCTGATTTTCTGCATCTCGCAATTATGGATAACATCGTGATTTGGATGATTATCGCAATGCAGTAAACTACGGTTATAACGAACTCAAAGGAACTTCTAATGTTAGTTCGTTATAACCGTAGTTCGTTATAAGCATATATAAAGCATAACCACAGCAAATAGTCGGGACCAAAAAAGTAAGTTCGTTATATCCGTCAGTTCGTTATAAGCGTGTTCGTTATAACCGTAGTTTACTGTACATCAAATTCCTTCAGTGAGACTGTTTGTGTGACATGGTAAAGCGGTCATGACGGCCATAAGAACGCTATATAGCAGTGTTGTCTGGGAGCTTGTCCAGGGTGTAACCTAATGCCAGACAGCTGTCGCTAATGTCACGTTACACGCCTCCAGATTGGTCTTCGATTAACTGAATCAATTATTTGTCAATATCTTACCGTAATCTTCTATTTGTACTGGTCGATATCCAACAATGGACAGGAGGGTTGAGGGAGGGGAGAGGGGAGGGGAGTCATTCTATCATGCTGGACTCGATCTTGTTTTTTATCTGTGATCGGACGTTCTGAGTATATGTTTAATATCAAAGCATAAAGAACTGATCATGTTGATAGAGGCTTCGGGGGGTATATCAAATGTTCATTTATGTGACTATAAGGATTCATAACTCAGCCCCCCCCCCCCCCCCCCCCCAACCACACAACCCCCTCCCATAACTCTCTGTGTCATAAGATAGATAATGTGTGCCCATACGTGTCCCTGTGGCGCAAGTTAGATAACTCGTGGAAATATATAAGCTATTTTGCGACACTAAGTGGTTTATCAGGATTGTTGAAAGGCCAAGCTCACAGGTAATTATCTCATTTAATCAGCTTACAGAGAATAAGACTAAGACGAGTGAGATTTATTTGTATATTACTCAGCTTTTCACTGGGACAGTTTTATCAGAACATGATACATCTGAATAATAATGTTTTATTTCCTCTTGCACCAGGAATGCTTCAATGTCTCAGAGTCCCTTACAAAACTTGAGTGGTATGTAAATCAACATACTGCTTTTGTATTTGTCCAATCCTCAGATTGGTATATAGAGACCGGCGCATATATAAACGTCACACAATGTCAAACAGCAGCAATTACATAAATGTCACACAGCAGCGGACATATAAATTTCACACGGCGGCGTAAATATAAATGTCACACAGCGACGTACATTTAAATGTCACACAGCAGCGTATATATAAATGTCACACAGCAGTGTATACATAAAAGTCACACAGCAGAGCATATACAAATGTCACACAACAGCATATACATAAATGTCACACAGCAGCGTATACAAAAAAGTCACACAGCAGCGTATATAAAAATATTACACAGCAGCATAAACATAAATGTCACACAGCAGCATATACATAAATGTCACACAGCAGCATGTACATAAATGTCACACAGCAGCGTTCACATAAATATCACACAGCAGCAATTACATAAATGTCACACAGCAGCGTTTACACAAATGTCACCCAGCAGCATATACATAAATGTCACACACAGTGTATATGTAAATGTCACATAGCAACGTGTACATAAATGTCACACAGCAGTGTATATATAAATGTCACATTGCAGCGTATACATAAATGTCACTGAGCAGCGTATACACAAATGTCACACAGAAGCGTACACATAAATGTCACACAGCAGCGTATAATTAAAAGTCACACAGCAACGTGTACATAAATGTCAAACAGCAGTGTTTATGTAAATGTCACATAGCAGCGTATACATAAATGTCACACAGCAGCGTATACCTAAATGTCGCACAGCGGCGTATACGTAAATGTCACACAGCAGCGTATACATATATGTAACAGAGCAACGTATACGTAAATGTCACACAGCAACGTGTATATAAATGTCACACAGCAGCGTATACGTAAATGTCACACAGCAGCGTATACATATATGTCACAGAGCAACGTGTACATAAATGTCACACAGCAGTGTATATGTAAATGTCACTGAGCAGCGTATACCTAAATGTCGCACAGCGGCGTATACGTAAATGTCACACAGCAGCAGATACATTGGTGTCACACAGCGGTGGATGCATAAATGTCACACATCGTTGTATACCGTTCGTTTGTGTACATTCCTCACTCTATCTACGTCGTCGTCTCCCCACCCCCTTCCTATCTTTCTTCACCCCCCTCCTCTATATGTTTCATTTCAACTTTAACAGTTGAGTCTTATCTGAGTGTCAGACCACTATTTATGAAACAGTGAAAGCCCTGTCGCCAGGCTGAACCCTCCAACACACTGGCGACAACTCACACAAGAGTCCCCCTGACCCAGTGCGTGCCCTCCCAGTTATTCAATCAAAGGCTCTCTGCCCGCGGGGAAACACAAAGAACTTCATATCAATCGGTGCCGTATTTGTTCACTAAATTAATCTTTTGATATCACGACTGCGTCGTTTTACGTTAGCCGTGCCGCATAGAGCTATCTGTTTCGCTGGAATGTTGTCAAGTAATAAAACTCCAATAACTTCCCTGGCAAAATATTTCTAAAGTTGCGTGTGTGTGTGTATGTGTGTAGAGTCAGCGAGGTATCAATGCATGGATTGGTTACCCCTGGATACCGGCGTTGCTTTCTGCCTGTCTGTGTGGAACAGGACTGTCTGTCTGCCTGTCTGTGTTTGTATATTGTTTAACGCCGCACTCAGCAATATTCCAACAACATGACGGCGGTCTGTAAATAATCGAGTCTGGACCAGACAATCCAGTGATTGATAATAATTATCATTACCATCGATCCACGCAATTGGGATACGGTGACGACCATCAACCAAGTCAGCGAGCCCAACCACCCGATCCCGTCAGTCTCCTCTAACGACAAGCATAGGTTGCTAAAAACCTATTTTAACCCGTTTCTTCACGGGTCACCTGTCTGTGTAGAACAATAATGTCTGTCTGCCGGTCTGTGCAGACCAGGAATGTCCGTTTGCCTGTCCGCAGAGAGCAAGACTGTCAGTATAGGAAATGATTGTTTGTCTATGTAAAACACGACTTTCTGTGAGCGCGACTGTCTGTTTGCATGTCTGTGAATAACAGGGTTGTCTGTCTGTCTGTGTAGAACACACCTGTCTGTCTTTCTATACAGAACAGAATTGTCCGTTTGTCTGTCTCTGGACCCCACTGCGTCTTCTCTCTCATCTTCCCCACCAATATCCCTCTCTCATGGTCCCCTCACAACTTAAACCTCTCTTCTAACCACCTCCCACTTACTCCCACCGATCCTTTCACCCACCAAGGGGCTCTGATACACCCACCCTCTCTCTCCTACATCAAACTGTCCCCACAGCGCCAAGTCCACTGTTTGGGTTAATTCTCCTACAAACAGTCTGGAGATATGGCATTCACGCATTCATGGGCTAAATAGATCGATATGATGGTGGCTGTGTGTTGTGCGATTGCTTGGGTAAAACACTAGAAGCATTTCTTGTATTACGAATAATGCATTGGTTCTTTATTACTCTAAAAAAATTCAAATTACATTGTTTGATTACCTGTTTGCATTTAATTACTGGTTTCAATTTCCTTTTATTATTCAGACTGAGTTCGACCCTGCTGCTTCTCTGGGGGCCTTACTAAAGCATCAAGATGACGTACCAATTCTCTTCTAACCATGACGTCCGGCGTCCAGAAAAGCAACCAGCGTTCGGTGGAGAGGGGGGCTGTGCTGGTTCAGCGTCTCACGGGTTACCATGGTGATGGGAAGGACGTGACGAACCCACGAGAATTGTACACAATCCTGTCTCAGGCTGAGACAAAGCGGAACAAGGCGGGTACAAACATCCCCCTCCTGGTCACCGAGTCCACGCTGCAACAGAAGGTAAATCATGAAATGAACATACGTGTCAAGGGATATCGACCAGAGAAGAGACCAGAGTCGCCTCCCTTTCATCATCAGAGTTCTCTTGAGTTATTTGACTCTGCTGAGTTGCCTACCCTTACACTAGTGAGACAGTCATCAAGTCTTGAAGACCTCACTACATTAAAACGACGAGAAAAGATAAGGACTACTTACGCGTCGACGAATATCTCTGAAAACCTTCCCAGTTTAAAAAATGAATATCCAAAGGTAGCATTTGAGGAAGATGTGATTCAGTTTGAGAATAAAGGCGATAATTCCGGAATTGTCCTTCCTAAAATACCAAAGGTACTTGAAAAGACATTGCCCTTAGCTCAAGCCGCGGGGAGTCCGATTCCTCAAGAACTAGATATTGAGGCATCTGTGGATCATCGTCTCGCTGGTGTTCCTCCTGAACTTGTTGGCCGCGCTAGGCAGATACTTATGGAAGAGACATATAGGGAACAACTGCGAGCTCGTGGTCTTGGGCTAAGTAGGACCCGGAACTTGTTTCCAAAAGAATCCGGCAAGTCGAATGATCTGAAGGCTTATGACATGTATCCCGCACAATACTGGGAGCTGAGAGCTGAAACAGTGCAGCAGCCTCAGGACCTCGAGCTGGACATGATTGATAGAGATTATTACAGGATGAAGCAGAAGTCGGTGTTGAAGCTGAAGGTGATGGACCGTGAATCTCGAGCAAGGGGTGAGCGATCACCTTCCGACACATCCTCACCTCCAACCCAGCGAGAAACACATCGAACTCTTCCCCGACTGTTTCACCCAAAGCCCAGGCATAACCACATGGACTCATTTGAGGATGAAACAGTGGGCTTGAGCCCCTTTACCAACTTGATGCTGGGACCTGTTGTAGCAGAAGCTGCAGGAACGTGTCATCAAGATACAGACTCTCTGGCTGGGCCACCAAATTCCAGAAAGACCAATCGTCACATGTTTCCCTACCTAATGTCACAGGACCCAATGCCTGCCAGTGTTACACGTTTCCCAAAATACACACAGGTCGTGAGTACCCCCAGGCCCAAGTATATGCCTCCAACATCTGTAGTGAACCTGACCATAGACCAGCCTACTCCACGCCGCCGTCGACCAAGACACATTGAACAGAACCTGGAGAAACAGAAACACTGTGCCAGAATAGGTGAGAGCACTCCTTGCGGTAAAGGTAATGTATTGATAGGTAAGGATGAAGCCGTACCTGGTACTGATACTTCAAGAAGTGCCACTGTGGATGATGTCATTCAAGAAGCACCAGAACCAGTATCCCAAGAGGTTGAAGAACCTTTTGATGACCCAAAGAGCAAAATATCCCTGTTGACAGGCTTTAAAACGTTGGAGGTGTTCGGGGAGGCTAAAAACGAGCCCACTGAGAGGACCCAGAAAATCATCACAAAGGCGTCGGTCCCAAGTCGATACCGGCCGCAGTGTCACCCACCCCTGTATAAGCTGGACATGAAGAACTACCCACCCCAAGGAAACATGATCCAGGCGTTGTTTGCCTTGGAGGAACACCAAGCAGGCCCCGAGACGGACAACAACCCCATATCACTCCGCGTCATTGATGGCGACGCCATCTTGTCGAAAGTGCAGACCAACGGCGACCCACAGACATCACGAACGGTCAAGTCTGAAGGGACCGTTGAACAGACGTCGATGCGAGACACGCCGGTATTGTCAAGATCGTGACAATAGCGGGTCATTGTACATCATCTTCAAACATGTAGATGTGGAATAATGTTTCAGTGGTTAAATCGAGGCTGGTCTGTATTCACCAATAAGTGAATATCCACTATAACAAGTTGAACCGTGAACTTCATTTGAAAAGGGCAACATGCTTCATTTTCTTAATACAATATACATGTGTGGCAGGTAGTTCCATTATCATGCTATAACTATATTTACACGCACATAGCTGTGACATATGTGACATGTAAGCCTAATGCCTTACCTAGGCCTTACCTTCTACAGTATCAGTGACATTTTCTGTGCGAGGCCAGTACTTATTGCTATTATTACGTCCATATCGGAGAATTATATTTCAAATATACTGTGAAACATAATTTCCGGACAACTACTCTTGGTACCGAATGTAAACAAGTAGACATACACCATACCCATAATTTATTAATCCGGAAATTTGTCATTCCGGACAATTCCAATGGGACCGATATTTTCCGGGTTAACAAGGTTGCAATGCCTAAACAATGTGATTGTATATGGTATACCGTATATCCCCGAGAAGATGGTTTCATAAAGAGGCGTGTGTTGGATCTATCTCTAAATGTGTGTTATATGTGTAATTACGTGTGCTTAATGTGTGTATAGCTAGTTCAACATGGTCGAGCGACTGACGGGATTCAAGTGTGTTGTTTTGTCAAACCTTCCAAAACAGAGAGAGCTTGTTTATGGCTCCGTGTAAATCTCTTTCTTCGGGATATCTTTAATTGATTGTCAATATTTGATTTAACAATAAAATGTTTCAGAAACTAACACTATCCAATTTCACTACATTATGACATGGAATACTTGTCAAATATGTATGTTGATTCCC
This sequence comes from Haliotis rufescens, assembly GCF_023055435.1. Lineage (NCBI taxonomy): Eukaryota > Metazoa > Mollusca > Gastropoda > Lepetellida > Haliotidae > Haliotis > Haliotis rufescens. The sequence continues at coordinate 1,729,510 of NW_025964024.1, forward strand.
GTGGAATCTGCTCAGCGTCATTGAAGAAGGATTGCTTGTGTTATTGGCTCCTGGTACCACTTGTGATAAAGGACAATGTGAGTGAGTGAGTGAGTGAGTGAGTGAGTCAGTCAGTCAGTCAGTGAGTGAGTGAGTGAGTCAGTCAGTCAGTCAGTCAGTCAGTCAGTCAGTCAGTCAGTCAGTCAGTCAGTGAGTGAGTGAGTGAGTGAGTGAGTGAGTGAGTGAGTGGGTGAGTGTTTGGGTGAGTGACTGAGTGACTGAGTGAGTGACTGAGTGAGTGAGTGAGTGGGTGAGTGACTGAGTGACTGAGTGACTGAGTGAGTCAGTCAGTGAGTGAGTGAGTGAGTCAGTGAGTCAGTGAGTCAGTGAGTGAGTCAGTGAGTCAGTGAGTGAGTCAGTGAGTCAGTCAGTGAGTCAGTGAGTCAGTCAGTGAGTCAGTGAGTCAGTCAGTGAGTCAGTGAGTGAGTGAGTCAGTCAGTGAGTCAGTCAGTGAGTCAGTGAGTCAGTGAGTCAGTCAGTGAGTCAGTCAGTGAGTCAGTCAGTCAGTCAGTGAGTCAGTGAGTCAGTGAGTCAGTCAGTCAGGGAGTCAGGGAGTGAGGTTTTACGCCGCTTTTAACAATATTCCAGCAATATCACTGCGGAGGACACCAGAAATGGGCTTCACGCATTGTACCTATGTTGGGATTCGAACCCGGGTCTTCGGCGTGACGAGCGAACGCTTTGACCACTTGGCTACCCGACCGCCCCAAAGGACAATGTAATCACATTATACAGAACAAGCTCAGACAGTCAAACAGGCGAGAAAATACAGACACAAAACATTTTAAAGCACAACAAGCTTTGGGCGGTAATATTGTATTGCAGTTCACAAGAGTAACGAGATGTCTGATCTCTCTGAATGATCTCACTTCAGTGGCACATGTTGAAGGACAACAATAGATTACTTGTTAAATGTTACTGATAGTGCACAACAGCAAAGAAACTTATTGTTCAAACGTCAGCGATCGTACACAAAAGGTACTTTTTAACATTGATTTACTTGCGGGAACGATGTGAAAAAAGCTAATCTGAACTATTTTATCTCTGAGTAAACATTTATAAAGCGCTCTTGTGTTAGTGAAGTATGCACGCAGTTTAGCAGGATTTATAGTAAAGAAATTGCGTATCTAACATACAAACCTTAGCAAATGTGGATATGTGTATGAGAAATTGTTAACGTCGGTCTTTGAGTGAGCTCGAGTGAGTGAGTGAGCGAGTGAGTTTGGTTTAACGCAGCTTAGAACAGTATTCCAGTTTTATCACGGCGTGTCAGTTTGATGTGGGAGGAAAGCCCGAAGTGATGCATGTCTCAGACGTTTATCACTTCGGTGAAACCCACGAGCACGGGTATGGTGCTGACAAACCTAGAAACATAATCGGGGCGAACCGGATTCGAACCACGATCATAGGTTTCTGGCGTGCCCAGGAGACGACTGCCCCTCCCCCCCCCCCCCCCCCCGTGCCCCCCGTCGGTCTTTAAAGCCACGCGTTCTAAATAATGCAAAGAGGGTTTTGCACACACACACACACACACACACACACACACACACACACACACACACACACACACACGATCATGAACTTAAAAAAAACTACAGAACGTACTCAAGTCCGGAGCTTATTCGTCCTTAACGTAGCCTAGTGGTTAAGCGTTCGCTCGTCACGACGAAGACCCGGGTTCGATTCCCGACATGGGTACAATGTGTAAAGCCCATTTCTGGTGTCCCCCGCCGTGATATTGCTGGAATATTGCTAAAAGCGGCGTAAAATCATACTCACTCGTCCTGAAACCCGTCTCCCGAACAATTACTGCTCGTGATGGCGATTCGTTAATCAACAGTGTCGTCCGGATAAACGGGGTTCCAATGTACATAAAAAGCATGACAGCACAACATGGGCTGCATGTCCACAACGACACGACCACAGCTCAGAATGACAGGTGTCCCTAGAGGAAGAGGGCAGACGTTGTACGAACTGGTTTCCTGGCGTCAGATCACACGTCTCGAAATCAGAAGTCAAACTTAAAGAAGCGGCCGTAAAATCCTATTCAAGCGGTGCATTACGAAGCGGAGAAATCATGACCGAGACGATTGATTTCACTGACTTAAATCATGCCATGGTTGAATTATAATGTCTCTGTAATTTTGCATTATGATAATATTTGCGTTAGTTAGTCAGGATGGCCAGTGAATTCCTGGCTGAGAATCAACACCGCGTCGTACGTCATCATTATGCTTCAACTGACGGTTGTCACTGGTGGGGCAGGATACGCTCACCTATTCGCGAACATTAAGAATTACCACTATGGGATAACGTTTGATAACCACATATTAATTATTATAATATTATATTGTACATTTAAATACCGCCGGTATCCAGGTACTAGTATCTGCTCAAATGCGGTTTTAATTTGTTCCCCTACCAGTGGATCCGTTCGCATTCCTGTTATCATTCTCAACTCCCTGCGGAGTATACAACCTAGGACACCTCATATATCGGATACCCATTCCCTGTGGGTGAACAGAGGCACATTTGAACTAAATCACTTGTCCAGGGTGACACCACATGTTAATGACAAACATGTAGTCGGAATTGAATAAAGAACTCTGCTTTTAGTGGAGATTTCTTTGGATTATGTAAAGGGTTTGGTTTGGGTTTGTTTCTGGTGTGTCTCCATTGTAAACCTGCATTTCATCGTGACATTATCATGATTATGAACCACGCATGTACATTCACGACGCCTGATGCTGTTTGTGAAGCTTTGATGTTGGTAAATAATACCAACATATTCCAGCACTGTTGTAGAGATGGTGTTCAAGAAAAATCTCCAACCATAAAAATCTCCAACCATAAAAAACACCTCTCATCGCGACAGCACAAAATTTGTTTGTTTGTTGTTTAACGCCGCATTCAGCAATATTCCAGCCATATGAGTGAGTGAGTGAGTATGGTTTTACGCCGCTTTTAGCAATATTCCAGGTATATCACGGAGGGGGACACCAGAAATGGGCTTCACACATTGTACCCATGTCGGGAATCGAACCCGGGTCTTCGGCGTGACGAGCGCGAACGCTTTAACCACTAGGCTACCCGATCGCCCGTCACAGACCCCCGTCATATAGCTGGAGTATTGCTGAGTGCGCCGTTAAACAACAAACAAAGAAACACATCTGACGTCATCAGTTGGGAAGGAACATATCCTATACAGTAAGATATCAGTTCTAGCCTTGAATGGTCATTTACAACGATCGTCAATATCAAGTGATGAGTGCTGTTATGTAATTATACATTTAGGCTGTAGACATCGCCGCGAATAGCTGCAAAGTTTTGATGCTGCGTACATAAATACTCACTCAATCGATGATTGTCCTGTATGGGAAGTATAAGATATATTTTATACACATCAGCTACATTTTCTGAGTTAAACGCTCCCGCATACGCATACGCAAACGCACACGCGTCGCTCTGGCAACGCTCTGTTTTGTCTACATATCAGAAGGTTTGTACTCCTGGTTCCCGATACCGCCGACAATATACTGTTGTTACCTAAGCGCCGACAATGGATAGTTCCCGAAGCACCGACTATAAGTAGTTGTTCCCGAAAAAACATTTATCGTAAAAGCGTTGAACTATGTTGGCTAACCTGAGACATCTTTTCCTATCCTTCCCTTTGAGTGAGTGAGTGAGTGAGTTAGGCCTAACGCCACCGTGTTTCAGTTTCACTCACAGCGTGACAGCTAGACTAACATTTAGTCTATGAAATCTTATATTACACAATACCCATCGTATAATAAAATAATTTTCCCTAAGCTGATTTCATATGTGGAATAGAGCCAGCTAGAGCTGGCTTGACTTGCTTTTGTATAAATTTCTAGATTGTTGTTTTTTTCTCATAAAATATATATATTCCACAGTCATGGTGCAGGACAACGTGACAGCTTGGTGTGGAGGAAAGTCAGTAGTGATACATGTCTTAGTCTAGTTTGCTTGTCGTAAGACGCGACTAACGGGATCGGGTGGTCAGGCTCACTGTCTTGGTAGATGCATGTCATCCAAATTGCGGATCGATGCTCATGATGTCAATCACTGGGTTGTCTGGTCCATACTTGATTAATTACAGACCGCCGTCATATAGCTGGAATATTGCTGAGTGCGGCGTTAAACAACAAATAAAGAAACAAACAAAACAGGTCTTAGTCATCAACCACTTTGGTAAATCCCACGAGAAGAGGTGTGGTGATAAATAAGAAAATTGTAAATAGGTCGAACCGGAATTCGAAACAACCATCACAGGTTTGTGGCACAACTCTAGTGCGCAAATCCGCACAGCCCACGGCGGTCCCTTAGACGACTGGGCCACCAGTGCGCCCACCCTGACCCCACCCCTGACCCCACCTCTGACCCCACCCTGACCCCCACCCTGACCCCCACCCTGACCCCACCTCTGACCCCACCCTGAACCCCACCCTGACCCCACCTCTGACCCTAACCCTGAACCCACCCTGACCCCACCTCTGACCCCACCCTGACCCCACCTCTGACCCCGACTCTGACCCCACCATGACCCCACCATGACCCCACCTCTGACCCACCATGACCCCACCTCCGACCCCGACTCACACCTGACCACACCCTTCCCTTCTCTTTGATTCCGTCTTGCGTAACATTATTAAAAACACTCCGACATTATAATCAATCAATAGTCTCAGGTGAAGTCATATTCTGTGGCTAAAGAAAATCAACAACAAAAACACAACTTGAATACACGGTAACTGTAATCAAACATCTCATCCCAATAACATGTAAATATATCTCTGTCTTTATTGATTGTCTTCCAGCATTCAGTACACAGTCCAGCGTCACACTCTGAATGTCATTACATACAGTAAACTACCGTTATAACGAACACGCTTATAACGAACTGACGGATATAACGAACTTACGTTTTTGGTCCCTACTATTTGCTGTAGTCATGCTGTATATACTGCTTATAACGAACTACGGTTATAACGAACTAAAATTAGTAGTCCCTTTGAGTTCGTTATAACCGTACTTTACTGTATATACTTATGGAGGTATTTATCAAGATAAAAACAGTATTCTCTACATGTCGATGAGGTTCCACCCAAGCACTGGATCGATTCGAAATAGGCTGTATATATTATGTATAAACTTGCGTCATAGTTTGCATGTCCATGTCGATAGCGGATGGCCCAATCATGCTGGCGCACAGCCCTTTGTCAACATAACGTGAAATATAAATAACATTAATCTGAACATGGAGAACCTTTGAATCCTGGACTACCTCCCTTACGTGCTAAATATATATTCGCTGTCCAGCTCTTAGTCTAATTGGTATACATTGCTATTTTTACTGTTATTAGTATTATTATTGTGGCTGTTGTGTTGCATCTGGTAATAATAGTGTAGCTACTGCTGTAGCGCTGTAGCCGTGATTATTGCTGTCGTTGTTTCTCTATGTTGCATAGTTTTTGTTGCGGCGTGTTCCTGATCTTGAATCTTCTACTGTTGTTGCTGCTGTTGCTGCTGTTACCGTGTAGCTTCCCCCGATATGCTGATGATAGTGCAGCTGCTTCCTGCTGCTTCTCTTGTTGTCGTGTTGCTCAGAAAGTTACTGTATTGTACTGGTTCAGCTTCTGCTGTAGGTGCTTTTCTTCTACTGTTGGTGCATGTTCTGCTGTTGTTGCATGTTCTGCTGTTTGTGCATGTTCTTCTGCTGTTGGTGCATGTTCTGCTGTTTGTGTATGTTCTTCTGCTGTTGGTGCATGTTCTGCTGTTGTTGCATTTCTTCTGCTGTTGGTGCATGTTCTGCTGTTGGTGCATGTCCTGTTGTTGGTGCATGTCCTGCTGTTGGTGCATGTTCTGCTGTTGTTGCATGTTCTGCTGTTTGTGCATGTTCTTCTGCTGTTGGTGCATGTTCTGCTGTTTGTGTATGTTCTTCTGCTGTTGGTGCATGTTCTGCTGTTGTTGCATTTCTTCTGCTGTTGGTGCATGTTCTGCTGTTGTTGCATGTTCTGCTGTTGTTGTTGCATGTTCTGCTGTTGGTGCATGTTCTTCTACTGTTTTTGCATGTTCTGCTGTTTGCGCATGTTCTTCTGCTGTTGTGTATGTTCTTCTGATGTTGGTGCATGTTCTGCTGTTTGTGCATGTTCTTCTGCTGTTGGTACGTGTTATTCTGCTGCTGTGTATGTTCTTCTGCTGTTGGTGCATGTTCTGCTGTTTGTGCATGCTCTTCTGCTGTTGGTAAATGTTCTGCTGTTTGTGCATGTTCTTCTGCTGTTGGTACATGTTCTTCTGCTGTTGTGTATGTTCTTCTGCTGTTGTTGCATGTTCTGCTGTTGTTGCATGTTCTGCTGTTGTTGCATGTTCTGCTGTTGTTGGTGCATGTTCTTCTTCTGTTGGTGCATGTTCTTCTGCTGTTGGTGCATGTTCTTCTGCTGTTGGTGCACGTCCTTCTTCTGTTGGTGCAAATAGTTATATACACTGGAATTGTAACACGGGTTTCAGCAATGTGCTTTTAGAAAGGGGCAAGTGAAGTTTTGCGATGATCATTCTCATATTTATTAACTTTGTTCTAGGCAGGAAAGGCATGTTGTTGTTTCAAACAACAATATGATCCTGTTTTATCGTCACTCAAAACAGCAACATTGTATCTGTATATGGAAGGTGAAACAGCAAGGTGATGTTGCTTCATCGTCAAGGACGTCAGCAAGAGTGAGTGGGTGAGCATGGTTTTACGCCAATTTAGAAATATTCCAGCAATATCACGGCGGAGGCCACAAGACATTTGATGTGAGGAATCGAACCCGGGTCTTCGGCTTGACGAGCGAACGTTTCAACCACTAGGCTACCCTACCACCCCAATTCAGCAATACTTGTTCAGGCAGTGTCTTACCTTTTGACGTGTTATTGGTCACAATAGCAAAAATAAATGAAATAAATAAACGTGTATTGTTTTTTGTAGTTTAGAATGGTACCCGGGCCTCATTGGTCACTCAGCCGTCCCTAAATGCGTATAGGACAAACGACACTGCTCGTCCAAGAGGTCAGCTAGCGCACACGGTTCACGAATACGTCCACAAATACCTTCAAGATTTATACAAATATCGTCAATCTCAATTGCACAACGGCTTATTAGCGTGGCCTATCAAATTAAATGTCAAGGCCGTCAGCCATTAATCACCGCCAACGCCATCTGGCCGCTGTCAGGTCAAGTCAGCAGTCACTTCATAGGTAGTCATGTCCTTTTAAAACACCTGTCAAGTACGTCCTGGATATATACCCTGTTTACCAAAACAATATATGTAAGTAACACACCCTTATACTCCTTGCCGCAGTGTCAACGCCCATGTCTTCCCCGTCTAACGCCATTCCCATCTAACGACTCTCAAGCATTATAGCTGAAACATGTCAACTTGGCATTTACACAGCACAGTTATAGCTTTCGGCCATGTCAGGTAAGATTAACGCGCTCACTCAAAGCAAATTCACTAATTTCTTCTACCGTAAATAATTGCTCACTGGCAATAGAATCGGCACAGCCGGGTGTTTGTTTGGTTTTTAAGATACCGTGCGCAGAGTGGCTGCCATGAGACTTTCTCTCGAGTCAAGCCGGGAAGTCGTCTGCTCAAGTGGAATTAATCTCTGTGAGGAGCAGACGACAGGTTGAACACTCACTCCGGAGGTGTGAACGAGGCTTTGGCAGTGGGGACGCTCCGTCTGTTGGGATATATTATAGATCAATGTCTACAGTAGGCACGTGACCTATTGGCTTTCCCGCCACGTGATTAAAGAGCAGACGGCTGTGAAACCAGCATGACGTGATCGGATGAAGGGAGTCCATGTGTCATTATCTTACACCAAATTTACACTTGAAGTCCCCGGACACACACTTGATTATCGTCCGCTCAGGCCTTTCTACTGATCAAGTATATAAGTAAGTATTACCATTTCAAACGCTCTTCTATGATAAGCTGGATTTACATGTATACGTTTCTGCAGAGATCTACTTATAAATATTTGAATCTCTTTCTTATATTCCTACTTTTATTCAATATTTTATTAAAAAAATGTTTATGTAGTTAAGAGTATGTATGTACCTTTTATCCAAATTAGACTGTGTTAAACCTACCCAAACTCTGGCATGGAATTATGAGCACGCTATGTTGTGAAATTCTGCTTGTCGGCTATTTCTCTTGGGTATGTCGCTAGTTCACAGAACTATAAGAATGTATCAATGATCTTCATTCTTGAAATATATTAATCGTAACTGGCATTGTATCATCGTAAACAGGGATTCCCTACACTCTACAAAGATCCCCAATTTATCCCAGTAAACATGTGTGCCATACATTACCATCAATTGTTTAATACATTCATTAAGAACACAATATAATGTTCACCCATACGGTGGGTCGGTGGCATGTCAATTAAAAACCAAAAATTATGTTTCGAAGTTTAACATGATTTTCCAATATATTATCACCAAAATACGATTTGAATACATGCAAGGACTACAAAACAAACAATGATATTGCATTTTTTAATCTAAAGTCAGTTTTTAAAAATTGTTTGTTTTGTAACTTTAATTCCACGAAAGACATAATTCTCCGAGAATACCCATGACATGCTGCAAGTACGCAACACGTCGTATGAACAATTAACATTGATTACAGCCTTGTCAGTAAAAGGTCGTCCACTCGATAGACTGAAAGTAGTTTGTTATTTTGTATTGTGCTCTCACAATATGCTCTACAACATGCCATCGATCTCCCCGCAACCCCGCATGTCCCTGTACCGATCACCCCCGCTTGCTATTGACGGCGATGTCAACGGGGTATTGACGGGGCAGGGGTAGTCGTCAAGTACCCCGGTTAGACAATTCACAGAGTCGAGAGGGTGGAAGTGGCCGACCCTCTTGTAATACATTCCATTTGTCCCTGTGCGGCGCCACCACTAGACCTATAGTATACTTATCTTATACAAACACAGAATGTACATATATCAACGCTAGTGCTTCGTAGCGCAATGCATTCGTGGTCTCAGATTTAACCGATCTGGATTATAGCATTTGCCACCGGTGACCCGTGTCTTCGAAGTATGCATGTACATTGACTGGAATAGAGTGCATGTAGACAAGGCGAGCCTGGGCATTGTGGCTATCGTTGAGGACAAGCGCGACACGGAATAAGAATAAAGAATTCTGATATAGAGGCAAATGACACATATGCATTCTACAAATGACAATATGCACAAGAAAAAACACTAAAGAAATTTTGGAAAGATATGGAATGTGACTGTGATCGTTTGGAATGTGATCCAGACCATGAGCCATACGCACAAAGCGTTTTTACCTACATGACCACTGATAAACCAGGGGTGTAAACTTAAGGTTGCCAAAGAGTTTGAAGTGTCGTCATGTATGACATCACATATGACGTCAGAGGTGTTAGCTTGACTGTGACACTATAAGTTGTAGCAGGACCACGAGCAGGGACGCATACAACCCCATATACTGGGCCTATACCCCGATTTTGTTCTGCGCTAGGGCACATAGTACGCATATACCTGATCCCTGTACCATAACACATATACTAGACATAAACCTGATCGCTACTCTGTACAAAAAACCTATACATTAATATACCTGATCGCCACTCTGTACAAAAAAGCTATATATTCATAAATCTGATCGCAACCCTGTACAAAACACATATATTATCATATACCTGATCGCTACTCAGTACAAACTTCATATATTATCATATACCTGATCGCTACCCTGTACAAAACACATATACTATCATATACCTGATCGCTACCCTGTACAACAGACATATACTTTCATATACCTTATCGATGCCCTGTACAAAAAACATATGCTACCAGATACCTGGTCGCTACCCTGGACAAAACACATATGTTATCATATACCTGATCGCTAACCTGTACAAAACACATATACTTTAATATACCTGATCGATGCCCTGTACAAAACACATATACTATCATATAGCTGATCGCTGCCCTGTACAAAACACATATACATTCATATAGCTGATCGCTACCCTGTACAAAACACATATTATATCATATAGTTGATCACTACCCTGTAAAAAAACATATACATCCATATAGCTGATCGCTACCCTGTATAAAACACATATTCTATCATATACCTGATAGGTACCCTGTAAAAAACACATATACTATCATATACCTGATCGCTTCCCTGTACAACAGGCATATACTTTCATACAACTTATCGATGCCCTGTACAAAACACATATGCTACCATATACCTGGTCGCTACCCTGTACAAAACACATATGTTATCATATACCTGATCGCTACCCTGTACAAAACACATATACTTTAATATACCTGATCGCTACCCTGTACAAAACACATATACTATCATATAGCTGATCGCTACCCGGTACAAAACACATATACATTCATATAGCTGATCGCTACCCTGTACAAAACACGTATACATTCATATAGCTGATCGCTACCCTGTACAAAACACATATTCTATCATATAGTTGATCACTATCCTGTAAAATAACATATATATCCATATACCTGATCGCTACCCTGTACAAAACACATATTCTATCATATACCTGATAGGTACCCTGTAAAAAACATATACTATCATATACCTGATCGCTAACCTGTACAAAACACATATACTATCATATACCTGATCGCTACCCTGTACAACAGGCATATACTTTCATACACCTTATCGATGCCCTGTAGAAAACACATATACTATCATATACCTGATCGCTACCCTGTACAAAACACATATACATGCATAAAGCTGATCGCTACCCTGTACAAAACACATATTCTATCATATACCTGATCGCTACCCTGAAAAAACCATATACATTTATATAGCTGATCGCTATCCTGTACAAAACACATATTCCATCATATACCTGATCGGTACCCTGTAAAAAGCCATATACTATCATATACCTGATCGCTAACCTGTACAAAATACATATACTATCATATACCTGATCGCTACCCTGTGCAAAACACATATACATTCATATACCTGATCGCTACCCTGTACAAAACACATATATTGTCATATACCTGATCGCTAACCTGTACAAAACACATATACTTTCATATACCTGATCGCTACCCTGTACAACAGACATATACTTTCATATACCTTATCGATGCCCTGTACAAAACACATAAACTATCATATACCTGATCGCTACCCTGTAAAAAAAAGACATTCATATAGCTGATCGCAACCCTGTACAAAACACATATTCTATCATATACCTGATCGGTACCCTGTAAAAAACATATACTATCATATACCTGATCGCTACCCTGTACAAAACACATATATTATCTTATATCTGATCGCTACCCTGTATAAAACACATATACTTTCATATACCTGATCGCTAACCTGTACAAAAAACACATATACTATAAAAACCCGATCGCTACCCTGTAAAAAACACATATTCTATCATATAGTTGATCACTACCCTGTAAAAAACACATATACTATCATATACCTGATCGCTACCCTGTACAAAACACATATATTATCTTATATCTGATCGCTACCCTGTATAAAACACATATACTTTCATATATCTGATCGCTACCCTGTACAAAACACATATACTATCATATACCTGATCGCTACCCTGTACAAAACACATATACTATCATACACCTAATCGCTACCCTGTACAAAACACACATACAATCATACACCTAATCGCTACCCTGTACAAAACACATATAATAGGCATATACCTGATCGCTACCCTGTACAAAACACATATAATGGCATACCCCTAATCGCTACCCCGTACAAAACACATAATAGGCACACACCTAATCGCTACCCTGTACAAAACACATATACAATCATACACCTAATCGCTACCCCCTACTGTAGCAATGCACCTGACCTGGGTCTGCTTGCGGCTGTGTCTCTCACACAGTTATCAACTCGGCAATATTGAACGTATTTACACACCTCTCAAATCAAAACAAATTGGCCTCAATTATGACCGTGATTGTGTTACCTGGGCAGAGGTCGCCTCCAGACACAGTAAATCTCTTGAAGGTAACTCGAGCAACATACGTGCTGGTATCGAGCCTTCAAGCATTCCTCAACTAATTAGAGACCACTATCGCAATGGAAGCATCGCTTCTACTTATACCTACCTTTTTTCAGAACATCTTATACTCCGAACCATAAGATATCACTCATATGTTCAATGTATTTCTATTCATTACCAAACATATACATATAGTTTTATATGTATCATTGTTCTGGAAGTAACATAATAAGAATAACAAAAACAATAGTAATGTATTAGAAATATATTTCTTTAAGCAAAGCATTACAATCTTCATATGCCACAAACCTTAAATTTGTTTAACATCATACGAGAGGTAACTGACGGGCAGGACAGGAACCCTTTTGTTCCCATACCATCTGAATGATTTGAGAATTGAGCAAAACCTTTAGAAATTAATTCCAAAGTTATCAAAAATAGCGGTTTGAACATAAAGACTAAATGTTAGTCTTAGTTTCCACGTACACTGGTCATTTGCGCCCCTACCGCTTTAATTCCGGCACCAACTCTCGAAACAGTCAATATTGGCATATATTCACTCCTGGGAATTCTTCACGAATGGCTATTTATTTTCCCCTCCTGTGAAATAATAGTACAACGTATGGACTGATCGTGTCCAGACTATCAACCACTAGTTTGCAAAACATGTTAGATAACTTCAAGACAGTCATGACCTCACTTACTTATTCACTCACTCACTCACTCACTCAATCGCCCACCCTCCAACTCACTCACTCACTCGCCCACCCTCCAACTCACTCACTCACTCGCCCACCCTCCAACTCACTCACTCACTCGCCCACCCTCCAACTCACTCACTCACTCACCCACCCACATACTCACTCACTCCGTCGACCAACCACTTTGGCGTCTAAATCGAGTATAGATGTTGTTCAGCTCTACCCAGCTCTACCAACTTCTACCTAGCTTTACCCAGCTCTACCTAGCTTTACCCAGCTCTACCTAGCTTTACCCAGCTCTACCCACTTCTACCCAGCTCTATCCAGCTCTCCAGCATTCATTGATTACCAACGGAACATCAGCTCTCCGTGTTGCGTGACATGTTATCGTGATTGTCATTATTTATGCACTCGTCCACACAAATAACACAACAAATTGGGGAGCAATCTTCGATACTGTCACAATGACGGCTTGACATGCAACGGAGTGATCGAAGCAACGAGTGCGTTGATCTCGTTCTACAAGTATGGCGGCATATTCCTTGTCATATCTGGGATTAAAACTAAGGGGTTATCTGTAAGTCACGTAGTTGTGTCAGCTGTGCCTGCGCGTGCCAGCTAGATACAGTTCGGGCTGACCTTTCAGTCGTCGTGACCCACACAACGTACACGACGAGTGCAGTTATATGTTTGTTTGTTTGTTGTTTAACGCCGCACTCAGCATATTCCATCGATATGACGGCGGTCTGTAAATAATCGAGTCTGGGCCACACAATTCAGTGATTGACATCATGAGCATCGATCTACACAATTGGGATACGCTGACATGCATCAACCAAGTCAGCGAGGGTGACCAGCCGATGCCGTTAGTCGCCTCTTACAACAAGCATAGTCGCCATTTACGGCAAGCATGGGTTGCTGGAGACCTACTCCCCCTAGAGCTTCACGGGTGTATGTACTCGGGTTACAAGGACGACATTGTTTTCTGTTTGACAATCAATTTCGTTCAATTATTCTATTGATCAATCTCTGGCAATTATATACTCAGATACTGACAGTACAAAATTGTCTCTTTCATATTAATCAGTTTTGTGTTATTGTCCTGTGATTGTCTTGTAAGATTGTATGATAATGGCACACGTTATTGATTACAGTGAGTGAGTGAGTTGTGTTTAACGCCGCTTTTAACAGTATTCCAGTTATATCGCGGCGTGTTAGCTTAATGTGAGAGGAAAGCCCAAAGTGATGCAGGTCTCAGACGTTTACCACTTCGATGAAACCCACGAGTACGGTGCTGACAAACCTAGAAACATAATCGGTTGGAACCGGGATTCGAACCCACAATCATAGGTTTCTGGCCTGCCCAAGGGACGCAACTCTGCACAGCGAATCGCGGCAACTGGGCCACTCGTGCCCCCTTATTGATTCGAATCTGAATTATCAGGGTTTTTTATATTACAGTAATAGCTTTAATTAAATTAAATCGCAAAACTGCATTAATGCAATGTACATTTTAATTGTTGCTTATTAAAGACAGGGATCCTTGGTTGATGCATGTCATCGCATTCCAACTGTGCGGATCGATGCTCATGATGTTAATCAGTGTATTATCTGGTCGAGGCTCGATTACTTACAGACCGCCGCCATATAGCTGGAATATAGCTGAATGTGGAGTTACACAACAAACAAACAAACACATAATGGGCATAACCAGAGTGTTAAAGGCGAAAGCCGCCTTTTTCACGATCATGGGGCGTGAAAAGGAATACAGGTAAAGGCGTTATTCAGAGCTCGTAACAGCTCATTAAAGCAGCTTTGTGTGGGGTAGGTGACACCGAGTACTGACAATACAACAGCCAGGGCAGTGTGGCCTTGTGTGGACATTAGATACGAACACACTGTCTTGTATAGCCTGTATAACTAGGTGAATATACACCTATATCAACCATACATATTGACGATACATAGAAAAGATTGATAAAGGATTTAACATATCGGCTCCTTACACCAGCTTTTCTGGGCCTACACGGGGCCACTAATCCGTGGTATGTACACGCTTAAGTCTCATGAAACCCTCGATGCATCATATGTCGGTGAGTATTTGGAACTAGAATCAAGTAGTATCCGTATCACCGGAGATCTTCTTGTGTGAGTTTATGTATGTCTTAATTTAGTCGTCAGTGATCTTGGCGAAGTCTTTTGTAATCTGGGTATTGGATAAGAAGGTGTTGCGTCCCGTGTGGCAGTGGACAGGTGTTAATTAGTGTCGTGCATGACCTACTACTTGTGGCGCTTGTGAGACGGTGGAGAGAGAACAGCGGAAAGGTAAGTATTCTTTCAAAGTTGGGGATAGAAACCGTGATTGATTTTAACATAGGTTCAGTATTACAGAAATATTAGCTAATGCTGGTGCTTCAATAACAAAATGAAAACTAATGTAATGGCGTTAATATTAGGATTATACAATTGTGTATCACGCATGTCTTGCGCCGATTTGATGAATTGAATTGTTTCATGTGTACATGCGGGTCAATTTGCTTGACACGATGCCATTTTGTCTCTGCGCCCTATGTCCCTCCCCTCCCTACCCTCCGACAAAAGAAATGGTCGCTTTCTCCCAATGATCGTCAAAACATACCACTACCATTATTACGCACTAGTACCACATGACTGATTTAAACCCATGCTCCCATCACTACAGCCCAGTGACCCTGTACCACGTGATCGCTTTAACACCATGCCCCCAATAATATCAAACCCATGCCCTTGTACCACGTGATCGCTTTAACACCATGCCCCCAATAATATCAAACCCATGCCCTTGTACCACGTGATCGCTTTAACACCATGCCCCCAATAATATCAAACCCATGCCCTTGTACCACGTGATCGCTTTAACACCATGCTCCCAATAATATCAAACCATGCCCTTGTACCACGTGATCGCTTTAACACCATGCCCCCAATAATATCAAACCCATGCCCTTGTACCACGTGATCGCTTTAATACCATGCCCCAATAATATCAAACCCCTGCCCTGTCCCACGCGATCGCTTTAATACCATGCCCCAATAATATCAAACCCCTGCCCTTGTACCACGTGATCGCTTTAATACCATGCCACAATAATATCAAACCCCTGCCCTGTCCCACGCGATCGCATTAACCCTACCACTGCGAACCACGTGATCGCTTTAACACCATGCCCCCCACCATTGCCAAGCCCCTACTCACTACAATCTGGGGCGGTCGGGTAGCCTAGTGGTTAAAGCGTTAGCTCGTCACGCCGAGGACCCGGGTTCGATTCCCGACACGGGTACAATTTGTGAAGCCCATTTCTGGTGTCCCCAGCCGTGATATTGCTTGAATATTGGTAAAAGCGGCGTAAAACCATACTCACTCACTCCCTACCATCTGTTTGCACACGTCCTCCTTTCGTCAGTACTCTGTGGTCCGATTAAAACGCTACCCATCATCATTGAACCACGCCCCAACCTAAACCACTACACAACACAACGCAATGTAGTCTAATGGATCTTAAAGCTCGATTCACTGCGCGGTAACAATCCTGCCAGTAAGCTACATAGTATCGACTCTCGATACAAAGAAAAATCATTTTAGTCCGGCGGCTGTGAAATCGATTTAAAGGCGGGGTTTCTGGTTAGCAGAGTTCTGACAAAAACGAAAACAAATTATACTCGCTAATGTCGAACCTTCCTCATTGTGTCTTCATGTTCTATCTGTTGATTACGACGGCACTGAAACGTGTCGATATCAAATCTCAGCAACGTTGAAAGACAAACTGTATATAAAGTGGGTGAGTGAGTGAATATGTTTTTACGCTGCTTTGAACAGCATTTCAGTTATACCATGGCGTGTCAGCATGAAGTTGGAGAACGGAGCTAAGCGATGCCAGGTCTTCGACGAACATATAGCTTGTCTGAATACATCAGGCTTGTGCCGACGCCCGGGGGTCATAAAACTAATTAGTCCCATTAAAGGGTCAATTAGTTTCGCAGATACTCCGAAGTAGCTTCGTGGACTGTTTGCGTACCGACGCAGAATGTTTCAACAAATTCTGCGTAGTCCCCGCATAGCTACGCAAAAGTTTTACAAACATTGTGGGTAGTCCCCGCGTAGCTACGCAAAAGTTTTACGAACATTCTGCGTAGTCTCCGCATAGCTACGCAAAAGTTTTACAAACATTGTGGGTAGTCCCCGCGTAGCTACGCAAAAGTTTTACAAACATTCTGCGTAGTCTCCGCATAGCTACGCAAAAGTTTTAAAAACATTGTGGGTTGTCCCAACGTAGCTACGCAAAAGTTTTACAAACATTTGGGGTAGTCCCCGCGTAGCTACGCAAATGTTTTACAAACATTTTGGGTAGTCCCCGCGAGGCTACGCAAAAGATTTACAAACATTTTGCGGAAATTTTGCGAATTAAAGTAAAAGACTTTTGCGTCGTAGTGTATGTAATCAGGCGTTCGCTGGTGAAACCCACGAGCACGAACAGTTTAGATGACTTGGCCATCGTATAGTATACGTGATGTCTTATGATTATTAATAATATGAAGTTACAAAATAGATTTGGGGAAAAACTAACAGCTTTAGTTACCACGTTTTATATCGATGGGCGCAGTTGTACCGGAAATTGTAGATTGCATATCGTGATATGTACCGTTCAATCAACAAAATGCATGTACTGCGATACACTATGACTTCAGAGTACAATTCAACTAAGTTCACTCTAAATACTATTACCTTGTAGAAGAGATTGCAGGAATGATGCCATGACGTAATAATGGTTTTCTAGCTTCCCGAACATTAAATCTGGCGCATTATAAATGAACAGATTTATATATATAAACACAATGTACGTCATCATTACCCAAACAGCGATGAAAACTTATTTTACTGCATCGTTATTAACGTTACATATGTTTTAACCATGTTCTGTAATTTAATGGCGGAATATTGACGGAGGGCATATAACCCAACTCAAATTTATGAAATAAATAATCTGATCGGATCTGTGCAGAGTTGCGTCCCTTGGACATGCCAGAAACCTATGATTGTGGGTTCGAATCCCGGTTCGCCCCGATTATGTTTCTAGGTTTGTCAGCACCATACCTGTGCTCGTGGGTTTCACCGAAGTGGTAAACGTCTGAGACCTGCATCACTTCGGGCTTTCCTCCCACATTAAGCTGACACGCCGTGATATAACCGGAATATTGTTTAAAGTGGCGTTTAACCCAACTCACTCACTCACTCACCTGTTATACCCCTGGCGGTATAGTGACAAACAACTTGGTGGACAGGTGTGCACTGAGCGCTACAGGGAGGCGAGTTATGTTATTAACATGGCCCCTTTCGCAGCACCAGTTCAATGATAAAACTAACAAGGAAGGTATTCAGTACCAGACCACAATACCAGTAAACAGTACATTCAAAACAGTGGGAATAACTCATTCAAAATCCTTTCGTCATCTCACTACAAATTGGGCGGATTAACAATTACTGTATCTATTGAGTGGTAAATTAATCGTTTATGGACCATTACTGAGCATTTCTTTAAACAACTGGTGCTGTATAATGTGCAGAATTGACGTTGTATTATAAAGACACAGTCACGTTTCAGTTCATTTGGTGCTCCCAACATTTACCCTGGTGACGAAGCGCTCTCTAACTTCACGATAGTACTCGCAACAGAAATAATAATAGTACTTATAACCATTGATCGAACTAGAAGCCAGTCCCACAAAGCGATCCTAGTGCTACGACCGTCACGGGTCTATACTTTAAAGTATATGACTTACGACACACGTAGCACAAAGTTCGATTTGGCCAACAAGGCCAACATTCGCATGACGTCGATTAACCTACGTTTCATTTCCACATAAAGAGAACAATTGACACACTCGGTCCTCGCCGGTAGATTGCAGGCGCACATGTTTAAGATATATCAAAAACAATTAAAGCTATATATGGAATGTCGTGATATAAACAGAGGCGTGATGATACATTTATTCAGTTCACGTCGAGGGACTATTGGAGATCAATTTATATATTATTAGATTGTCACATCGTAAGCTGATTGCTGAAAATGTATGTCAGTTGACAAAAATTCAATATTGTGCTTTAATTTCGGCTTTGTGGACACACTAAAGACCTTGATCAGGTGAGTAATAACAGTTGTCTTATCGATGAGGATGCTCAACACTTACTGGCATAATGAACAAGATTTTAGTTCTCCAAGCCATTACGTGACGAAATCTGGTTGAGTCAGGTGTTAAGAGCAAGCACATGGTTGAAATGTGTGTTAAAGCATGAAACTTAAGCTTGGTTGAATGTGTGTCAAAAGCATGAAACTTGGTTGAATGTGTGTTAAAGGGCAAGTTCACACGGAAATTAACCTATTTTTCTTGTACTTTTTCCACATTAAAAGTGTTAACCTAGAAGTGTCATAGACAAAAATATCAAAATATCACAATTAATTAACATATTTTTCGCATTAAAACGATTTATATTTTTCACATTTACCAAGTGTTCTATTTCCACAACAAAAACACCATGGCTTATGCCCCTTGCAATATGACGTCATTGGTGCCAATTGATAAACATTATGACGTCATCATGCTTTGTTAGAGCCGCTTCACGTGGTGTAGGTCTAGGTGTGTGATTCTAGCGTCTCAGATGCCAGCCAGCATAGTGTTATGCTGAGTCACCACTGCGCCGGAGTGTGTCGTAGGCCATGTTGTTTTACCGCAAACTTGTACTTGATATCTTTTGCGTTGAGAATAGACAGGGACCAAGTTGAATTGGCACCAATTACGTCATAATCTAAGGGGGATAACTCAGGCCTGTTTAGCTCGAAAAACGAAGGCCTCATAACGGCATATCATTTTCACACTATTGTGAGCTTCCTACTTTCACTGTGAAAAAAATGAGTGTATATTTTGAAACACAGATACCAAATTATTCTAAAATTGCATTTTGTTTAGAAAAAGAAAGAAAGTGATTTTTGCGTGTACACTTCCCCTTTAAAAGCATGAAACTTGGTTGAATGTGTGTTAAAGCATGAAACTTGGTTGAATGTGTGTTAAAGCATGAAGCTTGGTTGAATGTGTGTAAAAAACATGACACTTGGTTGAAAGTGTGTCAAAAGCATGAAACTTGATTGAATGTGTGTTAAAGCATGAAACTTGGTTGAATGTGTGTTAAAGCATGAAGCTTGGTTGAATGTGTGTCAAAAACATGACACTTGGTTGAAAGTGTGTCAAAAGCATGAAACTTGATTGAATGTGTGTTAAAGCATGAAACTTGGTTGAATTTGTGTTAAAGCATGAAGCTTGGTTGAATATGTGTAAAAAACATGACACTTGGTTGAAAGTGTGTCAAAAGCATGAAACTTGATTGAATGTGTATTAAAGCATGAAACTTGGTTGAATGTGTGTCAAACGCATGAAACTAGGTGGAATTATGTGTTAAATCATGAAATGTTGCATTTTGTTATTCGTGTACTTTGTTATATGTGACTAGGCATATTTGGAAACTAAATCGGAAACCTAGTGCAATAAAATAAACGAAAAATTCCATTCCGTATTTTCGGAAAAAATCAGGATATCTTGCAATTAGGTACCTGCTTTCAGTGGCCAGGACGGCAACTCAAATCTTCTTGTGCCAAAACACTATTTAGTGTATCTTGTTTTCACACAGAGTAAACATTAGAGACAGGGCACTTCCAGGTATGTATTGGAAAGGTTCCTGAATGTTTCCGAATGTTTGGAGACACGACTTGTCATGTTGTGGGTACCCGGAACTGATGAGAGTACCAGGTCCATAATATGTTCTCAACAGATCCCGCTTTGGTTGTCGTTAAACCAATAGCTGATCGTTATCCCCGCATGTCGAGGCCCGTGATATGCGTGTTGTTGACGATGCTCATGATCATGATCACGTGCGTGTGCCAAGTCGTGTATATACGTCAGCTCCCGTGACGAACATAGTAAGGGTTGGTTCCCACGGCTCTGTAAAGTGTTATGCCTCAGCAAACAAGGACAATACCTTTCTACATAACTGAGTCACGTCTGGGATTCGAACCCACACTGCCACTGACTTTGTGTGTTGGCGATTAGGTGCCGCACTCTGGCAAGTGTGGGTTCGAATTCCGGACGGGACTCATCCAAAACAGTACGAGAATCTGTACTTTACTAAGAAAGTGTTATCCCAAATATAACATTTGTTACATGGAGCAGTTTGTGTGAGGCGAACGAAGGGCAGTGGGAACTTTGTGAAATGGCGAAAATGAACCATAATATAATGTATGGTAACAACAGTTGTTTTCCCATTACCAAAACAACCTTCTTATCTTTGAAACCCGGGGGCACGGGTGGCCCGGTCGTCTAAGGCGCCGCGATTCGCCGTGCAGAGTTGCGTCCCTTGGGCACGCCAGAAACCTATGATTGTGGGTTCGAATCCCGGTTCTCCCCGATTATGTTCCTAGGTTTGTCAGCACCATACCCGTGCTCGTGGGTTTCACCGAAGTGGTAAACGTCTGAGACCAGCATCACTTCGGGCTTTCCTCCCACATTAAGCTGACACGCCGCGATATAACTGGAATACTGTTAAAAGCTGCGTTAAACCCAACTCACTCACTCGCTCTTTTAAACCCGGGAAGATTCGGGTAGATAAAAGATCTTCAGCAACCCATGCTTGTCGTAAGAGGCGACTGACGGGATCTGGTGGTCAGGCACGGTGACTTGGTTGATGCATGTCATCGTATCCCAAATGCGTGGATCGATGTTCTTGATGTCAATCACTGGATTGTCTGGTCTAGACTCGATTATTTACAGACCGCCGTCATATATCTCGAATACTGCGGAGTGCGGCCTTCACAACAAATAAACAAACAAACATAACTTTTTGAACATAAAAACAATACAACGAATCACATATATGTGAAAGCCCTATAAACATAGTAAAGTGACATTTAGAAGTTGCAGTATCAGTGAAGATAGTATGTAACATATCTATTTCTTGAATGCAAGTCGCCGACCTATCCGTGCAGTTACTAGCATCTTTATGAAGCTACTTGTACAAGAAAAACGTGCAAGAGTACCAAAAGAATTTCCAGTCGACCCGTCCTAACTTCAGTCAAAATACCAAGTAGATTGTCGATTCCATTACCACATGACACAGTTGTATCCATGGACATTTATAACGTATAGTATCTGTACCACTGTTCTTGTAAATTGATGTGTGTAGCTTTAATTATATCATAAGCTGAAGTGTTCGAGTATGTTGCCCAGTTTACGACGAATCACGATATCTAATTAACTTTGCAAAAGTGATATAAAAATAATGAGGACTAAAATTGTTTATAAATCCATATATCTGAAATACTACTTGAAAGGCAACCCTCAAATGCTAATCTGTAGTTTATGAACAGTATGATGTGACGCTGATTGATGCAATACGTGGAACGATACGTGTATATACATGGCGAGGGGAATCGAGTTGAAAAGCTGTGGTATATCGCTGAATTGTTTGGGGTGTTCATTTACACACACACAAAAAAAAATTAAAAATTACCAATAGCACACGTGCGTGTATGAATGACTCAGCGGAGTGATCGCGCAGACTCCACCGACATCAGCAACATGTAAGTCGTGGCTTCATCCATATGCTCCCTTGGTGTTTGTTCAGATGCAAACACAAGGGGACATATGGCACAAATCAAATTAGGAATTGCTTCGGACTTATTGTCATCAGTAACCAATATAATCTGCTTGAACTTCGCTACTTGAAATAGTTTCATTGATTCTTGGGTTCAGAAAAGCATCCTTAGTCATGAAATACCGCCTTTTGAACAACTGAGGGAACACCTTACTCCGAGTTAACCATCAGTCAATTGTAGCCAATTTCGAGGTTAACAATCACTTTAATATAGACTATTTCGTCGTTACTAATCAACGAAAAAGACGATTTCGAATACACCTACCGCTACGTGATGACATATTACCTACTTTGTATTTTATTAATTTCAAGATATTATGTAGAGAAACTCCTTGTTCAAATTTGTTTTTCGATCCGTTCAGAAACGAGGCTACTGATTCAGCG
Organism: Haliotis rufescens; assembly: GCF_023055435.1. Classification (NCBI taxonomy): domain Eukaryota; kingdom Metazoa; phylum Mollusca; class Gastropoda; order Lepetellida; family Haliotidae; genus Haliotis; species Haliotis rufescens. Next base: position 1,752,510 of record NW_025964024.1, read on the forward strand.
ACATCGCTTTTATCACTGGATTGCCATTCATGAGTGCAGCTACCCATTACCCTGTAGCCTGTAATAGCCACAAAATATGCCATACGGCAAAGTCACACATAAAGTCTGGCCTCAGTCAATACCGGTAATACCAAAGTTCACGTGTCTGCCAGAGCAGAGCACGTCTCGTGGTGACCCGACGTCTGACGTCACAGAGGACGTAGTTAATGCTTTCAGCTTCCCTGCAGTCGATATACCTTGATGGTAAATCCCTACCCTCCAGCTCATGATCGATACAGATTAGTCAGAAGCTTTACCTACACTTCACTGGGTCCGTCACTTTCATGCAGGCATTAACCTGTGAGCTACTTAACGTTCACATACATATTTACACTGGGATTGTCAGGCACTAAAGCGGACACACAATAGGTAAGTTAACCATCATCTCAGTCTCTGCAGTAGAAGATCTCAGCCGTTATTTACCGATACCTCGATGAGATACTATGAGTCTTTGACATTATGCCGATTTCATTTTTTCTCTACGTTTAATGTTTTATTGACGTTTTATTCATCTTCTTCTAATATCATCACCATCATCTTCATCTTCATCTTCATCATCATCATCATCATCATCATCATCATCACCACCACCACCACCACCACCACCACCACCACCACCACCATCATCATCATATTATTATTATTATTATTATTATTATTATTATTATTATTATTTATTAAATATAATTAGCAATATCCAAAACGTCGGTTTTGATATATTTCGCTATATTTGTTAATTGTTTCATTGATGTTTTTGATTAAATATCCCTTTGGGAATTCAGGATCAGAATAGTGCCCAGCTTCCCTTAACTGTCGCAATAGCCGTGTAGAAGGTATATCCCAGCTGACTGTGTGTCATCACTCCCCGACGGCGTGGAAGCTTTGCTCGTGTTATTAACCATTGGTTTGGCTAGAAGACTCACTTTTTTACTGTTCGTCGTGATATAATTGGAATGTTACTACTGCGCCGTTCACCCACTCATAATTGATTAATGTCACTAAAATATACTTCCACAGCCATTCTAAAGTAAGATGTTTGCAACGTTCATCGAAAACGTATATTTTGCAGATGACGTTAACGTCGCCGCAGTCTTGAGATGAAGATTTGGTCAGGACCTCGTCAACAACGACCCTAGGGGGAACAAGGTGCTGCAGCGATGTCGCGCACTCAACGCACTACCAGAGACGCAGCGGATGCTCCTGGCGTCCCTCTTAAGCTACCACTGTTACAGGACATCACAGGCTCGAACCAAGTGATGCCACCATCTGCAGCAGACAATGCGAATGATCAAACTACAGCCCGTGTCAACATAGCGCGTCTCTCCCAGAACGAGGCTCTGTCGCTCCTGCACCAGTACAATAGTATAGTACTTGATGATGCCGCGGGGCCGCAGACTCTGCCACACATCAAAATTGCTATGAGAACGGGAGGGCCGAGGGCAGTCCCCGTGAGAGAGAGGATAACAACAAAGAGTCTTGAAAGAGTTGACAGACCCGGAGCGATGTATTTCACCGAAGGTCTTAGCTCCATCAGTGAATTCAAGGAGCCTCCTCTGGCCATGCGCAGACGAGACATTTTAGGTGCCAATATGCCAGATACGGTACGAATAGCTCGGGAAAGGAGCCATGTTACAATAGGTGTGAACTGTTACCGGGCACGCAGGCAGAGACTTGGAGCCAGGGCTCCGCGGACCATGGGGGTCAAAAGCATGGTCCTTGAGCCGGGGTCAGTGACGGCTAGTCAGATCACGGCACCTCTTGCACTTCCCCAGAAAGTCGACATGGCTGACGCATGGGAGGAGAGGTCCGTGAGAAGTGAGAGCCGGATTGCCCGGATGTTAAAAAAGATTGAGGAGAGGTACGGTAAGGACGTGGTTGAGCACGCCCTTCCTTCTACCCCAAGTGTCCAGTCCGTGGACTTTTACACGTCGTCAACAGCTGTTACGACGCCGGTGAGAACGCCGAGACGAACGCCCGTGAAGGAAAAAAAACCCACCAAAACACGCCTCAGTGTTGTGTCCCTTGGACAGTCTCTCTCGGACCTTCCCCGTAAACCCCGACCCTCTGTCAACATCCCCAAACAAAGCAAGGACATCAACTATAATCAAATAGAGCGATACAAACAGCATGTGACGGAGAAGAAGCCGAGTCGGTTTGAAATGAGGTACAATGTGATTAAAGAACACAAGCCAGGCCTTCACTTCCCGTACGGGGCAGAAAAGAAGTCATTTTTCGGGCCGGTTAAACCGAAGGCAAATACCAGAAAGAAACGCCAGATTGTTGTGTCGCTTTCAGATATGACTGGGACCCCGGACCAAGACGAGGGCGGGTCTGATGAAGACGCAAACAAACCTGAACCAAAGAAATCACAAAATGGAACATTCCATGTGGAGGGGGTGAAGGGTGTTGGGACAGGGCAAAGATTGTGGTCTCCATCTAGTGTCAGTACATCAGCATCAGTAGCTAACCCTCCTCCCAGTGTTGAGGTTGGACTGTATGACCTCGAGTTCCCACACATCAAAGACCCAGCAGCCATGTTTACACTGGACGAGGAAGAGGTCGGCGAGAGTTCTAGACTACAGGCCCCCGCGGGAGAACATCTCTCTGACGGAAATGCGTCTACGGTGTCTAGCTCCCTTCTCAGCGTCCCGCCTTTGGGTGCGGGGAACGAGCCTCGCCCACAAGAGGAACTGATCTGGGGGGAACGTCCTCCAAGAAAAGATAACCCCGTGGTTGATGATGGTCCATCCACATCTAGGAAAGTTCAGCCGTCTCCGGAGGTCAAGGTCACAAACATTGAACTCTATCCGGGGTCAGAGGATCGACCTCGACCTACCATCAGTGTCAGTGTCAGTGACAGTGACGAGGTGGAGGCAGACATTCAGAGACAGAAAGAGTCGAATATTGAGCCGAGACTTCACAGTAAAGCGGTGGATCCAGGGACTCACGGTAAAGTGGGGACAAAGGAACACAAGTTAAGTGATGAGGATGATGAGGATACGAGAAGCGAATCCAGGGCTAAGGAGAAGACATCAGCTGTGTCTGTCCACAATCAAAGCATCACATTTATTTCTCCACTCGAGACACAGGCAAATGCCAAGAGGCAATAAAACTGATGTCGAGACGTACTCAAGCAGGGTCCCATTTCACGATGTTACGATCTTATATTGTAACCGTTATTACGGTGATAATGTTGCTTTATGGGACGGACTCGTTTCCAGAGCATTTCACTACTAGAGCAGTTCACAGGGCGTGTGCCCAGCATAAACAATCTGCTAGTAGAGCATTGCATTGCATGAGCAATGAGTGACTGAATTAACATTGTTTATACCACATCAACTATTAGCTGTGATAGGACAGTGTATAAAAGACACAAGGGTTATGTATTTAACAATTACATGTAAAACCAATAATACTGTATTATTTAAAATGTTGTGTTTGTCATTAGACAGTGTTCAATCTTTTAAAAAAGAAGGGGGCGGTCGGGTAGCCTAGTGGTTAAGCGTTGGCTCGTCAGGCCGAAGACCCGGGTTCGATTCCCGACATGGGTACAATGTGTGAAGCCCATTTCTGGTGTCCTCCGCCGTGATATTGCTGGAATATTGCTAAAATAATGCTCATGCACTAAACATTTCATGGAAGCCGGTAGTTCTGTAGACCAAAGCAGATATGCAAGCTACCCGGCCAATTTGCACGTTGCGCATGACAGTATTACGTTCCTACACCCCCGTGAGGAAGCGGAGTAGAATAGGTCTTCAGCAACCCAAGAGACGTCTAACGGGATTGGATGGTCAGGCTCGCCGTCATATAGTTTAGCTGAGTGCGGCGTTACACAACAAACACACCAGGGCAGTCGGAAGACTCTGATATAAGCGCGAGTTTAAAGTTAATTGGCTTTTCACCCCACTTCAAACACACATGCAAAGGTCAATTCCAGGATAGAATAGAGACGGACACTAGCCTTCGGAATGAAGCGAGTTCATATAAAAGATTACGCGGATGTCAATCGATAAAATTATCCTAAGTAAATTAATATACATTCATATTTTATTTCCACTGGTAATCGAGTAATACCTACCTATTTCAACTGCAAGTCTTTCAATACAGGCACTGGGGTTAGTCGGTGTTCAAATTCATTGCATGACTAACTTATGCTTTACACGTTTGCTGAAAATATGTCAATGAAACCAAGCTCGGACATGGACACCAATAGATCTTGGACCTGTCAAGTGAATGCCTGTGAACGCGAGATCTAAGCGTGTGTGTGTGTGTGTGTGTGTGTCTGTCTGTTTTTACAAGTCCGACTAATGCCGATTTATAGTGTTAGCCCACTGAGATACCATGATGCAGTTAAACATGGATACCCCACTCAGACACAGTATACTGACTCCGAGCATACCAGTCCTTGGTGCCGTTGTACAAAGCGATCTTAGTGTTAAGGTGATCGTAACTCCCATACCTCACCATAGACAGTCGTAGCGCTGAGGTTGTTTACAACGGTACCCTGGTGTTAAGCCCTTCATGCTGAGCGCCAGGCAGGGACACAAGTACCATCTTTTAACATCTATTGGTATGACATGGCTAGGGTTCGAACCACAAACCCTCCACTCTCTGGAAGGTGCGATGTCCACTAGACCACGGAGGCGGAGCGCCAGGCAGGGACACAAGTATCATCTTTTAACATCTATTGGTATGACATGGCTAGGGTTCGAACCACAAACCCTCCACTCTCTGGAAGGTGCGATGTCCACTAGACCACGGAGGCGGTCGACATTTAGAGAGGAACAAACAAATGGATGGCAACCATTTTAGGCTATGTGAATAAGCAATTCCATCTGTGAACTGAAAAACTAAGTGTTCCATATTCCTTAAACTGGTCCTGTTGGCAAATTGGTGATACACACATTGTCAGCACATTACAGTACACAACATGTGTCTGCCTCACACAAATTAAGCTGTATGTTCACGTGAGTTGGGATCACCACTTTCAATATTATTTCAGTCATGTGGCAGTGTGGCAGTTTAATGTGTTTGAGGGATAGACGCTTATTATCGCTTGATAAAACTCACGAGCCGGATACGGTTTTGATAGGCCAAGGATCATAATTGGGACAAATATGGGATTTGAACCCTGGAATCACAGATCATTACATGGTTAACTAGAATGAACACATATTGCAGTAATCCACTCTCTATTACCTTAACAGTTCTGGTATGGTAAAAAAAGGCAGACATTTTGGAGAAATTTCCAATGATCTGATGCTGTTTACCTTTAAAATGCTGGCTAGGGTTGTAACGATACACTTTGTTGCAATACATTTAAATAGTAAGGAACGAAGGAGAACAATATAACATACTTAGCACAGGGTTAACATATCTCCTTAAAATATACTTGTATCAGATTGTATCAATACATGACCTCACAATACAACACTGGTATCATGGCAATGTATTGCAATGCAGGGAACAATCAATGAATTGTCATGCCCTTTTGCTGATCTTAATTAATCATGTTAAGAGCTAAGGTTTAAGAGTCTGAGCAGAAAGGCCATGGTGGTCACCTCCTGTTTTAGCTGCTGAGAGTGAGGGTATGTGTGGGCAGGATTTTACACTTCCAGTAATGTTACAGCAAAATCATGACTAGTCTAACACATTGTACCATTTGTGACAAGAGAACAAACTAGCATACTTACAAACCATCCAGCCTTTGAAATTCATGCTAGTCTGCTAGCCTGAGACTACTAATTTGTATTAAGGACTAGTAAAAATCCGGTGGTAGTAGCATTTGAGGGCTATACTTCTGAACCAGTGAATCAATTTTTCAATAATTTTACAAATTGGAACGTATAAAACTGACAGAAAAATTAAACATAGCAATCATTATTATCTTGTTCAAGCAGATCTACCGTAGCTATCATTTCTGAGGACTAGTCTGGACTAGTCTTAACCTGAATTTCTAAGGCTGCAAGATCTTGGAAATTCGAAGTGATGGGGTACTTACTGAGTAATTACAAGGAATTCTGATGTGACCTTGCAGGCTAGTGAACGCTAACAGGTTTATTATGAAGGCCCATCAACCAGCTCATTTCACCAACCCAGTTTTGATTAAACACTGTGCAGAAAATAAAGACACATCAACACATATTATATAAGTAATGCTTTAATAACTGCCACACAATGGCAGAATAACATATAATATACACATCCACGTCAGCCTGACAAGGCAACATCCACACAGTGGTGTGATTGGCATTAGAAGGATAAGGAGGGGGAGGAAGTGGGGGTGGGGGTGGATGTCAGGGAGTAGATTGGCTCTGTTCCAATCACTCATCTTGGGTCCTGCTGAAGTCTGTGTTGAACACCTGTAGTGCTTTGATGGTTGTAGGTAAACAACAACTGCTTACAAAGGTCATCTCTCAAAACTCTGTTTGTACTACAAGAACACTTGACTGTATTAGTATAATGGACAATCAAAATCTATACTTGAACTTCCATACAGGTTTGCTGTAGGCTTAGCAATGAGATCAGTTCGAGAACTGAAAACAAAGTGATTCGGGTCTACGGCATCATGACTCTCATTTACTAGCATACACTTATGGCACAAAGATTGCTTAATGGGGGAACAGAGTACAGCATTTAGATAAAAGAACACTGATGCACTATTTTCAGCCACCTATCATCTTGTATCATCCACTATTTAGTTCTGGTATTGGAATAATTGTTACATGCAACTGCTGACAAAGTGACCAGAGGTGCTGGAAGGTAGCCAATCTGGTGATTGGTTCACATGGAAGAGAGCACCGCTGGGCGCCATTTCCACAAGGCAATGTTATCTCTAAGTCTATGATAATGTATGGGAGTTACAATCCTCCTAGACCAAAGATTGCTTCAAGGAAAGGGGCCCAAGTCAGTGTTAACATTCCAGGCTTGTACCCACACAAATACACTGTCATATAGGCTATATGCTCTTGTAATTTGGATATCAATTGTCTTTATTTCCTCAAAATACATATGAAAAGAAAAAGAATGAACAAAACAAATCAACATAATAACAAGGATGACAATTAATTTGTCAACTTATGGCAAGATCTAGAGTGATGAAGGCATGTTTCCTGTATATATATACCATTATATATCCTGACTCTACACTAAGCACAAGACTGAGGAATCACTCTGGACACAGCAAGTTTTCATATTTCGAGGGTGATTCATGCCTAGTCAAAATAGAAATATAGGTTTGCAATAAATGAATGCATATGCATATGATCTGATTTGAGACAAAAACAAAAGGCATTTTTTCCCAATAGTAAAGAGAATACACTCAACCAACATGTCAAAAGTCAGTGCCAGAGACTAAAATGCTATTACTTGTCAGCCTTAAATGCAGTTTACCTTCTTGATCGTGTTCACTGAAACTACTGAGGTCAGTATGTAGTATCTTAATGTCCTAATTCTGTCTTTTCTACACAATCACAAGTTACAAACTGAGAAAAATATTTATCCTACACACCCATTTCTGCATGCAAATTGAATAAAAAAGTATGGCTTCATTTTGAAAAAAGAAGTTATTTAAAAAAAAGTTATGTAACTGGTGTTCACTCAGCCAATATCTTTAACAAAACATGACTTCCAACTGGTACAGGGTTTCCTGGGCTGGATGAACACCTACACATAACACACACAACAGATGATAAGAATAAAACCAAAACAAAACCATAAACAAGTAATCTACATTCAATCCAAACAAAATAACAAATGGTTAAATAATAAAGATATTGCTGACTTCAGCTGTCAAGAAAAACAATATGAACACTCTTCTATCAAGACTGAGGGCAAATCTGTCAAAGAGAGGAAGTCCCTACCAGGCAGCCATAGTATTGTCAACACATATAGAGGCTCGCATCAACCTCAATGTCCAGGAGTGAGTGAGTGAGTTCGGGTTTTACTGTCAGCATAATTTCATCCTTATGGCTGGGGACACCATGAAAGGGCTCCTCATACCTACCCATGTGGGGAATCGAAACTGCATCTTCAGCACGACAAACCGTTTTATCATCAATTAACAAACAGTTCTTAGCAGCTAAGGGAGGCAACTCTGTACAGCAAGTGTTTCAGCCCACAAGTCCACCAGCCCATAAGTCCATCCTGCTCTCTCTACATCAGTAGATAACCTCTTATCTCGTGCATCCTGTTCCAAAATAAATCTCCACCTATCTGCCTACATTGTGTTGATTCCCTGTGTCCCTGCATAACAACTATGACATTACTCTGGATTCAAATATCCTCCATTTACTGACCATTTTCGAAACTGCATACATTTTCCTGAGAATTATGGAAATACTTTTTCCAAACTAAACAAGGGAGCCAGTGTTCGAAGCTCCTTCAAAACTGCAATAGGTCCTGAGATGAACATTTTCATATTGTCAAGGTCAGTTTCAGAAAATATGTTTGAAAATTTACAATTTTTAAATGCTGGGGGGGCTCTGTTTAAACATCGCTTCAACGGTTTCTGTACACTTCATTATGATCTTGGAGAAACATTATTTCACTCTTAATCTTCTTGTTTACTTGTTTATACTCAACCTTTAAAAGGAATAATCAGATATGTCATTCGATTAAAATATACACTTCCGTATTATGAGAATCAGTTCTGTGTAGCATCATGATCATCATAAGATAAAAATATCGCTATCAAAAGTGGATAAGTATATAAGCATTGTTCCTTTGTTGTTTTTGTTGTTGTTAAATGCAGCACTCAGCAATATTCCAGCTATATGACGGCGGTCTGTATAATAATCGAGTCTGGACCAGACAATCCAGTGATTGACATCATGAGCATCAATCCACGCAATTGGGATACGATGACAAGCGTTAACCAAGTCAGCGAGCCTGACCACCCGATCCTGTTAGTCCCTTTACAACAAGCATAGTTGCCTTTTACGGCAAGCATGGGTTGCTGAAGACCTATTCTAACCCGTATCTTCACATGCTTCCTATCAAGATACATTCGCAATGGTAAGCATGTTTTTCAAGACTGTGATCTTATGTTAAATCTTGAGTACATTAGCATACATAATGACGAAAAACATTTTTAAAAAAACAATCACAAAATAAAATGTGTTCTTTGCGATAACATGCATATATTAAGTGTTTCATCATGATATACAAAGCAAAAAGCTTTTTTGTTACTTTGAACACATATCAAAGCATCAGTTGTATGTATCATTTACATCATGTATATTGCCAGTCCTGCCTTATCTCGGGCACCAGGACAAGGAAATATGGTTTCCCAAGTCCTCTGAAGCAGTCTTAAGAAAAACAAATTTCTAAGGCTGACCAACCCTCAACAACTGAGCAAAACCAGTTTATATAAATGATTCTCGGAAATACCTGGTCCTTACGTCTGACTATCACACTGCGATCTCAGTGGCAATGACCAACACCATAATTATATGTGTGTATCTGTGATTCGTTGACATCAAACCTACGCCATTGACAGCTCATGAGCTGCAGCATAGTGTCCGGTGACGTAGTGGAATATCTGCCGTTCAATGTCCCCCAACAGACTGCTGGCGCCGATACGGAACAGATTTGGTTTGGTCCAATCATCTCCCAGTTCCTCCTTCATCATTGAGAGCCAGGTACACGAATCTTTGGCTGTCCGGATCCCCCCTGCAGGTTTGAACCCGACCTGTGATCATACAACATCCGGGGTTAATATAGTTGACATGTTGAGACCTGAGGTTTGTTTGTTTGTTTGTTGTTTCACGCCCCACTCAGCACTATTCGAGCTATATGATGGCGGTCTGTAAATAATCGAGTCTGGAGCAGACAATCCAGTGATTGATATCATGAGCATCAATCCAAGCAATTGGGATCGATGACATGAATCAACTAGTCAGCGAGCCTGACCACCCGATCCTGTTAGTCGCCTCTTACGACAAGCATAGTCGCCTTTTACGGCAAGCATGGGTTGCTGAAGACCTATTCTATCCCGGATCTTCACGGTTCAGACCTGAGGTGAGAAACAGCTAGGTGTTTGTGTGGCTGCTTGTACTAGTCTGGCTTAATGCCGATTTGTTGGTGCTAGTCCACAAAATACAATACCCGCAGTTTAACATGAATACCTCACTCAGACACAGTACACTGACTGTGAGCCGACCAGTCCTTGTTTTATGCCCTTAAAAATTCAAACACAAGTTTTGAACAACATTGTGCTGCTAAATACCAAAAACAATTGTTAAGACTGAAGCTATTCAGAAGATATAGAAGCTGCCAAAGTAGTAGTAACAGAATTACTTCCCTTGACCTGTTAACATTAACCTTGACCAAATGATATGTGGGCCTACAGCATGACTAGATGGCTTGTACAAGCTTCATTCCTGACATTACACTCTACAGAGTTGTGTCCCTTCATATCATTTGGTATAATTCAATATTTACTCCTATGAAAACTGCAGAAAATTAACCTGCTGTCTCATGGACTGTGACAATTAATGGCTGTAAACATGACAGAGTTGTGTCCCTTGATAAGATACATTTGGTATAATTCCATATTTACCCTTATGAAAACTGCAGAAAATTAACCTGCTGTCTCATGGAGTGTGACAATTACTGGATGTAAACATGACAGAGTTGTGTCCCTTAATAATACACATTTAGTATACATTTATTTACACTTTTGAAAATTGCAGAATATTAACCTGTTGCCTTATTGTCTGTGACAGTGTCAGGCCGTGAAAAAGCTTAAGCATTTGATTACTAGATTTTGCATATATCTCACCAGGTAAGTCTTACGCAAGGTAGTGGAAGGACAGTAGTATCAGGGTAGTGGTATTACCATTATCAATCTCATTAAAATCAGGTCTAAGTTCTCGCTGCCGCTAAACAAAGATCTGAGGACATCCCATTACGGATCACATCAGAACGACCTTTCGCGACTTTGACTGACCACTGAAAGGACTAACAAGAAGTCGACATCAGCCAATTAGAAAGCAGCATTCTTGAGCTTTATGGCACTTGTTTCGACCTGGCGACTTCCATTTCAGACCACGCTTGAAAGCTATGTTGACACAGTTCACGATTAAAATTTTGAACATTGATCAAACATTCCGGAATGTCTAATATATGGTTGAGATTGTAAGGCAGTGCTTCCCACGTACTGTGCATAGCCTCCTCCGTTCAAATGTTTATCCCACGGAAGTGAGAGATAGACGATTATTTTGATGTTATCAGTCGTAGGGGCTGTAATATCTCATGTTAACATTTTCGAGTTTGCATAATTAGAAAAGACATTCCGACTGTCACTTTCATGATCTGGTAAGCGACGCTTTGATTGGTCAGATGAAAGGTCGTGGCCCGTAATTGGATGTTCTCAGATCTTTGTTAAGCGATAGCGAGAACTAAGATCTGATTTTAAGGAGATTGACAGATTGTAGGTGTTTGTGATGCAAAGTCTGTTCCCCTTATACTTGTTCAGCACCATGACCGCCTCTGTGATCTAGTGGAAGGGCATCCATCCTGAGAGCGGAAGGTCTGGGGTTTGATCCCAGGCCATGTCATACCAATAGATGTTAAAAGATGGAACTTACCCTGTTTGGCGCTCGGCATTATGTGGCTAAAACAAGGACTGGTCGGCTGGGAGTCAATATACTGTGTCTGAGTGGGGTATTCATGTTAAACTGAGGCATGGTATCTCAGTGGGCTAGCACTATAACCTCGGCATTAGCCCGGACAAGTACAAGCAGCCACACACACACGTGCATGTTCATCGCTATATAAGTGATCTGCTGAGACCGCATAGAAATATTTCGGCATATAGAATACATCGTAAATAAATAGGAAATAATTGTTGCTGATAACTCACATGAAATTGAAAGGTTACTTGAAGGTCAATTGGTCAATTTTACGATGGTTCTAGAATGTTGTACAGTGTTGATGGTACCATGTTGTACAGTGTTGACAGGGTACCATGTTGTACAGTGTTGACAGGGTACCATGTTGTACAGTGTTGACAGGGCACCATGTTGTACAGTGTTGATGGCACCATATTGTACAGTGTTGATGGTACCATGTTGTACAGTGTTGACAGGGTACCATGTTGTACAGTGTTGATGGTACCATGTTGTACAGTGTTGATGGTACCATGTTGTACAGTGTTGACAGGGTACCATGTTGTACAGTGTTGACAGGGTACCATGTTGTACAGTGTTGACAGGGCACCATGTTGTACAGTGTTGATGGTACCATGTTGTACAGTGTTGATGGTACCATGTTGTACAGTGTTGACAGGGCACCATGTTGTACAGTGTTGACAGGGCACCATGTTGTACAGTGTTGATGGTACCATGTTGTACAGTGTTGACAGGGCACCATGTTGTACAGTGTTGATGGTACCACGTTGTTCAGTGTTGACAGGGCACCATGTTGTACAGTGTTGATGGTACCATGTTGTACAGTGTTGATGGTACCATGTTGTATTGTGTTGACAGGGTAATGTTGTACAGTGTTTACAGGGTACCATGTTGTACAGTGTTGACAGGGCACCATGTTGTACAGTGTTGATGGTACCATGTTGTACAGTGTTGATGGTACCATGTTGTACAGTGTTGACAGGGCACCATGTTGTACAGTGTTGATGGTACCATGTTGTACAGTGTTGATGGTACCATGTTGTATTGTGTTGACAGGGTAATGTTGTACAGTGTTTAAAGGGTACCATGTTGTACAGTGTTGATGGCACCATATTGTACAGTGTTGATGGTACCATGTTGTATTGTATTGACAGGGTAATGTTGTACAGTGTTGACAGGGTACCATATTGTAAAGTGTTGATGGTACCACGTTGTTCAGTGTTGACAGGGCACCATGTTGTACAGTGTTGATGGTACCATGTTGTACAGTGTTGATGGTACCATGTTGTACAGTGTTGATGGTACCATGTTGTATTGTATTGACAGGGTAATGTTGTACAGTGTTGACAGGGTACCATGTTGTACAGTGTTGATGGCACCATATTGTACAGTGTTGATGGTACCATGTTGTATTGTGTTGTACCTTAAAGCTGGTCCTCTGGTGGTACTCCCGTATGGCTCTCACCATCACCAGCGCAACGGGGAATGTTGCGTTCACTCCCTCCTTCCCAGTCGATGTCTTGATGAAGTCAGCACCTGCACAGACATCAACTTCTCACTATTCAACATAAACACTTCACCCAATATTTATGTGGATCTTGGTGATTTTGTTTGAGAGCCAGAAGTCGATTTCGTTATGTGATTTTGATTTTGGTCTATGCATAGACTTGTTACCATGGTTAGTCCAGTCAAAATATAACTCCATAATTGCAGCCTAGTTCAGCAAGGGTTGAAACTGGACATTTAAAATCAGGTAACTCCTTTGCATTGGGAAGATGCCCCCATCCCCCTCCACACCACCCCTTCACAAGCCTCCCCATCCCCCTCCACACCACCCCCTCACAAGCCTCCCCCTCAACACCACCCACTCACAAGCCTACCCCAGCCCCTCCACACCATTCACTCACAAACCTCTCCCCCTCCACACCACCCACTCACAAGCCTCCCCACCCCTCCACACCACCCACTCACAAGCCTCCCCACCCCTCCACACCACCCACTCACAAGCCTCCCCACCCCTCCACACCACCCACTCACAAGCCTCCCCTCCACACCACCCACTCACAAGCCTCCCCCAGCCCCATCCACACTACTGCCTCACAAACCTCGCCCAGCATCCTCCACACCACCCTCGCACAAGCCTTCCCCAGCCCCCTCCACACAACCCCTCGCAAGCCTCCCCCATCCCCCACCACACCAACCACTCACAAGCCTCCCCCATACCCCTCCACACTACCCACTCACAAGCCTCCCCCCTCCACACCATCCACTCACAAGCCTCCCCTCCACACCACCCACACACAAGCCTCCCCACCCCTCCACACCACCCATGCACAAGCCTCCCCTCCACACCACCCACTCACAAGCCTCCCCTCCACACCACCCACTCACAAGCCTCCCCCAGCCCCATCCACACCACTGCCTTACAAACCTCGCCCAGCATCCTCCACACCACCCTCTCACAAGCCTCCCCCATCCCCCTCCACACCACCCCTCGCATGCCTCCCCCATCCCTCACAAGCCTCCCCCATCCCCCTCAAAACCACCCCTCACAAGCCTCCCCCATCCCCCTCCACACCAACTACTCACAAGCCTCCCCTCCACACCACCCACTCACAAGCCTGTCCCAGTCCCTCCACACCACTCACTCACAAGCCTCTCCCTCCACCCACTCACAAGCCCCCCCCCTCCACCAACTCACAAGCCTCCCCCTCCACACCGACCACTCACAAGCCTCCCCTCCACCCACTCACAAGCCTCCCCCTCCACCCACTCACAAGCCTCCCCCTCCACCCACTCACAAGCCTCCCCCTCCACTTATTCACAAGCCTCCCCTTCACACCACCCCTCACAAGCCTCCCCTCCACACCACCCCTCACAAGCCTCCCCCTCCACCCACTCACAAGCCTCCCCCTCCACCCACTCACAAGCCTCCCCCTACACCCACTCACAAGCCTCCCCCTCCACCCATTCACAAGCCTCCCCTTCACACCATCCCTCACAAGCTTCCCCAGCCCCTACATGCCACCCACTCACAAGCCTCCCCCTCCACACCACCCACTCACAAGCCTCCCCACCCCTTCACACCACCCACTCACAAGCCTCCCCCTCCACACACTCACCTGCCATCATGCACACCATGCTGGCCTTGTACACATTCACCATCGACCCCAGCTCCCCGGTGGCCAAGATCGTCTTCATGTGAGCCTCCCCACAAGCCTCCCTCATCAGCTTCACCTCTTCGTAAATACCTGAGAAAAGAAATAATTGTTATTTTTACTAGTCGGCACAAAAAATCAGCTACAGAGTAGTGTTAATAATGGCAAAAGTGATAGTGTACAAGGAAATATAACTGGTCTTGGCAGACTTACACTGATTATATAATGTATGGTCTTAAGTGTGAATTAGACATTCAGTGTCAGTTAAATGCAGCCGTACAGCAAATAACCAAATATGTCATGTGGGGGGAATTCAAAGTGGCTCACGTTTCTCACTAGAAGGTTACTGTGACCTTTTGTTGTCAAAACATTGCCATCACCTGTCACACGTCGTATGTACAGTATTCAAATTAAAAAAACACTACAATAATATGGAAAGGCATAGTCAAAAAGCATATTTTACTAATCACCTTACCTGTAACTGCGACCTTGACCTCACCATTTCCAATAAGGCCCTGCCCAATGGGTGACATGTACCAAGTCTCATTGACCTACAGTAAGTGCTTCTCATTTTTGTATGACCTTGACCTATGCTTAGAACTTGCTGTCAAGGCCTTAGTTTGTTTGTTTGTTGTGTTTATGACAGTGTTACATAGCTAATCAAGTCTGGACCAGACAATCAAGTGATTGACATCATGAGCATCGATCTACACAATTGAAATATGATGGCATGCATCAACCAAGTCAGCGAGCCTGACTACCTGATTCAGTCAGCTTAACACTTCCACAGGGATGATTAATGTCTAGTCTCCAGACCTGTAAATCATAGTTACACACCTTTCCAGTTGCCTGTGAGTGCATAGTGCCTGTTGATGACGATGTCTATCTCGGAGGCTCCATCTGCTACAGCTATTCCGATCTCCTCCAGCCTCGTCTTCAGGGGCACCTGTCCCGTGGGGAACCCAGTGGCAACTAGACGGGGAGGAAAACAAAGAATCAGTTCAGACTGGACTAATTTAAATGATAATGTCAGCCTGGAGATGATAACACTGACACAACTGCCTGACATGACAAGTTGCACTAACCATGAGGAGGAGCTGGAGACATTCTTCACAAGGTCAGAGTGAGAGAGTTAAAGTTTAACGTCACATCGGCAATATTTCAGCCATATCGTGACGATTAACAAGTTCAGAGGTAGGAGAAATGGAGACATAACTTCCGGAATGAAGCTAGGGTTGCATATCATTATTATTAGTAGTAGTAGTAGTATTATAATTATTTTTATTATTATTATTATTATTATTATTAATGGGCACTTCATTTTCATTCTCATCTCCCGGGAAAGAAAACAACACAAGCAGCCTGTGAGGCCCTAGAAAGTTAACAGTCACATTACCATCTCATCCTACCGGGTACCCATTCACTGCTGGTAAACACAGGCATAATTCTTATTTTTGATTATGACCTGGATAATTTAGGACATTTTTTAGATAGACTGATGATTTCCTCAAAATGATATTTTTGATCTAAAGGCTTCCTCTGTTCGAGTCAGAAGTCATTTAAGTTAGGCCATCAAATATTTTCAGAGGGCCATCTTGCCCTTTTGATAAAGCACCCAGCAGTCTCTCAAAACCTTTTGTGTCAAATGACTTAGGAAGGCAAAAAACGTAAATAACATTATTTCTTAAACATTTTCAGCAAACTCGATGTCACCAGCTTCCTACCTGATGCAATAGGGATCTGTTTAGCATTGGACTTCTTGAGCACAGCCGCACAGTCGGACACTCTGTTGGCGTACACACAGACTGCCCCGACAGTGATGCCTTTGTCCAACATGTCCATTGCTTTCAGCAGGTCCTCTCGGATCGGTTGTCGGGCTTTGAAACATAACCGTGACACGTTGGCTGGCGTGTCATCCCCAGCCAATGTTGTCAGATCGATACAGGTGACTGCCCGCAACAGCCATGCAGCCTTGAAGAAAAATAGACATATCTGATTGATTTGTAGCAAATTCTAAGCAGGAAGCAAAACCATAATGAACTCTCTCAAAACTTCTTTTCACCTTGACTGAGTCCAGGGAGTCCAATAAATAATTATATAAGATAATAAATCGCAAAGAACAACATGAACAATGACGAACGAAGCATGGTTTATTTCACAATAAGACATTGTTCTATCATGGCGTCATTTCTGAAGATTCGAACACACGCTCTCAACTTCGTGACATCGTAAATTGGATGACATTATTTTAAAGAGGGACATGCCTATTGAGTTGCTCCCCATAGATCTAGCTGGACAGCCCAGATGAACACAATGGCCGAACGATCACATCCAAAAGTGGGAGGAATATGACAACCGGTATTGGGAGAAATGGTGCAGATAATTGATGAGAATGTTGTGAGAATACCAAATTTAACCCACCTGTACATAAAAAGAAGTAGTCCCACATTGCTGGGGTCAGATTGTATTCGGGGAGTCATCATTATTTAAAAACTGGTAAATGTTTTAAAGCTTATACAAGTTATTGACATTCTTAAAAAGGCTATACAAATGCTGAAAGCTCATATAAGAAATAATGACTCATGGTTGTTGTTTATCATAAAATAAAACACTGCAGGGAGAATAAACCACTCAGAGCTGCCCTCATGATTTATTCTCCCAATAGAGTTTTATTGTACGATAACAACGACCACTTGTCGTTTATTTCTTTATTAGGTGTCCTTGCAGGCAATATGAGAGTCCTGTAAAGTAATGAAATGGTGTAAAGTACTCAACATGTTGATAATTTCTTTAGAAAGAGGAATGAATCAAAGATCATGTGGACAGTGGTCATGATTGATGGATGAAATAACAGACACCCATAACTGCTCTTGATGCGCTGTAGGTACAACGAATATTATTGTGCGTCCCTAGAGACGCAGTGAATCTTTTTCTGTGTCCATTCTCTATATCTGTGCACACTGGACGCACAGCTGTGAGTCGCAGAAACCCTGATGTATTGCTTGTTGTTTAACGCCACACTCAGCAATAATCCAACTAGATGTCAGCAAACTTTTAGTAATGAAGTCAGGACCAGATGATCAAGTGATTACCGGTAATATTATGAGCAGCGATGAACGCTGTCGAGATCCGATGCCACCCAATAAACCAAGTCACAGAGTCTGACTTCCTGATCCTTTAGTCACCTCTTACAACCAACACTGCTGGGGAGAAATTCGTACCAGAATCCACACAGGGGCTCAAAACTAGTGACCACATTATTCTGACCACATTGTCTCGCATCTCTTTTCTATTTCAGAGTCAATGTCTTGAGCAATACATCACAGAATTTAAGTAAGTGAGTAAGGTTTTACACCACTTTTAGCAATAATCCAGCAATATCACAGCAAGGGGCACCAGAAATAAGCTTCACATGTTGTACAGGGATTGACTTAGACCGCAATTCTGCGATATTCTCGCATAGTTGTCATAGATATTGCATCAACATTCCATCAGCGCCATTGAAAATCATGTACATCTTTCAATATTTTTTGCAATTGCTCAATATTATCTTCCGTACCAATAAAAGTAAAAAAACATTTGAAATATTTCTAGTGGCCAAACGGTAAGACGGATTTAGAGTTTTTAAAATATGCTACGATAGGTTTGCTTCCAGATTTGTTTATGAAAACTGTGACTTTGTCATTCAAATGTAACTCAAAAACATTGTGAATGTCAACAGTCTTTTCAACTTTGGGTTACTTGTAAACATTTTCTGGCTGCTGCTCATGGCAAACACGCTGCCTTCTGTGGGAAAAAAAAGGGGTAATTGTTGCTAATTAAGCAAAAGAGTGAACTAGGAACAATAAACTATCACTTCTAATTAATTGAAAATTCAATAATTGTTCCTTCAATACATTACACACTACAGATGGAAATAGACATCAAAATTGGTGAAAGCATCGTGTTTCATTTCATTCTGGAATGTAAATAACATATTTTCGCCAACAAACTGTAACACCATTTACCATGTTTACAACAGTCGCTATTTCCGGTCATTACTTTTAATATATTAAATTACCAAAGACCTCGAAATGTGATAACTCCAGATTGTTGTCTCCTGCATGCCAATGACATGAACAGCTGATGGTGGTAAACACGCTTCCTAAACTATCCATAATTGTCCTAGTGAATAATTCCTCTGGAAGTCGACAATGAACAGAAACATAAATACAAATGTAATTTTCTTTTCATACTAATCAGTGCTAATGCTTATATTTTTAAATATTTGCAGTGGAATAATAATGTTCACAAATTGGATATCTGAGGATATATCTATTTAATCAGTATCTAGTAACATTAATTGCAACATAATTCTAGCCATAAATACCAAAAATCAACAACAGTTTTCACTGTGTGAAAATGAAATATCTCTGAAAATTAGAAAAATCTCATCACACGCCCCAAAATCTCATTGCTTTTGGACCAGGGGAGATTTTCTGTTCTGCGTTATTATTTACAGCAGACAGTACAACATACAGTCTCAATCATCTCTGCCCATTCAAACTCGCCCAATCATGCATCTTCCACAGCTTGTTTTCTTTGTTTACAGTCATACTCATTACTGTTTATGAGAAATTTTCCTTTTTTCAGCCTGTTTGTTAATAAAATCATGTTTTTTCTCATCAACCACACCACGCCCGATTTAAAACTTCCCTCACATATTCATTCATCAACTGTTCAGTATCGCTTTGACACTTGAGCGTCAGTAACGAGTCGCTTACTAGAAACATCATAAATATAGTTGTCTCCCTTTCAATGCCTGCTGCGCAAACGCACTTCCAGTTTATTTCTGTAATAGACTGTGGCCAAGTATGTCGCCAATTTATGATACGAGCAACTATGTATTTCTTGTTATTAAGCAGTATGTGTGAGAGATGAAAACAGAGAGATAATCACAGATGTAGGTTTGAAACTAGTAAATGACCATAAAACTTAACTATTCACAACACAATATAAAAGTGGGCTAAATATCACCAGCAACTAAAGGTAGGCCACCATACTGGGGACCATGGGGACTTACAGTACCTTTGCTACCTGCATGGACCCCAGCAGGATTGACACCATCCCTTTTGTCACTGGTGATTATTGAGAAGGTTAGCCAAAGATTAAAACAAACACATATTCTACGATTAAAACACTGGTATATATAAAATACTTACATACGTGGGCTTACATACCCTCTCAGGGAGACAATAATTTTATGCCACTTCAACCCCCATCTGGGTTCAGCCTCTAATAATTGCAGTTCATAATCATATACTACCAATTTATAATATATATAACTTTCTACATCAAAATTTATCAATTAATTCAATTTCTTTCAAAAATTCAAGAACTAAATGAGAGTTTATGCTGAAAAGATAAACTCTCATTTAATTTTAGGTTATCCTGCATATTTTATTGAAAACGATTAGAGATGAATTGAATATGATTAAAATATGTACTCGCTCGGTAGGACGAGCGTTTGTTCAAATTTTCTCGCCCTGCACATGCTGCCACTTGTCAATACGAACAGACGAGCAGATTTTTCAAGCCCTGTTGCACACATTTGCCACTTTGGTTAAACCAGTGGCTTTGGTAAAAACTATCAAGCATCATATTCCATACTAGTTGATCCGGGAAGATCATATAAGAGACACAAGTCTGCAAAGTTAGTTACTGCGTTTTAGATCACTGGAACGCCCAGTCCCAAATTCCCACTTGAAACAGGATACCACTACAGAGTCCATTTGTAGAAAGCAATGATTTATATTACTAACATATCACCAACCTGCCATTGTTTCTTCACTGTCCTCCGTGTGCCCAGAGTGTCTGCCCGACGCTTCACAGCTGCCAGGTTAATGTTGACATTCTGAAACCAGCTCTCATCTACGGAGAAGCAAACATTCATTACAATAGGTGAGGTGAAATAGGGTTTCAGTGAGTGAGTGAGTGAGTATGGGTTTACGCCGCTTTTAGCAATATTCCAGCAATATCACGGCGGGGGACACCAGAAATGGGCTTCACACATTGTACCCATGTCGGGAATCAAACCCGGGTCTTCGGCGTGCCGAGCGAACACTTTAACCACTAGGCTACCAGCCCGCCCGAAATGGGGTTTTAGGTCACATTCAAGATAATTGCACTTATATAGCAACATGTGTGCGTGCTGTGCGTGCGTCGCTCGTCCTTACTAATGCTGATTTTATAGCGCTAGTCCACTGAGATACCATGCCGCAGTTTAACATGAATACCCCACTCAGACAAAGTATACTGACTCCCAGCCGACCAGTCCTTGTTTTAGCCACATAATGCCGAGCGCCAGACAGGGTAACAACAAGTACCATCTTTTAACGTCTTTTGGTATGTTTATTGTTTATTGGTTTGTTGTTTTACGTGGCATTATTCCAGCCATTTGACGGCGGTCTGTAAATAATCGAGTCTGGACCAGACAATCCAGTGATTTACATCATGAACAACGATCCACGCTTTTTCAATCGATGACATGCATCAATCAAGTCAGCGAGCCTGACCACCCGATCCCATTAGTCGCCTTTTACAACAAGCATAGTCGCCTTTCACGGCAAGCATGGGTTGCTGAAGACCTATTCTACCCTGGATCTTCACGGGTCTCTTTTGGTATGATGCAGCGGGGATCTAATCCCAGACTTTCCGCTCTCCAGGCAGACACTCTACCACTAGGCTACAGAGGTGGTGCTCATTACAATAGAGTAAGTGAGTAGGCGAATGAGTGAGGTTATACATAACTTTCAGCAATATCCCAGCAATATATGAGCTGTGATCATCAGAAATCAAAACCAGGCCTTTAGCTTGACAAGGGAATGCTTTAACCACTAGCTTACCTCACCACCCACAGTAATAGTTTTCAGTCAGATTCTCTTCACATATTTTCACCCCCCTCCCTGTCCATGAGTCTTTGAAATGATGCACATGGCCTGAAAAGTTGTTGAGTTGCTTTATAGATTGCAAATAGACAGAATGGTCATCTGCATCTTGTGCTTTAGGGCAGGTCTGCCATTCTGATTCAATTTGACATGAGCGTGGTTAATCTTCAACCTGTGTCTCCTCATAAACGATGAGGCTGATATAAAGCTGATCATAAATTGCTGACATTCATAAAGAGGAAAAGTGGGTTTTAGTCAGAGTATGACGAAGATTCAGAATCAGACTTTGACTTTGACAATGCACCACACTTTGACCCTCACACCATTCATCACACACATAGCCACATGATCATCAATGCAGTTCTTCAAATGACTTGTAATGCAGCCAGGGCAGAGGGCAGATTAGATTGTTGGTGTAGTGATCATGTTACATCCAAATATGTGTATATTGCATCTGAGTTTTTTGTAAGTTTTTTGCATGTTAAAATTGTTTGGTCATTTTTCTCTTTGATTTATGATTCCAGAACATAGCTACAACAGTACTAGTATCTGTTAACAAAAAACACACCTTTAATATCAGCCTACATTTTTCATTGACACGTTACCTTGGTTCCAAGTATTATCTGACAAATTCTTGTGTGCGTTGCATAAAACATCATGTGACTATAATTTACTGTGTGTTGTGAATATAATAGAAACCCCTGTGCTCTAAACGATGATTTGATTTTTTCATGATAAATTCCGACTAATCCAAACATTGATTTATGGTCTGTATTTAATTTTTATTCAGCATAATAGGTAGCATTGTTGTCTATTCAAGGGCGGTTGGGCAGCCTAGTAGTTTTCTGAAAATTCTTTGTGTAATTTTTGTATTATTTTACAATCGAATCCCTGGATATTATGTGTTTAAAGAGTCGTCAAAACATGCATGATGCACTTATTCAAAAACCAATTCATGCCAACTTTACCATGCGTATTAATTTTGTGCCTCCGAGTCCCCCAAATGTTTTGTCCCCCCCCCCCCCCCCCCCCCTCTCTCTCTCTCTCTCACACACACACACATTTAATAACTGTCCCTGACACGTGTATAGATCTGTATTTTTTCATCTTCATGAATGATCTGCGTAAAAGGAAACAGTAAACAAACTGACAAGCATAAGGGTCAACACCTACACATCCAAATACTGATCCACGAGTACAAGTATGGGGTTTGACAAGTGAAACTCATACCGCGTTCCTCTGTTGCGGTGTTCCAAAGATACAAAACTATCAGATATAGGCCTGTGTGTCACAAGATTTGGTTGTGTAGATGTGCTTAACCCATATACCAGACCCCAGCTGTAGGGACTTGGTCTACTTAGGTCAGGGTCGTTCCCATATCTCGTGAATCCTTCATTTCTCTCTAATTTATGCAAAATACTTTTGCATTGTCAATGCCAGACAACAATTTGTTGAACTTTCACATAAAATGTACAACGAATCCCTAATTATTCAACGACACAGACAGATTGATTACTGACCGAATTCAACTCCGGGATTCCTGGCAGCCATCGTGGATCGAAATGGGAGGTAACTCTAAAACATTAAACGTCTTCGCATACCACACACATTTGCCCCTGGCGAACCAACACACGGAAATTCACAACTTCGCATATTTGGATATGACTGTCATTTATCAATATATAGGAGCTGCAGATCTAACATTTGAAGGATATACATATTTCACTATGCAAATAATAAGTAATTATTTAATGTAATTGTACGCATTTTTTATGGTGTTTTTTGTTTGTTTGTATTGTTTTAATGGGGCACTGATCTAAAGCAATTCCCCGGGACTGGTTGTTGCCTTGTTATTGTTTTTTTCCCGTGGGTACCCGGATGATAAGGCAGAAACCTAGACTAGTTCGCAACCTGTGCTGCGCAATTCGTAAGAGCATTTGTCACTTTTATTGATATAGTATAAGGGCGTATGGTCACATTAATCAACAAAATTAAATACAGTTTTGGAAATGATAAGGAAAATTAGGTATCTTGTGGGTAGCATCGGTAATGGTGACGAAGTTTTGATAAGACACTTGCTTGGTAAGTGTGCGATTTTCGTTTACACTTTTTTGACTTGCAACACAAAGTAAATATTTCTCCTGAAGCCTGAAGATTCAGTTAAAAATATGTCCATCTGTATTATCATGACAACGAATTCCAAACATTTTTTATGTTTAATATCATCACCAAGAGACTCAAAATGTTACCAAGAGACTGAAAAGTACATTTCTATATTGTTTGGCTTCTAATCCAACATAATAATCTGTTGTGATGTTTTTAGGCCCTATTGGTCGTCTTAATCAATTTTGGATAATCTGTTAAAGAAATGGACAGATTTTTCAGCCAAAATGACTGAAATATTTACACATTTTATAAATTGCCTGAGAGAATCACATTTTACAAATTGGCTGTAATATGCAAAGGAAAAGACTTGTGAAAACAACGTCTATCGTGCATCGAAGAATTTTCCAACCAATCTGTCCAGTGCTACTGCAAATGAAGGAAAACAAAATGCGAATATCTTAATTACAACCTACCAAATTTATGTGTATAGTTTTAGGCAGCTTCCTTGTTCGAGGAATGTATCCGTGAATATACACACAAAGGAACAACATCCCAAACGTCTGTAGCTGTAGCTGAAATGTATTCGATGTCACGTGTCTCTGTAAAAAAATTTTTTAAATATATATATCGTTTCGGGATATTATAACCCGTGTTCGTTTCTCAACTGATCACTTAGATTGTTTCGCGTGTTTCACATAGACGTAAAGTCTGAAAGGTCGGCTGAGAAAGCCCACGTGACAACTATTTTCATAACGTCCACGGTTCCTTAAAAATTCCATTGAGCAATGAATCAATATATTATCGGTTAAACCTTTGAACAAAATATGTTGTTTTTACATCGGCACTTCACGCCATGATATGAGTGTATTCCCTTTGTTTTAGTAAACCTAGACATGTAAACACTCACTTTTGGCATATCCACCGTGCAAAATAAAAGTGATTAATCAATCAATGTATTTTCTGTTAATCCTTTGATGACTACGAACGATCCGCTGATTTACAAAAAAATAAATCAACTGATCATTCATCTCTTGCTGGACTGGCCACGTGCGTATTACATAACACACATTTCACCTCACTTCAAACCTGGATTTAGATTGAATAATTACCCCCGACACAATAAATGCCACATGGGAAGTTTCCTCAGGTATTCGGATTGGTGCTACCACCAATTATACCTGTAATAAATTCATTAACTGAGCATCAAGTGAATGACGACAAATACACAAGTGTAGGGTTACACCAGAAAACAAGGGATGACAAGGGAGTTATTATCGTATTATCGACGCAATCCGAAATCCTAAAAAGGCTTTCACTGCATTGATACTTTTTTTTAACTATAACAATCAGGGGTATTTTCAAATGACGACAACCGATGAACTCCGCCGTTCTTTTTGTCTGTTTGTTTAGGCTGAAGAAATTAATTAACATGCGCCCAGGATCACGAAAACTGTTGTCAATAAAGCACAAGATACAAATTGATCAGAACTAATTTTAATCACACGACTACTCAACAACACTCAACAAAATTTACATGTTAACTTTTAACCAGACGACAAGGTAAGGTACGACCCTTATCTCCCCCTGGAAGATAAGGGCGGGTAAGGACATGTCACATGATCCAGGTTTGATGATACAGCCTGCATCTACTTGTGAGTCCAGCTGTGTTTCTCAAGAGCTCTGGCCAAAGTGAACCTCCTTCCGCACTTGTGACAGACATGTTGCCTCTCAGTGCTGTGGTACTCCTTCCAGTGGTCAGAACAGGTCTTAGTGCTGGTGAATGTTTTGTTACACTGGGTGCAGGTCAGGCGTTCAGTGACGCATTCCTTGGCCAAACACGTTATCCGGTGACGTAGTAACATCTGGATATTGGGGTAAGACATGCTGCATCGAATACACTTGTATTTCCCGGACGCCACACTGTCCGGCGTGGGTCTAGTCAAGTTGGGTGTGAGTACAGGATGTGCTGACTGGGTAGCGGCGTGGGGCGAGTAGTAAGCGGAGGGTACGGGTGTGGTTCTCTGGATGACGTCACGGTGTTGTTTTTCGATGAATGGCGCCTGTTGGTATTCTGTCGTCTGCCTATACTGTGCGGCTCGTGCACGCGCTGTTGTCTGCCAATACGGCGCAGCTTGTGGTTGTTCTGTCGTCTGCTGCTCACCTGTAAGTTGTATAGATGTCTGCTTGGTGAACACAGCTTGAGAAGGTACATCCTTAGCGGAGCCAAGGGTTGATTTAGAGGTATCCTGAGCCTTTCCTGGGGTCGATCGAGACCGCCATCTACTGTTGTCTTCTGTTCCAGAGAGATCGATGACAAGTGGAGGAGATTCATCAGTATCATCTCGTAGAAAAGGGGAATGATTTTTCTCCACAATTGATCCATCATCAAGGCCATCTTCGATGTACTCAGATCTTTCAAGTGTAGATGAGGTGGGGGGTCGAACCCGGGTCTTTGGCTTGGGATGTGGAGAGTCTTCAGTAGGCAGTTCATCTGGTAGGTCGATGACAAGGGGCGGTGTACCGTCTGACTCATCTCGCAATGGAATGTCCTGTTCCACGCACACGCGGATGGATTCACGTCGACTTTGGGCTTCTGCAATCTGCTCTCCGATATGCTTCAATTGTTCAAGACCAGAACGTACAGAGCCACGGGTTCCAGCTGTAGGTTTCATTTTCACAGCTGTGACCACGTCCGTCTGGAACTTGGCTCCCATCTGTACTCTTGGTACAACGTTGAAACTTCTGAGTGATCCGATAGAGTTGGATTTCTTAATTCGGGTTTTCTTTGGATTTGGTTCTCCTGGAGACATTTTGTCGTTACCGTCCCTGTAGTATTGCAACATGGTTGCCTTGTCATCGGAACATTTTTCTGGGCCGGGGACTTGGTCAGATACGGTCTTCTTGGTACCAAGGGATGGAACGGTGACATTCCGTCTAAATTTTGTCCTCTTCACTGAAGTTATTGGTCTGGGGAGATTGGCATGGCTGTTTGTTTCTAGTCTGGTCCACGTGTTGGTGAAGCTGGGCACTGCCGGGCGGGGGATGTGGATGTTCTGGTGGTCGACGGCCCTGTGGTGATGGAAGGATATATCGGCCAGATTATGTGCGGTCGACAATAACGCTCGGCTAGCATAGCTGTGATCCGCCTCGTGTGAGATGGGCTGCACGAAGGCATTCCAGGGTCCATAAGTGTAGTTATGGTTACGGATGAAAGCTGTGGACGTGTAAGGTGATGGCTGGCGTGGGTTCAGTAGACGGTCAGGACGTGGCCAGTCGGCAAGAGAGGGATATCCAGCAGCCTGCGGTTGGGACAAATCATGTCCCAAAATTGGACGGTATGACTCCTGTGGGTATTCCGGACAAGGGCGTGTTCTGCGCATGACTGGGAAATAAATCATATAACCGTTAGTGTCCCTTATTGTTAACATGTCTACTAAAGTACACGCAAGTACACGGACCACCTAGACGAACGCTTAGACTTTGAAAATATATAATGTCGATAGAAACAAGCTTAAGCAATTACAATTAGCCTCAGTGAGATGGAAGATTCTGAACGAGTGGAATATCTAGACTTGCTTCATTTTGGGCTATGACACCACAGTATGGGCTGAATGAAAGGGAAAATAATATTGTTCAGGGACTGTGGCAGACTATAGGGTATAGTACACTGTATAAATGATATGTGATATTTTCTTGTATTTAAATAACCAACCAGCTTTAATTGAATGAAAAATTAATTCTACACTTTAATACGTATTGTCACACCATTGTATAGAATGTTAAGAGTACATATGTGGATAGTATAGGCATATCGAGTTCAGCTGATTATGCCAACCGGTCCTGGATCTATAAGCACATCCTAGATAGAAATGGTCAGTTATGTATACCCACCAACACTCCTTCTGTGGCACGCAGGTTGAGTCACGCACTGTTCACGCCAAATATATACCCGGTTGAGTCCAACCTTTGGTGGTCGGCGTCTCTCATCTCTGTTGTTACAGTTAAACCCACTCTCTCCCCACTGCCCCCCCCCCCCCCCCCCCCCCCCCCTCACAGTCCCCTCCCTGGATCAATGTACCATGCCACCACTGACTGATCAGTACTGATTGGTAAAACAACAACTGACCAACCCCTTCTCAGATGAATAGAGCGCTAAGACAACAGTGTGAGGTTATGATGACAACACGATTACCTTAATGACATTGTATCAATTTTTTTATTAAAACAAAGTCACATGCTAATCCTTTTGATGTCCTCCACACTTAACTCGGTCTTACGATTTGGAGACGGGTTTGGGTTGTTTTTGGAGTTGTTGGTTTTTTTTGTATCATGACACCCCTCGGTCTTCAACCAGTTTTCCATTCGTGTGTTACACGACATAAACTGCCTAGAAAAGGAAGTATCTTGTCACTTTAAAGTAGATTTTACCAAACAATTGAAAACGTTACTGGACTGACAACAATCACCGAAACACTGCAAAGTGAAAGTACAAAACACAACTATGATACCCGTATCAAATGTTTTGTTTGTTCTATGTTGAGCCACCACCAAATGGGTGGACTTTCTTTTGAGTACAGATAAGCAGATGCTTTACTTGATTTATAATATACCTTCTTAACAATCCGGAAAGACAAACCTTATGATAAATTAATCTTGAACAGATTCAATTATTCTTAAGTTTATCTCATCTGTTAAATTATAATTTCCATTGAATAGTGTTTATATAATAAAAACCTAAAATAGAAATATCAATTTGATCTGATAACACAATAAATTGGACATTGTAACAAATAACGAAGACTATCGTTGTGGTGGTGGCTACATCCACGTGCGGAATTATTATGACTTAGCCATATTTATCACCATAAAGACAGCTGCATCCCGGCTTACAATGGGTATTTAGATTGAACATTGCATTACACAATTTATAGTTTTATGTATTTTTTTCTGATAAACTTGTTTAAAGGCAGACAGACATTCAGTGCAGCTTCGTTGGCATGTCAGGTTAGAATATGTCCCCAGCAACCTACGCTGGTCGAAAGAGGCGACTGTAAGAGGTGGCTAATTGTGAATATCAATCACTGACTCGATTATTTAGGGCTCAGTCGCACATTCAGGATTTTGACTGCCGTCCTTGATAGGACCATTCCCGATTAAAATTTGTCAAAAATCTGATCAAGATCCTGTGATTCGTGGCGGGAAATTCACAAATGATCAGATATTGTTCAGGAAGCGTCCAGATTCAGCCGTTCCCAGCCGAATTCGTCCCGATTCTTCCATTCTCAATCCGAATCTGATCCGATTTGTATCTTCCGCATGGTAAAAAACGACCGAATCTGTCCCGACAGCGTCCCGATTCACCCCAATGCGATCCGACAGTGAACCGACAAAGACGGTTCGCATTCTGCAAGGTCTGGACGCAATCTGGACTCTCGACAAGAAACGGCAAGGAACAATTCATGCTCCTTCATCACGACAGCGTCCCGATCCACAGGACACCGTCCAGGCAACACAGGACATTGTTACGATTTTGATCCGATACAGCAAAATCTGTCACGACATAGTCACGATTGTAATCGGTCTTTTCAACTGTTAATGGAAGACCTCGAGCTTCTGCAAATGATAATGCCCTGAAAAATAGCGTTACCCTTATAACAAAGTGTTGTCACGTAGATCAGTCGTCTGTGAGTGAGAACAGGAACACAGAAAGACTTGAATAACCACACAGCTTATTCACTAGTGAATAACAAGTGTTACAAGGTAATTTCCAAAATGAAATGCAACGGCGAACCCAGAAATACGCACACAACGTAGCAATAAGAAAATGACCACAAATGATCAATGAATAATAACAATTTTTATCATGGTTTTACAATTAAAAAGGTCATGATTACAATGGGTCAAATAAGGATAACAGGTAAAAAGAATTAATGTGAGTGCAATAACGAAAGTCCGGAATTTTGTCACTGTCGCCGACTGTCGTGAAACAATCAGGTGTCCAATCCACCCTTGTCAAGTAGATAAGTCGGATCGAGAAAGGGCCGTCGAATGGCCCTGATGTCGCTCTTACACAGGAACTGCCAGCCTTCTAGAAGCGGGTCTCTTCCTGCAAGGGGCGGTCGGGTAGCCTAGTGGTTAAAGCGTCCGCTCGTCACGCCGAAGACCCGGGTTTGATTCCCGACATGAGTACAATGTGTGAAGCCCATTTCTAGTGTCCCCCGCCGTGATATTGCTGGAATATCGCTAAAAGCGGCGTAAAACATATTCATTCACTCACACTCACCCTTCCCGAAACTTCCCCAATGATTAAGCCTGACATGTTCATATATGCAATGGCGAAAACTGAATCCAACTCGCTGTCACCGAAAGCACTAGATATTTTACTAACACTTCAATCATTTGCTGCAGCAGACAATAACGACAAATAGATTTACAACAATCTCCGCTGCCATATAACAAGCAGTCTGCATGGTTCCCAAGAATATTGTTCAACAATGTCGCGACGTTGCACATACTAGCAGATACTAGCGGTTTATAAACTTTAATATTTAACAGTTTAAAGACTTGCGAAATCGGGCTCGCCGGTCTGGAAATCGACAACATAACAATATATCTTGCTGCTTCTTAGACCTTTCACGTTTTATGACTTAGGTTGTTAGTTGGTTGATTGGTTGTTTAACGCCGCATTCAGCAACATTCCAGCTACATAACGGCGGTCTGTACATAATCGAGTCTGGACCAGAGAATCCAGTGATTAGTATCATGAGCATCGATCCACGCAATTGGGATCGATGACATGAATCAACCAAGTCAGCCAGCATAACCACCCGATTCCGTTAGTCGCCTCTTACGACAAGTATAGTCGCCTTTTACGACAAGCATGGGTTGCTGAAGACCTATTCCACCCAGGTACAGAGATACTCATATGTTATAAAAGTATTTATCCATATATCGGCTGGATTGTTTAACAAGCCACTCGTGTCTTTTGCAGTACACTTTCTGAGATTCAACAACTCATGATAGTCATGAAAGTGTGTACTGGAACGCAATCATGCAGCTAAAGCATGTTTTGAGTATATAAAACAAATGCATCATTGTGTGGTCAACCATATGGCATTGTGGGTATATGTTGATTCAGAAACTTGTTGATGGAGTGTCCCTTTATAGCAGTGCCACATGCATCTTTAGCGATGTGTGTTTCGACCGTATAGGACCTGGTGTGTAGCTTGCCAAGTCTGAGACGTGCATGTGTGTAGCTTATTGCAACTAAGTCTGAGACGTGCGAGTGTGTAGCTTAAATAACTGCAACCAAGTCTAAACCGTGCAGGTGTGTAGCTTACTGCCACCAAGTCTGAAACGTGCAGGTGTGTAGCTTACTGCAACCATGTCTGAAACGTGCAGGTGTGTAAACTTATTGCAACCAAGTCTGAGACGTGAAGGTGTGTAGTGTACTGAAACCAAATCTGAAATATGAAGGTGTGAAGCTTAAATAACTGCAACCAAGTCTAAAATGTGCAGGCGTGTAGTTTACTGCCACCAAGGCTATAACGTGCAGGTGGGTAAACTTATTGCAAACAAGTTTGAGACGGGCCGGTGTGTAGTGTACTGCAACCAAGTCTGAGACGTGAAGGTGTGTAGCTTACTGAAACCAAATCTGAAATATGAAGGTGTGAAGCCTAAATAACTGCAACCAAGCCTGATACGTGCAAGTGTGTAGTTTACTGCAAACAAGGCTGTAACGTGCAGGTGTGTAAACTTATTGCAAACAAGTTTGAGACGGGCCGGTGTGTAGTTTAAATTACTGCAACCAAGCCTGATACGTGCAAGTGTGAAGTTTACTGCAACCAAGGCTGTAACGTGCAGGTGTGTAAACTTATTGCAAACAAGTTTGAGACGGGCCGGTGTGTAGTTTAAATTACTGCAACCAAGCCTGATACGTGCAAGTGTGAAGTTTACTGCAACCAAGGCTGTAACG
This sequence comes from Haliotis rufescens, assembly GCF_023055435.1. NCBI lineage: Eukaryota > Metazoa > Mollusca > Gastropoda > Lepetellida > Haliotidae > Haliotis > Haliotis rufescens. Next base: position 1,784,347 of record NW_025964024.1, read on the forward strand.
TGCAGGTGTGTAAACTTATTGCAAACAAGTTTGAGACGGGCCGGTGTGTAGTTTAAATTACTGCAACCAAGCCTGAAACGTGCAAGTGTGAAGTTTACTGCAACCAAGGCTGTAACGTGCAAGTGTGTAGTTTACTGCAAACAAGGCTGTAACGTGCAGGTGTGTAAACTTATTGCAAACAAGTTTGAGACGGGCAGGTGTGCAGTTTAAATTACTGCAACCAAGCCTGAAACGTGCAAGTGTGAAGTTTACTGCAACCAAGTCTGAAACGTGCAAGTGTGAAGTTTACTGCAACCAAGTCTTAAACGTGCAAGTGTGAAGTTTACTGCAACCAAGTCTGAAACGTGCAAGTGCTTCGTGAACCTTATAGTTCGAGTGTTTAGATAAACATAAACAGCGAGTTTGATTGTTTCCGTTACTTTTGTCTGAAAAGACCGGAATAAGTATCAGTTTGGCGTATGTTGTCAGTGTTCTGGTCAGCACCATACCCGTGCTCCTAGGTTTTACGAAAGTTATAAACGTCCACGACCTGCGCCGATCCCCAGAATTAGGTCGACAGTCCACGATAGAGTGAACTACCACTCAGCACGGCGTTAAACCAATGTCACCAACTCAGTGTGCGACAACACAGGTTACCGGCAAAGTGGACAGGAAAAGAGAGCCCGGTGATCAGTAAGTTTAGTACATCGGGCGAAATGTGTTACATATATGTTTCATCAGTGATTGCAACAAAAAGAAATATTTTGCTTCCTTCGAATATACCCATGAAAATTGCATGTTGAAATTTTTTAAATTAATACATTTGTCCGAGACTACCCACAACACGAAAGTTTCCGACCATATGCGTTTCCAGAATTAAAATTGGACGTGTTGATACAATTCTCATTGGCAGTTCTTTTTAAGGTTACATGCACTCGGCGTATTTTAGACAGCGTTCATAAACATTACAGAAAGACGATCAATCCTGTGACAAATATTTATAATGGGAAACGAATTAATCGAAGTTGGGGAGCTTGTGTAAGAGATCGGCGATTGCAATATTTAGATCTTTCTGTCATTAAGACAAATTTCACACAACTTCTAAACTGTTGACTGAAGTATTCCGCAAATATTTAAGCAAAATCACAAGAAGACACCCAGAATGCAACATTGGCATCGGCGAGTGATCATGTAGGAGGAGAATCAGAACCTGCGAAACTTTTAATTCGCAGGCTGCAAATTGAGACTGTAAATGGCATTATTGCATCACTTCCTCAATTAAATTTTTTTTGGTGAACAAAGCCTTACAAGGCAAATACTATATTTATGTAATAATGACCTAATATTGCATGTTTGTTGCAACGCCAATAATTCATCATATGGATCTGTCAAGGACATTTAAAGAGTTTCTAACCAAACTCCAAGAATACAGTCTACATATGTCACAATTCAGATCAACAGCGTTATTCAAAAGCTGCTCCGTGTTTAAACGAAACCATTATGATGGATATCAACCAGACCGTTACACATAATGATTTAATTACACGGACAGTCAATAATTACCATAACAACTTATGGTTGTCCCCATGAAGACTCTCAAGAGTTGGGTTTGAATTGGTCTTGATCGTAAGAGGCGACTAACGGGATCGGGTGGTCAGACTCTCTGATGTCATCGTATTCCAATTGCGTAGATCGATCCTCAAGGTGCCAATGACTGGATTGTCTGTCCAAGACTCGATTATTTAGAGACTGCCGTCATATAGTTGGAATATTGCTGAGGCGGCGTTAAACAACAAACAAACAAAACGTCCATATTGTACGCTTTTATTATCTGCGTGTAAGGTCGGCGTATGGTACGAGGGGCGTTCAATAAGTTTTGCAACTTCGGCATTTGTGTTTACACAAACAATGTCAAACGATGGCAGGTGTGACACTAGTCATAACATTAGGTTGACACGTGTCATAACAAGTTCCAGACACAACAATAAGTTAGATGGGATGGCTTCATTTACATAAGGGTGGTCACAATCATGGATTCTCTCAAACATGAATAAAGTTCCTTACCATGTAAGCAAATTAATGTAAAGCAAAAGAAATCCATGATCGCATGTGTAAAGTGATGGGTAAGGATGCTCATGACTATTCAACAGTTTGCCGTTGGTCTCTACAGTTTAAAAGGTATTGGGAGTCCATAGACGTTGCCCCACGGTCAGACATGCCTTCAGATGCCACCCAACCGGAAACCATTGCTGCTATAGAAAGAAGAATTTTGTCTGACCGACGAGTGAAAGTATCTGAACATTCTAGGGAATTCCAAATATTAGTTGGAACTGTTGTAACCATTATTCATGAGCATCTTGGTATGTCCAAGGTATCTTAAAGATGGGTACTTAGAAACTTCAGAGCTCAAGATCGCCACCATAGAACTGAAAGTTGTCGAGACCTCCTGGATCACTATACTGCTGATGAAGCCGGATTTCTTTCTCGTCTAGTGAAAGGTGATGAAACATGGATCCACCACTGGGACCCAGAAACTTAATGGGAATCCATGCAATGGAAGCACCCCAATTCTCCGCCTCCGAGGTAGTTTCGCATTCAACCATCGGCTGGCAAGGTAATGGTCACCATATTTTGGGATGCAAGAGGCATATTACTGATTGATTACATGCCACCAAAAACTACAATCAATGGACAGTATTATGCTAATGTAATGAAAGAATTGCGAAAATCTATTCGCCAGAAACGCCGTGGGATGTTAACACGTGGTATTCTACTTTTGCATGACAACGCCCCGGTTCACAAGTCGAGAATTGCACAGACAGCCATATTTGAATGTGGATTCGAACAGTTAAATCACCCACCCTACAGCCCAGACTTAGCCCCCAGTAACTATTTCCTGCCCTACGTGGAAGACGCATCCAGGATGACGAGGACATAAAGGCTTCCACAGAGGCGTGGTTAGGGGGCCAATCTGAGGATTTCAATAAAAATGGTATTAAAAGCTTGAAGGACAAATGGAATAAGTGTATTGAGGTGAATGGATATTCTAATGAAAAATAAAAGTGCAAAAGATATTCTGCGACTTGGTCTTATATTGAAGTTGCAAAACTTATTGAAGGCCTTATCGAAGATAGTCACATTGTGGGATGCCAATTGCGTGGATTGATGCTTATGATGTCATCATGATTGCCTGGTCCAGATTAGATTATTTACAGACCGTCATATAGCTGGAATATTGCTGAGTGCGGCGTTAAACAACAACGAAACAAACGTGGCGAGCGAAGGCTTTAACCACATTCAGTTTCCCGGTGTTCGCACCGTCATGTGGCTGTAGGTATTCAAATGAACACCGAGATCAGTGTGTGCTTCGAAAAAGAAATAATCAAACATATATCGGTTACAACATGCGACGTATATTTTAATTTCCCCCCCCCCCCCCCCCCGCGAATGTGTGGTGAACCTCTATTTGGCACTCATTTTTTAAAAAGGTTTTTAAATTAATGTAGTTCGGTCTGGGTTTTTTCATATTCTTTGACACGATGTCATTGCAACAATGTAACCGATGGACTCATCTTGTCGCCGACCCAGAGAATCTGTACAAGTGTCTTGTGAAGTATTACAACTATTTTTAGACATTAGTAATATGGAGGAACCACATTTCGATCTGAGATTAGGTATTGATTTTGTGAGACTGAACACGGCCGCCACAGACATGACCTTCCGTGTTATGTCAACTAGTGCAGCTATGGACAGTGCGTAGTGCTGCCTATGGCTACTCACTGTCACTCTCGTGGCCCGAGCCTCACCGCGCGGATTCCGGGAAAAAGAGGCGCCAGGACACAATGTTGGTCGCAGGAGCTGACTGATACCAAGGAAAGGGTGAATACAATGTATCGGGTTGATTGTGAGCCATCGTACCCAGAATGCTTTGGTCGTTGCTCATGATATCAACCACTAGTTGGCCTCCATACCTAACTCTGCATAACTTAACCCCCCATAGCTAACTCTCAATAACTAACCCTCCACAGCTTAACCCCCCACAGCTTACCATCAACAACTTAACCCTCCATAACTTAACTCCCAACAATATATATATATATATATATATATATATATATATATATATATATATATATATATATATATATATACACACACACACACACACACATAAGGCGAAAGTATACACTCTGTTCTGTATGATATTAATCATTCAGGAAAATGCATGCACTGTGTTGTTCTGTATAATAGACTAACGGGCAAAAGAAACGCCACCAAACAATTTATTTGGTCTAAAACAAAACAGACGCAAAATTTAGTAACAGTTGATATCACATTATAAAAGAAACAATTATTCAAAAGCGGTATTTGAAAATGGGCAACAGATCCGGTGATCTGGCTGTCCACTGTAATACGGTCACGTGGTTGGCGTTCAGAAAGTCGCTAGTGACTCGAGCTGTGTGAGGGGTGGCGTTGTCCTGCTGAAACAGCGTCCATGAGTGTCGTTGCAGGAAAGGCAGTACCGCAGGCCGCAAAACCTCATCAATGTAACGATGTGCAGTGAAATTGCCGTCGATGATGACCCGATCTGTCTTCTGGTCCCCGCAGATGCTGCCCATATCATGACACTACTACCTCCATAAGGCTCCACTTCTTGGACGCAACAACGTACTGTCCCTTCACCACGTCGTCGGTAGATTCAAGTCCATCAGACTTGAAGAGCTGGCACCTACTCTCGTCGCTGAAGAGCACTCTTCGCCAATTTCTCCTCTGCCACTGCTGTACAGCCCTGGCCCGTCTCATTCTGTGACGTCGGTGTAGAAACGTTAACGTCATGCCCTTGAAAGGTCGATAGGCACAAAGACCATATAGGCGGAGTCGTCACTCTAGCAACGGCCCTTCCACTGACGTCCAAGGCTGGGTGACATTAGGTGAAGCACCCGTAAATACCGGGCTACCTGTGGCGTCGTGACCTTGGGTCCTCCACTCCTCGGCCTGTCTGCAGTACTGTCAGTTTGCCTGTGATGTGTGACAAGTCTAGCGATGGTGCGCTTGAAGCAGCCAATGATCCTGGCAACGTGCTCCCACGTCGCTCCCATCTGCACCATACAATGGCTCTCTCCATCTGCTCTGCAGTTAGTAGAGGCATGTTTCGTTGTTTTAAAAGTTTTCATGTGATGTGAGAGTACAATCCTGCCCATGTTTTATACCAGAATTTCATACGGGTAACTTTGTGCATATTTTGCATTTTTTAGTGAATGAATTCACTTTTTCTCGCAAATCACGTGAAGCACGTGCACATGTTCACATGGAATGGGTAAGTTGCATTCCAGCTATGTGTTCCCAACTGTTTTCGTGCTGTTTGGCAAATTTGTTGAAAACTGACGACCATTATTGATTTGGTGGCATTTCTTTTGCCCGCTTGTTTATATATTAGTCGCAAGCTCCGATGTGAATACAGTTTGGCCCTAAGTTCATACTTTAATAAACTCACACAAAGTGTAAGTCAATTTTGAAATATTTAATTCAGGAAAATGTATACACCATGTTGTTCTGTACAATATATAATTCAGGAAAATATACAGGACAACATAATGTATATCATTCAGACCAATGAATACACTATGTTCTTTTCTGGCTAATATATATCATTCAGGCTAATGTTTACACTATATTGTCCAATATAATATATATCACTCAGGAGAAAGTATACTGTATGTTGTTCTGTATACTATATATCATTCAGACAAATGTGTACACTACATCCGTCCATCTGTCTCCACAACCCTTGATGGACAGCAGTGTATATATACACAGGACTACAAACCTTTTATGAAATTCACCCGACAGTGCGCATGAATCCTTTGTGGAAAATATCACACGTTCATCCAACACACAAACTGTACCTGTCATCCATGATATATCTGGCATCAGTAAAACCTGGTGATGTTACGTGTACACTATGCCACACCATAGTACCGGACTGTGGAATACATGTCATCATTGACTGTGAAGGACCCATACAACAGAGAAATCAGATGTGCGATCAACTTTCTTTACTGCTGCATATAAACTACAGTAAACTACGGTTATAACGAACTCAAAGGGACGACTAATTTTAGTTCGTTATAACCGTAGTTCTTTATAAACATATATACAGCAGAACTACAGCAAATAGTCGGGACCAAAAAACTAAGTTCGTTACATCCGTCAGTTCGTTATAATCATGTTCGTGATAACCGTAGTTTACTGTATTTTCTTAACTTTTGTGACCGGGATGACACTGCAATGTTGAACTGTTTGCTTGGAAGAGATCACAACACTTTATGTCGTGTTGATTTTAGCACTTGGATAAGATTTGTGTTGGTTGTCTCAAAATTGTTCATATTTGCAGGCTACACTTCAAACAAAACATCTTATAACCGTTACTGTTCACCTGCCTAGAAGGGCATTGTATGTATTTTTTGTTATCTGCGTTTGGTTAATTAGAGGTCAACTATGATTTGACCTAACTTACTTTCATATGTTCTCTTCAATTATTGGAGAAAATAAGGAATGTTTTTCAGTCTACTTTTTACTGATATTGTTCATTCACTAAAAGTAAACATGAAAAAACAGATCAAAGCAACACTTTGATGGAAATAGTATTTGGCTCAAGTCACCATCACATTTCATCACTGATCTACACATCACATTTTATCACTGGTCCACACCTATCATTTCATTTCTGCTCTACACATCACATTTCATCACTGGTCCACACCTATCATTTCATCTCTGATCTACACATCACATTTTATCACTGGTCTACACATCACATTTCATCACTGGTCTACACATCACATTTCATCTCTGATCTACACATCACATTTCATCACAGATCTACACATCACATTTAATCACTGATCTACACATCATATTTTATCACCGGTCTACACATCACATGGTCTACACATATTTCATCACTGGTCTACACATAACATTTCATCACTGGTCTACACATCACATTTCATCTCTGATCTACACATCACATTTCATCACAGATCTACACATCACATTTCATCACAGATCTACACATCACATTTAATCACTGATCTACACATCATATTTTATCACTGGTCTAAACATCACATGTTATCACTGGTCTACACATCACATTTCATCTCTGATCTACACATCACATTTCATCACTGATCTACACACCACATTTTATCTCTGATCTACACATCACATTTCATCACTGATCTACACATCACATTTTATCACTGGTCTACAAATCACATTTTATCATTGGTCTACACATCACATTTCATCTCTGATCTACACATCACATTTTATCACTAGTCTACAGATCACATTTCATCACTGGTCTACACATTACATTTCATCACTAGTCTACAGATCACATTTTATCACTGGTCTACACATCACATGTTATCATTGGTCTACACATCATATTTCATCACTGGTCCACATATCACATTTCATCACTGGTCTATACATCACATGTTATCACTGGTCTACATATCACATTTCATCACTGGTCTACACATATTTCATCACTGGTCCACACATAACATTTCATCACTGGTCTACACATCACATTTTATCACTGGTCCACAAATAACATTTCATCACTGGTCCACACATAACATTTCATCACTGCTCTACACATCACATTTTATCCCGAGCCTACACATCACATTTTATCCCGAGCCTACATATCACATTTCATCACTGGTCTACACATCACATTTTATCACTGGTCCACACACCACATTAAATCACTGGTCTACACATAATATTTTATCACTGGTCTACATATCATATTTTATCACTGGTCTACACATATTTCATCACTGGTCTACACATCACATTTTATCACTGGTCCACACATCACATGTTATCACTGGTCTACACATCACATTTCATCTCTGATCTACACATCACATTTCATCGCTAGTCTACAGATCACATTTTATCACTGGTCTACACATCACATTTCATCACTGGTCTACACATTACATTTCATCACTAGTCTACAGATCACATTTTATCACTGGTCTACACATCACATGTTATCATTGGTCTACACATCATATTTCATCACTGGTCCACATATCACATTTCATCACTGGTCTATACATCACATGTTATCACTGGTCTACATATCACATTTCATCACTGGTCTACACATATTTCATCACTGGTCCACACATAACATTTCATCACTGGTCTACACATAACATTTCATCACTGGTCTACACATCACATTTTATCACTGGTCCACAAATAACATTTCATCACTGGTCCACACATAACATTTCATCACTGCTCTACACATCACATTTTATCCCGAGCCTACACATCACATTTTATCCCGAGCCTACATATCACATTTCATCACTGGTCTACACATCACATTTTATCACTGGTCCACACATCACATTAAATCACTGGTCTACACATAATATTTTATCACTGGTCTACATATCATATTTTATCACTGGTCTACACATATTTCATCACTGGTCTACACATCACATTTTATCACTGGTCCACACATCACATGTTATCACTGGTCTACACATAATATTTTATCACTGGTCTACACATCACATGTTATCACTGGTCTACAGATAACATTACATCACTGCTCTACACATCACATTTCATCACTGGTCTACACTTAACATTTCATCACTGGTCTACACAAAATATTTCATCACTGGTCTACACATCACATTTCATTAGTGGTCTACACATCACATTTCATCTCTGATCTACACATCACATTTAATCACTGATCTACACATCATATTTCATCACTGGTCTACACATAATATTTCATCACTGGTCTACACATCACATTTTATCACTGGTCTACACATAATATGTTATCTGTGGTCTACATATCAAATGTTATCACTGGTCTACACATCACATTTTATCACTGGTCTACACATCACATTTCATCACTGGTCTACACATCACATTTTATCACTGGTCTACACATCACATTTTATCACTGGTCCACACATCACATTAAATCACTGGTCTACATATCACATTTTGAGACACATTTCTAAGGCATGGTTAAAAGTATACAGTCTAACATCAAGACGTGTGTGTCATACAGACCCTGAAACAAATATATCCAATACAACCCCATGCAAGTCTATAACTCTGGGCTCCTTTTTGTTATGTTTTATAACTATAATTTAACAACAGTACTGTTTTTTCTGTAACATATGTTCATTTCAGAGACTAGATGTTAGTCGATGGTGAGATCAGAAGCCACCTATCTTTGTTGTTTTGAAGTCTAATTCCGTCATATGTGACAAAGTGGGAAGCCATCTATATTAGTTACAGTCTAACTGCCTTATATGTGACAAAGTGGGAATCCGGCCATCTTTGCTGCTTTTATCAATCCTATAACTCACTCATCTAAATTATGTGATTATAGTATTGGAGTCCATTTCATTGTTGTTACATATGTACACTTTCTCATTATTTATTGTAATGCAGTTCAAATTTCAGTTAATATATATGTCTAAGATCTGAGGCAACATTCATATATCATATATAATAACTGGTTATACGTTTTAACTGTAAGATATACATATGCACATACATATACATACACATTACCCCGCTGTGTTAATCTCACAGACCCTGAAACAATTATCTTCAATACAACCCATGCAAGTCTATAACAGTTGCCAAGTCTTGATTACTGCAATCTGTAAAAGATAAAAGTCTCTGGGACTCATTCTATTCTTTTTTATTAAAATAATTTAACAGCTGTTTTATTTTCTTTAAAATATTTGACACTCTAGAGGTCAGTCGTCTGCTGTGTGTTCAGGAAACTGATCCCCCCCATCTTCAGAGGCATTTCAGGCTTGACGCGTAAAGGGAGACAACTGCACCTGAACCAGAAACAGCCTTCTCGTGTGTCTTGAGGGCTGAAGTCTCGGATATGCGTGTTTATAAAAGCGATATGAACAAAGCTTTGTCTTTGGTTTCCAAACACCAACAACCAATGGCGGTAGACAAGTATCATTATCTGGGTAAGCAAAGTCTTAAACTTGAAACATAACGTATACTTGAAGAGTAATTCGATTACAAGAGTGAGTGAGTGAGTTGGGTTTAACGCCGCTTTTAACAGTATTCAAGTTATATCGCCGCGTGTCAACTTAATGTCGCAGGAAAGCCCGAAGTGATGCAGGTCTCAGACGTTTACCACATCGGTGAAACCCACGAGCACGGGTATGGTGCTGACAAACTGGGGCGAACCGGGATTCGAACCCACAATCATAGGTTTCTGGCGTGCCCAAGGGACGCAACTCTGCACAGCGAATCGCATCCGTATGTACATATACTACTCAAAAGAAGTTAAGGAACACCCGATTCTTCCATATTAATATAGTTATTCGATCTGACAGCTTAACTATAGTAATATGAAAGAATCGGGCATGCTTTAACTTCTTTTGAGTACTATATGTAAACATGAGTAAAATTCCGTCAATGTTGGAATGATTCAATGAAAGTATTTTAAATAAATTCCTAATTGATCAAATAACGTATAAGCCATATGAAGGATGAGCCAACTTTGAGCTCCAAGTTGTAGCCTCTGACATGGGTTAGTGGATGACTATTAACGTACAGTCATCTTTGTGCTACACGCTGCCCCAGTTTGGGGAAATATAGACTAATTTGAGTACAAATAGAATATCTAAATGTATACACTAAATATTACGTTCAGTCATCGGTCCACAGCAATATATGTCTTAAGATAGTTTTACATACTTATTTTCATCCTTGAATTCTTTAGATGATATATCTAACGTCATTTAGTAATAAATATCCCGAGCATGGTAATATATTTACTGCATCCAGACCGTTTTCCTGTGTTTTATTTTGAACATATTCTGACGGAACATAGCAAAATGTACTCTGTAATACCATCGATTTCTCTGTTGCCATGGAAACGCGTGTACACAAGTCGGAAGTGTGATCCACGGAGAAATGGTGACTGCATCTGTGGCGCGTCTGGATCAATGCGACGACGTCGACGACAGAGGTTTCCTGGGAAGGGGGGAGGGGGGTGGACTCAGATAAAGTGACTCCATCGCTTGAACGTCGACCAGCAGACATCACCCCTCCCCCTCCCCTCCCCGCAGCCCCCTCCTCGCCTGGATAACGCGGATCAATGGGGCTAAAGGCATGGTTAGCGATCGAACACACGTTTGTTTCCATGGTAACCGATGTGGTCTTCCGGCGAAATATTTCAGACTGTGCACGCGGCGATCTGGCTTTGAGCGCGGTGTCTGAGCGGGCCCTGACTCTTCTACAAACACGTTGCTCATGAGTCAATCCTTCCCTGTTGGTCAAACTCCAAGAAAATAATTTGTTTCTATAGGATGTAAAAAAAAATAGAAAAAGACTGTGTTGGTAGCTGAGATTAATCTATAATCCTTCATGAGTCAGTCAGACATTTGTTGTGTCTATAACCATGTTGTGCCTTTAATAAACATGTTGTGGCAGGTTTTACAACGGCTTATTTTGGCCTGAGGGATGTTATAGATTTGATTGTTTGAATTCGTGATCGTGTAATATGATGGCACGGAAGTGGTACTGTCATAGGTTTAGCAACTTTGCATATCAGATTGTGCTTATATGGAATCCTTTTGTATCATGGGAAGAGAATCAAGAGACAACACAGTCTCAGTACCCAATACATTTTTTTAGTAATGTAAAACCAACAAATCTTATAGAAATATGTATATGTTTGTGTATAAAACCCTTCATATCAATAACACTACCATTCTACACAACTAGTGATTGTACAAGGGTTATGTTTGTTTGTTTGTTGTTTACGCACTCAGCAATATTCCAGCTATATGACGGCGATCTGTAATTAATCGAGTCTGGACCAGACACTCCAGTGACTGACATCATGAGCATCTACTCAATTGGGATGCAATGACATGCATCAAATAAGTTACCGAGTCTAACCACCCGATCCCGTTAGTCGCCTCTTGCGACAAGCATGGGCTTTCAAAGATCAATTCTAACCCGGATCTTCAGCGTCTAAAAGAGTTATGAAAACAGTCACGTTCGCTTAAGATGGCTTTCGGCGTTGTCGTCGAAACTATAAACTCGAGTTGTCGCCTTTTCTATTTCTCTTGAAATATTTTTAGTAATCCTTTTTTGAGTCGGATAGTAGGTTACAATTCAATACAATTGCACCATTTTTACCGTTTCTATTAAAAAAAAAAAGCTCTCAGGATGCCGGGCGACACATTCACGCGGGGAGACAGCTATTATATATCTTTCCATAAATCAAGCAACACGCTAGTATTTTTATATGAGTTTGTATCCAGGAGATGGGACTTGGTTCTGGAGGAAAGGAGATCGCCAGTTCTGGGAGTGGTAATAATCAATACGCGCTACCCAGGAGAATGCGGGGTTTCTAGGGGTCGCGATCGGGTCGTGTGGCTCCGAATTCGGAAATAGATCGATACATGGCGTCCTTGAGACCCGGTCACGTGACCGACTTGTCAAGACGCCTGGCAGAGTAAATAGGCTTGGCTAAGGCAGGGGAAGCTGATGCTGAATACGTGCTGAACGCAGAATATGGTAATATTGATAACCGTCATGATAATATAATTACAGTAATGCCGACTTTGACGCTTAAGGATTATTAAACAATAACCAGAATTAAAATACGCTAATGCCTAATGGTTTTACCAATTATGTATCTGGTGGCTCACACAACCTGTATAGTGTTTTACGCCGCATTGGGTGGAATGAGACGTAGATTTTAGACGGTATGGTACGGTTTGGTGCTGAAGCACAGGGGAACATAATCGGGGCAAATTCAGGAGTCGAACCCGCGATCATATATATGATCATGGCACGCCGAAGACGCAACCCTGCACAACGTTCTGCGGCGCCTCTGACGTATAATAAGGATGAAACGGTTGTGCAGGTGCTTTATTCCAGACTAAGAAGTGAGATGCGAAACTGAAAACGAAGAGTGAGTGAGTGAGTTTGGTTTAACGCGGTTTTGAACAGTAGCCCAGTTATATAACGGCGTCAGCTGAACGCAGGAAAGCCCGAAGTGATGCAGGTCTCGTTTACCAATTTGGTGAAACACACGAGCACGGGTATGGTGCTGACAAACCACGGCGAACCGGGATTCGAACCCACAATCATAGGTTTCTGGCGTGCCCAAGGGACGCAAAACTCTGCACAGCGAATCGCGGCGCCTTAGACGACTGGGACATCCGTCATAGAAACATAATCGGGGCGAACTGGGATAGGTTTCTGGCGTGGCCAAGGGATGAGAAGAAGAATATTGTACAGATTGTCACACATTGTACAGCATTGAAATATTAAATATATCGGGTGGATATATATGTGTACAAAGCCCGGCCAATATGACCTGTCAGACACTAAAGTCTGTCCACAATATTCGACTAATATGGTGCTATTGGCGGAGTTTATCCCCCTGACTTTCGAATTCATTCCTATGAGTGAGATGTGTCACGAACCGCGTGTACGGGACTTGACGAGTTAAGGGGCTTGTATACAACGAGACCGAATGTCCACACGTGACATGACTTAATTTCCTTGAAATATTTGTGAGTGACAATTCGATTTATTTCACACCTAGCACTTGTGGACGAGACACCCTTTTGATATAATTTATCTAACATACATTCCAGGTCCATGATTGGCTGGTCAATTGTGATGACTTAAGGTCACATTATGACGGACATCTTTCTTGATTATAATTCATTGATAACTTTCTAGTGCTTCATTCGAATTCACCTAGGTCTGTGTCGAAATTTTATGGTCTCAGAGTGATAACCAAATATTCTTTCATCTTATCTAGTTTGCATTGTGAATCCACAGATATGGCGCAAATGTTTTTTGAGGTTTTTTTTGTGGAGGGTCACACAAGGAGTAGTAAGCAGTAAACCGGATGACGTCCCTCTTGACCGTTGTGTTAAGTATCAGTTAATGCGCCACTCCCATCATGAAAATAGATAACATGTGCATAGATTCGATGCTAAAATGCAGCGATATAAGGGTATAGAAATAGATTACTGCACTCGTACCTGTCGCATACCTTTTATCTTACATCTCGTTATAAGATAAATGATATCTGACAGACACTCGTGTAGTAACCTTTATCATTCTAGAACGCTAAAAGATCAGAGGCGCCGACAGTACTTTCTCCTGCGATGAAGTACACCTTGTAAGCCACGTCATAATGGTCTGACGTCATGACACTGTTCAAATTACCTCCCCGTGATCAAACGAATCCATTGATCTATCAATCTTGTCAATCAAGATGGCGCATCTTTAAAGTTGAATTGAATATTACTCCCTGAAAGAAATATGGCAAGATGATGTCAACCATCTCGAGGTTTTCCCAAACAAACAAACCATATGGTGTCCGTGTCACAGCAGCCGCAAAGTTGCCCGAGGCGAGTGTTGTCGGCGTGTGAATTGAGTTTGTCACAGGTCACAGAAACGAACAATCTTTGACAGGTTACATAACCGCATGTACACCTGTTGCTCAGCGTACGGCATTTAGCAACATACTGCAGTCAATCAAAACGACTGCTGTTCCTCTTCCTCCGCCATGTTCGTCCCACGGCGACGCCATTTCTTGTCCCAAGCTGTCGACTCACGTCAGGTAGTGTATCATGCAGTGCAATCCGTTCAGTGAGCACTCTATTTCATGGCATGCACTTGCTGCAGTTTGCTGACATTAGTGGTTGAAACGTGAGTTGCAGCTTTTACAACAGACAACACATCAACTCACAATAAGAGACACAGAACTTAGGCACCTCGTACATGTTAGCTCGGCCCCACAATGCATTTGTGGACTGTTTCGTGTCACGTGATAAAACTGAACCAAATTAATATATCAACTTAAATTTAATTCCTACTTATTGCTGATCGGATAATATAATGTGACAAATTTAACCATTTTTGTGGTGTTTTATTTCCTTTAAAACGTATTTTGTTGCCAATAAAACACAAGGTAGTCTGTACAAGGTTAGTCTTGACTCTTAAATTCGGCACCTTGGAAAAGTCAGACAGTTTTCTGTACCTCCATCGTTACCATGACGTAACAATCAAATGACATCACTAATCACTCTGATACTGAAGCTGGTAGCTGCACTTTTTACTCTCAAACCACAGGTAATACGGTTAATACATTCAAAAAGTTGGACAGATAATTCTTGATGATCATAGAATCCCATCCTTCTGATATGAAATATTTCCTCAGTAATCCTCCTAGTTTTTAACGTTTGGAGACATGTGTAGATATATATTGAGGAGCTAGAGAAACTATACCTCTCAGTTGATTTTATCATGTTTGATTTTCAGTTAGAAATATCTTAAGTTTGCGGAATGAACCTACTGGCGCTCAGTCAACACTCAATGTCAAATTTACAACGTTTCAAACAAGGTAGGTGTCATGTGGTTGCAAATCCGTTTCTAACTCCAAGTTTCAATGAATTTATTTTTACACAAACTTACCTAGCCACGGATTAATTTTTAAAAAGTGTTGCAGGAATGTGTGATGGTTAAATAGTCATAATCAAATTGAAAAACTTTCACTTTCAATAACAGATAGATTGCTGGGGTAAAACTACTTTTGTCACTCACTTTATTTGATATAAAAAATAATCTCTCTAGCCTCTAAAGTTCGAACAGGGTCAATTGTGACCATATAGGCCGATATGCTTTTGATCATTACTCGTTAACATTTATTTATCAAGTTGCCGTCTAGTAAAACCCCATACAAATCAAGTGGTCGGCCCTCAGAGACTCCTACCCAGAGTTCCTTGTGTTGAACCTATACAACGCCTGACAGTCCATTCAACAATTGTCGACCCGTGAAAATCCGGGTTAGAATAGGTCTTCACCAGCCCATCGGGATCGGGTGGTCAGTCTCGCTGACTTGGTTGATGCATGTCATCGTATCCCAATTGCGTGGATTGATGCTCATGCTATCAATCACTGGATCTGCCTACCCAGAGTTCCTTGTGTTGAACCTATACAACGCCTGACAGTCCATTCAACAATTGTCGACCCGTGAAAATCCGGGTTAGAATAGGTCTTCACCAGCCCATCGGGATCCGGTGGTCAGTCTCGCTGACTTGGTTGATGCTTGTCATCGTATCCCAATTGCGGGGATTGATGATCATGATATCAATCACTGGATTGCCTGGCCCAGGCTCGATTATTTACAGACTGCCGTCATATTGGTGGATTATTGCAGAGTGCGGCGTTAAACAGCAAGCTAAACAAACAAAATCAACAAATTTCATGTTTTTCATGAGTTACATTTTCGAAACGTCTACACATTTAGATAAACATGTGTCATAGATGGTCAACTGTCTTTGAGATGATATAATAAAACGTGAAAAACTATTTTCATTTGCGCATTTATCCTTTCTTTACTTTGGTTGTACAGTTCCCGTGAGGTGTGTCATCGAAGCCATATGACGGGCTAGCTATATTCGTACTTTGATGTTTTGTTTGTGTTGTCTTTTTTTATTTTTTTTAACGCCGCACTTAGCAATATTCCAGCTATATGACGGCGCACTTTGATGTAAAAGATCTATTGTCCTAGTCCTCACTGTCGCAGTTGTAGTAGCACATATTTATATAAGCGTACAAAACAGTCTGTAAAGTGCACTGAAAAGCCTCCATAGGCCCGTCTCCTCTGATTTCAGAATAAACCCGTTTGTTCACAAACAAGAGAATAGTCCCGTCACTTGATATGTAAATTGTGGCAGTGGTGTTATGCTAATTATTTCCCATAGGTTAGAAATAACCGATTTCATAAAAATCGTGTGTGGATCAGTGCAAATATCACTTCACGCACACCATTTAAGAATTGACCTTCACTTTGTGTGAGTTCATTGGAGTATGAACCTGCATAGAGTGAGGGCCAAACTGTATGAACGTCGGAGCTTGCGACGACGTTCATACAATGTTTGGCCCTCACTCTATGCAGGTTCATACTCCAATGAACTCACACAAAGTGAAAGTCAATTCTTATAATTTTTTATCACAATTTCTTTCCTCAAAGGACGTAGGCCAAGATCTAAACACAATTTTATTTAGCACGTGTGACTTCATGTTTACACTGACAGCCAAACAACAACCAGCAATATCGCGGAATAAAATAGATCCCCGAAAAGAGAGGTGACATGAGTGTATGGATGCACAACTTGCTCTTCAGAAACATCTTACGCAACACATGTGTTCATATAATATCCCCATTAGATGAGAAAGGTCTGTAATGAACTACCTCAGTAAGTCAGTCACAATGACAGCGCGTCGTAATACATAAATTACATCAAGTACAAGACGTCAAAATGGCCGACACGATAAACGTGACGGGAGGATTTCCGAAGTTGTTAATGAACCTGTGGCGTTTACATGTGTTAGTCATAATTGATCAACTGACCGATTATTGAAAGGTGATTAAAGATGCGTCAAACAGGCACCAAGGTAAATTCGTAGATTGCTGGAGACGGTCACTGTCAGCCTAGACACAGATCGAGTCGATACTGACGATAGTTTGGATGTGCATTTTTTCGTTTGTTCATTAGGATGGGCCGTAGCGAGGAAAATCGTGAACAAGCATGCAGTCAAGCTCTCTTACGTTTCTCAATGTATACTGAAATGCTGAGACCAGGATAAAAGGTTCTAAATGATCAGATATAATGCTAATGTATCTTTTCGTGCTAGGGAATTCCCAGGGGTTTCCCCATGAATGTGGAAGTAGTCCGTCAGTGTTTACGTCATTTCAAGAACACGGTCTCGTGAAAAACGTATGAACGTCAAATTGTGTCGTTCATACACTTATGAACGTCAACTTCGCGGTCATGTGACTGACCTCTCGTCCAATGGAAAAGCCGTATATCGTGTAAACGTCAAATTAAAAAATTATTGTATTATTGACGCCTTTCGATTCTTATTGTGCCGATCGGAATGACGTCACACTACAAAAAACGTCATAGCGTAAGATTAATGACGTCATTTGACAATTGTGGGATACTGAGACGGCGAT
This sequence comes from Haliotis rufescens, assembly GCF_023055435.1. Lineage (NCBI taxonomy): Eukaryota > Metazoa > Mollusca > Gastropoda > Lepetellida > Haliotidae > Haliotis > Haliotis rufescens. The sequence continues at coordinate 1,802,441 of NW_025964024.1, forward strand.
CGTGATCAGTGCATTTTTTCTGTAGGGGCGCTCAAAATAATTAAGAAATAATGGGTAATTAAGACATTATGTAGAGGGGAATGTCCAAGCACTCGCCAATTCATTAAAATACTGGAGCCGAGGCCCATTATTTTTAAGGTGTGGAGAGTTATCAGTTCTAAAACACATTCCTACTTTCAGTTTCACACTTTGACAAAACAATGGAACGCATTTGAAAAATAAATCCGACCTCTTTGTAGACTGTATTAATACTGTGTGAATCGCCCTTGCAATGATGCACGAGGAACACGTTCTCTGCCGCTGTTGCACGTGCACCAAGCTCCGTCGCGAGCTGATATTTACAATGCATGGTACACGGCTCTTCGTAATTTCATGGGGTCCTAAACTAGTATTTTATCATTCGCTTGCACTTTGTAAATACATGCTGACGGGTATAATAGGAACTATAGAGCCCCGAACAAGGATAAATACGTAACTTGATGTGTTTTTTCTCTCGTCAAATGTTCATCTAATTGCTTTAAATATGAACATTGTTATACGTAACCCGCTGTAACACAACATTATATACATATTATGTCTTTAGCTTTTAGGAATATGCAACTACTTAAAAATATTGAAAAGTTAATTTCACACGGTATTGTCATGTGCCGCCGTAGCTGAGGTCGGCAATTAGACGTCCTGAAATAAACAATACGGGTTCGAATCCCTTTGAAATTCCCTTTGCAAACATAAAAAAGTTCAGTCTATTCCAAGTGTAAATTAATTGAAATGTTGGTTCAGGATAATGTATAACTGACAACTATCCGTTCCTGAAAAATAATGGAGCGTTCAAACAATAGAATGACGTCACAGAAGTGTTTTAATACACTTGCATGTGTGTCATATCGATTTTTCGAACATCTGCATGACGCACATGCTCGTAAAATAATCTTTATTATATAATGGGCAGGATAAAGCCAACGTTTACAAATAATATCCGTTAGGGTCTTATGCTGATAGAGATGCAAATATCAAAGGTCAAGTACGGACTACTTTTAGTGTTTACAAACAAACATGGCGTCGCCCTTGTCATTCGGCGATCGAGTCAGAATTAACCATCGGGAATCTGGAGAAACTACTGGGATAATTGATATCATTATCACAAGAATAGTCTAATATACTGAAAATCAGTGTCTAACTGTGAAGTAGCTAAGGCATATTACAAGTTTGTAAGTGAGTGAGTATGGTTTTACGCCGCTTTTAGCAATATTCCAGCAATATCACGGCGGGGGACGCCAGAAATGGGCTTCACACATTGTACCCATGTCGGGAATCGAACCCGGGTCTTCGGCGTGACGAATGAACGCTTTAACCCGTAGGCTACCCGACCGCCCTACAAGTTTGGGCAACTTTGCAGATATAAATTGCGAAACAATTCAGTGAGGACACAAGCCTGGCGGAATCAGTTTCTATATCTGTACTGGTAGACCTCTGCGGCTTGGAGCTACCCCGAACTAAAACAGTTGGGTTTTACCGAAATATGTTCGAATTGTTACCTTGATTCGTTTTGTCGCTGTGTACATCTGGTGCGCTTCCAAACGTTATGACAGGACAGGCCGACTGTCAACAACGTCTGACAGTGGCCGTTACGTTTCATAGACTGGGGTTAGAGTAGCTTCCCTTGATAAAGGGCAGTTACTCTATCGGACAGACCGATGGATTGCCGCGAATGGCAAGTAAAATCAATTTGTGTAGGCAATATGTAGTTACGCCACTGTATAAGAAACAGGTTTCTGTTTGAACTATATTCGCTACTGTCACTGTCCGACTGACATATCACTTACCCTCTGGCGTGATATATATTAATGCGCACATTCCAGGAAAAAAATGCAATGTTTAGGTGATGTTTGTGAGAGATGGAAAGAGATTTTCGAGCACAGAATTGAAGAATGACATTATATTATAAAGAAGTCATCACGCTTGTGTGTTTGGGGATGGTAAATATCCTGTTTTAGAAATAAACACGATGTATTTACCTCTCCCAGGTTCGCTAATTACAATGTTTATTCCTAATACAGGATATTTACCATCCCAAACTACACTAGCGTGATAACCTCTATATATTTAGGCTCGCTAAATGATAATACCGTGAAAAATAGCGTTATCGTTATTATAGCAAAAATAGATAGAATTTGTTATCAAATAAAAAGAAACAACAGTATCGGTTTTGAAACATTTACTGCAATCAGCACGAATGTCACTGACCAACGTTTACAAATAACGTCATAGAACAAACCAGATGATGTCACTGTTGAACGTGACGTCACCTATCCCTACCCCTATCCCTATGACGTCACCTAACAATACGAGTGATAATGGCCCGTCATCAAGCAATATGAGGACATTATCAAGTTAAAGTGGTCCGCTCATTTCTGATAACAGGGCGGTTTGGTGATAATTCTATCTATTTAAACTATAATACAGGATATATACCATCCCAAAACACACTCGCGTAATAACCTCTATCTTGTCATCATTGCGCCGAAGTGTACGGCCTGTAGGTTTACCATGACGTCATAATATTTTGTGACGTGACTTGGTTGTCACTTCACAACTGGCCCTGTTCGCATTTCGATACATTATTCGCTATGTTCTCGGTCTGCCTCTTGTGGAGATTTTGGGTCAAAATCGGTCCTCGTAGCTTATGCTTACGTGAGAACAGATTGAAAAGGGCAGACAGGTTCGAGCCCCTGTTGCACGGGCAGTTGTTCATACTTTCGGTCACTGGTTTACCTCGTCTGACGTGATGTAGCTAAAACATGACTTACAGTGGCGTTGCTAAACTTTCACTCACGAACTCACGAACTCACAAACTCACTCACGAACTCACGAACTCACGAACTCACGAACGAACTCACGAACGAACTCACGAACTCACGAACGAACACATTCAAACTGCATTCCTTTGTGTTTAGAGAATCGCGGAGAGAGTTATCGTACTAGAGTAAAATCTGAGTTTAATGAGATTGTTTTTAGGATAACGCAGAGAATTATCGTGCATCACCGCCCAATACAGTGTGTCGTTTGTTTTAGTTTGTCCATAACCTGGCCTTTAATCGGATTACCGTCTGGGTCGCGGATTCTCGTTCGCAGCGACATTTTAATGATATTAAATACTGATTTGTTCCTAGATTTATTCCGTGATTTAATCCGTGATCCTTCGTTTAACGATATCGTCACACAATGGCAGGAATCAAATATTATATTTGAACTATGCTCTGGATATCAAGCAGGACCAAGATCAAAGGCAAACTTCTAAGCTTGAACCTTTAATCGTCCGAAAAGATGTAATTGATCTAACTCTCCCAGAAGACGTAATTGAAAGATTGCCTAATTGTACATTAGCCCTGTCCTCATTATCAAGTCCTACCATCTTCTCACGGCCTCGAGCTCGATGCAAAGCACGTCGTGGTGATGTTACTGTCGGCGCCCTCTCAATACTTACTATGAGAGTCAAAGCTGTATCTTCACAGCGTGTCAGATGCCCCTGGTATCGAAAAATAGTTTCTGAATAGGTGACATGAACGTTCATGAGCACATCCTCCAAACGGGTTATCAGTCGAACTGATGCACCTCATGTCGTGGTTGTTGAAGCTGTATGTCGTTGTTGGGTTGTCACTTCTTTAAGTGTCGATCATGATAGCTGGCGATGATGTAGTCGAGGCCGTCGTCGTCGTCTCTGTAGAGGTGGTCTAAATATACTTGTGGCATTTGTTGTGGTTGATACTAATGTATGCTGTGATGGTTGCCGTCGCCGTAGTCAAGGTAGGCTAGTCGGGGTATATTCATGGTGTTGTCGTCATTTCGTAAATTCTTGGTAGTCCTACACGTTACTCCATCAGGTCGTGTCTTTATCGTAATCGTCTTTCTTTGTAGTTGTATAACGTCGTAGTTTCTTTATGACGTTGCGGAATGTCGTCTATATCATCGCCCAATTGTCAGCATATGACGTCTCAGGTCATCATCACTGAGTCGGTATCGTCACTACAGCGCCATTCGGGTAGAAGTAAGACTATCGTCACTGTCAATGTTGTCACCACAGTGCCATTCGATAGAAGTAAGACTATCGTCACTGTGTCAATGTTGTCACCACAGTGCCATTCGATAGAAGTAAGACTATCGTCACTGTGTCAATGTTGTCACCACAGTGCCATTCAGGTAGAAGTAGGATTTTCGTCACTGTGTCGGTGTCGTCACTATAGCGCCCTTCGGATATATGTAAGATTATCGTCACAGTGTCCATGTCGTCACTGTAGCGCCCTTCGGGTAGGAGTAAGATTATCGTCACTGTGTCGATGTCGTCACTACAGTGCCATTCGTGTAGAAGTGAGTGAGTGAGTGAGTTGATGCTTTACGTCACATCGGCAATATTTCAGCCATATCGTGACGATCGTGTAGAAGTAAGATTGTAGTCGCCGCGTCGGTTTCGTCACTCCAGCGCCCTTCGAGTAGAAGTAAGATAATCGTCACTGTGTCGATGTCGTCACTACAGTGCCATTCGTGTAGAAGTGAGATTGTAGTCACCGCGTCGGTTTCGTCACTACAGCGCCCGTCGAGTAGAAGTAAGATTATCGTCATTGTGTCGATGTCGTCACTACAGTGCCATTCGTGTTCAAGTAAGATTATTGTCACTGTGTCGATGTCGTCACTATAGCGCCCTTTGGGTAGAAGTAAGATTATCGTCACTGTGTCGATGTCGTCACTACAGTGCCATTCGTGTAGAAGTGAGTGAGTGAGTGAGTTAATGCTTTACGTCACATCGGCAATATTTCAGCCATATCGTGACGATCGTGTAGAAGTAAGATTGTAGTCACCGCGTCGGTTTCGTCACTCCAGCGCCCTTCGAGTAGAAGTAAGATTATCGTCACTGTGTCGATGTCGTCACTACAGTGCCATTCGTGTAGAAGTGAGATTGTAGTCACCGCGTCGGTTTCGTCACTACAGCGCCCGTCGAGTAGAAGTAAGATTATCGTCATTGTGTCGATGTCGTCACTACAGTGCCATTCGTGTTCAAGTAAGATTATTGTCACTGTGTCGATGTCGTCACTATAGCGCCCTTTGGGTAGAAGTAAGATTATCGTCACTGTGTCGATGTCGTCACTACAGTGCCATTCGTGGAGAAGTGAGATTGTAGTCACCGCGTCGGTTTCGTCACTACAGCGCCCGTCGAGTAGAAGTAAGATTATCGTCATTGTGTCGATGTCGTCACTACAGTGCCATTCGTGTTCAAGTAAGATTATTGTCACTGTGTCGATGTCGTCACTAAAGTGCCCTTCGGACAGAAGTATGACTATCGTCACTGTGTCGGTGTCGTCACTTTAGCGCCCTTTGGGTAGAAGTAAGATTATCGTCACTGTGTCGATGTCGTCACTACAGTGCCATTTGTGTAGAAGTAAGATTGTAGTCACCGCGTCGGTTTCGTCACTACAGCGCCATTCATGTAGAAGTAAGATCATCGTCACTGTGTCGGTTTCGTCACTACAGTGCCGTTCGTGTTCAAGCAAGATTATCGTCACTGTGTCGGTGTCGTCACTACAGCGCCATTCAGGTAGAAGTAAGACTATCGTCACTGTGTCGATGTCGTCACCACAGCGCCATTCAGGTAGTAGAAAGGGTATCGTCACTGTGTCGATGTCGTCACTAGAGCGCCCTTTGGGTAGAAGTAAGACTATCGTCACTGAGTCGATGTCGTCACTGTAGCGCCCTTCGGGTAGAGGTAAGATTATCGTCACTGAGTCGATGTCGTCACTACTTTGCCATTCGTGTGGAAGTAAGATTGTCGTCACGGTGTCGGTTTCGTGACCACAGCGCCATTCATGTAGAAGTAGGATTTTCGTCACTGTGTCGGTTTCGTCACTACAGTGCCATTCGTGTTCAAGTAAGATTATCGTCACTGTGTCGATGTCGTCACTACAGCGCCATTCTGGTAGGAGTAAAATAATTGTTACTGTGTCGATGTCGTCACTACAGCACCATTCGGGTAGCAGTAGGATTATCGTCACTGCGTCGATGTCGTCACCCTAGCGCCCTTCGGGAATAAGGAAAGTTATCGTCACTGTGTCGATCTCGTCACTACAGTGACCTTCGTGAATAAGCAAGATTATCGTCACCCCTGCATGGAGTCATCGTCATTACTTTCAGTAAGAGGCGACTAACGGGATCGGGTTGAAAGGCTTGCTGACTTTGTTGATGCATATCGTATTCCAATTGTGTGGATCGATACTCATGATACCAGTCACGGGATTGTCTGGTCCAGACTAGATTTTTAACAGACCACCGTCATATAGCTGGAATATTGCTGAGTGCGGCGTTAAATAAACAAAGATATCAAACAAACAAAACTTTCTGTATCATCGGTCACCATTTATGTCCTTGGGGTAGTTACCGCCATGCTGTCGTTACAACTTTATGTTGTCATTGTCGTCACTTTCACTCATCATCCAGTATGTTACGTCAATGTTAGTCCAAAAACTGTCATTTGTAGAACATACCATTCGACGTTTTCAGTGAGTGAGTTAATATTTAACGTCACATCAACGTGTTCAGGGTCTGGTAGCCTAGTGGTTAAAGCGTTCGCTCGTCACATCGAAGACCCAGGTTCGTTTCCCTACATGGGTACAATGTGTGAAGCCAATTTATGGTGACTCCGCCGTGATATTGCTGGATTATTACTAAAGGCGGCGTAAAACCATACTCATACACTCGACATTTTCAGAAACACACATTCGGAACATACCCTCCCAGAGTGTTTATGGACATCTCGGACTGGTCTTCCCGATACCACCTGAATTGACAAACACTCGCTGTCTTTACGGTTAGTCTAACATATTAGTGTGAGTATTGTCTGTGCACGTCCAGTTGATCAAATCGCGATCGTCTCAAAGAGCTGATAGAGGCGTCGATAGAGATGTCTCGTAGGCTTACATTCGGAACACACTTAACTGACCTCGCAGTTCTTGTCTGGTAGATGAAATATTTTTGTCTGAGTCGGTTGTGTCTGGTCCCTCTGAGAAAGATCAAGTAACCTCTAATTTGTTTGATGTTTGTTCTTTAACACCATCAGTAATAGTCCACCTATAGGACGGCGGTCTCTAAAAATCAGTTTGGATCACACAGTCAAGTGACTGACGCCATGAGCAAGATCTACGCAATTGGGATACGATGAAATGCATGAACCAAGTAAACAAGTCTCACCATCCAATCCCGTTAGTCGCCTCTTGCGACAAGCGTAGCGGTGGTGTAGGATTTTGGTTTTAAGCGGTGTTTTGTCAGGCCGAAGACCCGGGTTCGATTCCCCACATTGGTCGCCGTGATATTCCTGGAATGTTGCTAAAAGAGACGTAAAACCATGCTCACTCACTCACTCGTACGACAAGCATGGTTGCTTAAGACAATTGTAACCCGGATCTTCACGGGGAATGACCTGTGACATAGATCTAGTGATTAAGCGTTTTTTTAAATATATTTATTATAAAACAACAAAATATGTCGGCATGTATGTGAAAGATTATTTAGTTTGTTGCCATCTCCCTTTCATCGTGGTAAGCCCCAGTCCGAAATGTTTCTATTTAAAGACCTGCCGTCGGCACCACGGATCCAAAAATCATTCTTGCATTTAGCGTCTGATTTGGGTATCGGATGGCCACAATGCCGACAATGAACGTGAACAGATGTTTAGTGACCTCATGTGAATGAGTGAGTGAGTTTGGTTTTACGCCGTTTTTAACAGTATTCCAGTTATATCACGGCGTGTCAGCTTAATGTGGGAGGAAAGCCCGAAGTGATGCAGGTCTCAGACGTTTACCACTTCGGTGAAACCCACGAGCACGGGTATGGTGCTGACAAACCTAGAAACATAATCGGGGCGAACCGGGATTCGAACCCACAATCATAGGTTTCTTGCGTGCCAAAGGGACGCAACTCTGCACAGCGAATCGCGGCGACTTAGACGACTGGGCCACCCGTGCCCCCGACCACATGTGAAGGCCAGAGCCTCAGGACACAAAGCAACCGTAGCGCTCCGACTGTAATTTCCTACGGGCGGCAGTTTTCGCACTGGGGCGTCTTTGTGAAACTGAGCGTCAGTCCTCACAGAGATGTCCCTACTCACCTCTCATTGTTGCCACCCGATCCACATTTTGTGTTTTTATGAAGGTCACCCTACCCCGACGGCGTTTTTTCCGTGACATCCAGCTTAAATCGCCCCTGTGATGTCGCTGGAATGGTGTTGTCGACGCCGTAAAACAGCATTTACTCATGGGAGAAAGGCGATTACGTCTGCCGTTTTAACACATAGCTCCGTCACAATTTCTGCATTGATGGCTCACGACACACATGACTTGAAAACAGTGCTACAAACTTAATATAAGAAGTAATGACGTTAAATAGCCCTTCATCATCATACATACGGTAAAATGAAAAACAAAAAAATAATTTTGAAAATAGCTCGTTTTAATAAACATTTCCACAGTGTAAATATAAATTATATAAATTAAAAGTATCACATGAACAGAAACGTATACCCATTTGAAACGAGGGAGATCGCTACTGGAACTGAGGAAGTGTTAAAAAAACATGGAATGTTACACATTTTCACAAACGTCGACTGTCGCCGAACACAACGGCATGATGCAAACTAAACATTTGACATACAAATGACAAGATTAGGCTTTTCACGAATGTCGTATATTATTAAAATACTGCTGTATATACATATAAAATAATTCATATCACTAAATGCTGACTTCGTAGGTTTTGATTAGTAAATGGTATAACAAGTCTCGTAACATCTCGGTTATTCACGTAGAGAGCACCATTCGACACTGACGGGTCACCGTGACCTGCTAAGTTCTCAACGCGCAGTTCACCATTGCTAGTTCGTGGAGCGCAAAATGCACTTCACTTGGGGTTAAGATGTCGGAATACAGCTGGCTTGTACTGCACATCGGGAGGGAAGCCTGGACAACCTCAACTCTAGCCAGGCAGTGGGGGAGGGGGAGGGGGAGGGGGAGACGGAGGGGTGGGGGAGGCTTACGTTCCTCCCGTCAGAGCTCGGCCAGTTTCAGACTGTGTTTGTACATCGTTTTCTTTTTCTTCGCGCGCGCGTTCTGGAACCACACTTGAGTTACCTTCTTACTTAGCCCAGCCAGGATGGCGATATTTTCCAACTCCTTTGTGCTAGGGCTGTTGTTTTCCTGGAATAGTTTTGTTAATAGTCCGGTCTGTTCCTCCGTGAACACGGTCCTTGGACGTTTTGACTTGTCACCGTCTATATCTCCTGGAGACGACGTCCCGTTGAAAGGAGACGAAACCACCTTTATACCACCCACGTTGCCGTTAAATAGCTCTCTGATGTGTGTCTTGCACTTCAGTTTACTTCCGTGAATTAAGAACTCCTCTCCTGTAGCGAACTGATGCTGACACAGATCACACGACAGACATTCCATGTGGTAAACACATCCATGCGATCGACGGACCCAATCGTCCGGCATCACAGGTTCATGGCACTTCTCACACGACGACGCGCACTCTCTGACGTAGTCATCACGGCAGTAGACGTCGTCGTTGTCGATGAAACACGACGTCTGCTCTGCTAGTGACGTCAAACAAACGCAGCACTGGAGACACTGCACGTGCCACGCATGCCCGCGCACTCGGAGGTAGATATGATCCATGATGTCGCCCCCGCAACGATAGCAGGACAAAGCGTTGCTGCTGGTGTCGGACGTCGAGGGCAGGCTGTCCATGCTGTCTTCACGGAAACCGTACTCGCAGTAGCGGTTGAAGGGACTTGGAGTCAACAGTTCCATGTCTGTATCTGACATATTGATTTTGTGAAAATACGTCGGGAACTGTCAAAATACAGAAAGATTTCGGTTGCAAGCTGCTAACCCCTACAGAAAGGACTGAGTGAAACACTGGCTCAGCCGCTCCCTTAAGTCGGGTCTCACACACAAGCTCTCAGACTGAAGCTGACAATGGTCGTCTCTCAACTGGCTCGATCCCACACGGGCTTCTATTATCAATACGCTTGGAAAATCTCTATGTTGTTCCCTCGCAGAACACAGTAGATTCGCAACTCACATCGCAAGCCCACTACGGATTTCATCCAATCAGCGCCGTGTATCAATTATTCAGTGCGCTGTGATTGGTTGAAAGCGAGAAGAGCGCTGGACACAAAGAACCAGGTGAACCGTGTCCGAGCGCTGATCTAACCCTGCCTCGCTTTGTTCAAAGCCCGACACACTCTGCCTACCCTGCTGCCGGCATACAGCGCGTGCATCATAATGGGCCCCAGCGACAACGCCAGGTCAGACGCCGATCCCCTCCCCCCACCCCACGTGTACCTCGGGGTGAGGGTTCTTCCACACACGCGGAACTGTCAAAACATGAGTCGAGTTTTAAACTAACGTCTGAAATACAAGTACAACATTTTCAGCATAGCGTTCTTTGACGATGTAAACTATTTCAGCGTTAGACTTTCGCGAAACACTGTGTATGTTGCGATACATCGTCGACGCTGTCTGCTTGAAACGGAACGCGTAAATCGATTGCCTGCATCTCGACTAGCAAGCAGGCTTTGTCCCCCATCCCCACTCCCGCACATGCCCCTCCCCGCGGGGAACGCATCGATTTCATTTCCCTTCCTCCATCCTTCCCCCGTTCCCTTTACTACCAAGCATATTCCAGGCTGAATATTTTATTCGTCTCTACTTTCATTTTCCTTTTTAAAAGCGACGCGTGCGAAATAAAAGAGCCTGACGTTCCTTTCATAAACAATATTACTGAATAAATCAAATGTATAATTGATTCATGCTGTTGCTGTTATGCAATTATTGAAGGAATTCACTGCCTTGAGTAATTCACGGAGCTCGCCCATTATGACATAATTATATTTGACAGTTTAGACTCGGGTCAATAATCACGGAGAATTAAGAAACAAGCTCAATTCCATGAACTGCCGGCAGACTATCGATGTCTGAGCGTCTTCCATAGCCCTATAGGGTAAGCGACATGTAACACATGTTCATCCTGGTTTTACAGTATGACCTGAAAACCGAGTGTACCATATTTGAGGACACAGGCACATATAAGAAACACAGGTAAAGTGATTTCATAACCTCGCTGACAGTGTATCAATACAGTGTTCAAATGCGGCCGTGACAAAGAGAACACACTGTGTGTATTCATGACTCAAATCACGCATACAAGGTATTATAGTACCATATAATATACATGCATTCATTATCCTATACACATCCATAATGTACAGTATAACTGAAAAGCATTAGCACTATTACAATGTATAGTTAGACGATATTCATGGGACTAAACAAATACACAAGGCTTATACACGGTGCACATCTAGTTCCAGAATGAACAACAGCACCATTACAAGATATATCTTCGCCGTACACTAAACATAAGTCAATTTATAAGTACACTAAAAGTCAGAAATTCAGAAAAGTTGCTTCTATGTAAATAATATACCCAGAGTTCTTTCACGCACGGAATTAAACGATACAATGAAACCCCGTACTACTTACTAAAGGTGTTATCACCGACATAAGCAAGCATGTTTGGGAATCAAAATAGCTGTGTTGCAATTGTGCATGAAGGTCAAACACTAGTCTTTCTCACAGTCCATGAACCATATTATTTCCCCTTCCGCCCAGCCCTTACTGTGATGCTATAGTCTGAATGAAGCAAGTCTAGATTTTCCACAGGTTCATAATCTCCCATCTCATGCACTGGGGCTCCTTTTCGATTTAAATCTAGCTGCTTGTTTTCAAAATTATATATGAAGCGTTCGCAAAATATTGTTACTATTAGAGTTCGCATGGCCACTTTACAGATAGAACAAACCTGTTTATGTCTGATAATAAACTTTCACACATCTTCCCAAATTGAACTAGGCGAAGATTTGACCCGGAAGTAATCATATTCACGTGAGAAATTCGTTCGCATGACAGGCAGATATTTGCAAGTGTTCAGACAGAGGTGTGTGTACGTTCAAGTCAGTCCTGTGTAGATGTCTTGCTTCTGTGGCACTGCGTAACATACAAGAAAGTAGGAGTGGAGGGTGGGCTGGGTGTGGTGGGGATGGGGCATATGTATGCGACCCATCACTGCAGCTGCGCATTATACTGCTGTAAGTTATGATGGTGATTTAAGGTTAATTGTGTCAAGAAGGCCCCAGTCGGGCTATGTGTACTTTTATATTGTAATGTGATATGCTGTCTGTTTTACATGTATACACAACGCTGGACATTTCTTAATCAATTATGTTTCATTTCTTCTTCCTCCTCCTCTTCTTCTGCTGCCTCTTCTTCTTCTTCTGCCTCTTCTTCTTCCTCTTCTTCTTCTGCCTCTTCGTCTTCAGCCTCTTCTTCTCCTGCCTCTTCTTCTTCTGCCGCTTTTTCTTCTGCCTCTTCTTCTGCCTCTTCTTCAGCCTCTTCTTCTTCTGCCTCTTTTTCTTCTTTTTCCTCTTCTGCCTCTTCTCCTGCCTCTTCTTCTTCTTCTTCTGTCTCATCTTCTTCTGCCTCTTCTCCTGCCTCCTCTTCTTCTGCCTCTTCTTCTTCTGCCTCTTCTTCTGCCTCTTCTTCTCCTGCCTCTTCTTCTTCTTCTGCCTCTTCTTCTTCTTCTGCCTCTTCTTTTTCTGCCTCTTCTTCTGCCTCTTCTTCTTCTGCCTCTTTTTCTTCTTCTGCCTCTTCTTCAGCCTCTTCTTCTCCTGCCTCTTCTTCTGCCTCTTCTTCTCCTGCCTCTTCTTCTTCTGACTCTTCTTCTGCCTCTTCTTCTGCCTCTTTTTCTTCTTCCGCCTCTTCTTTAGCCTCTTCTTCTCCTGCCTCTTCTTCTGCCTCTTCTTCTTCTTCTTCTTCTTCTTCTTCTTTTTCCTCTTCTTCTTCCTCCTCTTCTTCTTCCTCTTCTCTTGCCTCTCCCTTTTCCCCTCTTCTTCTCCTGCCTCTCCCCCTCTTCTTCTTCTTCTTCTTCTTCTGCCTCCTCTTCATTTTCTTCTTCTTCCTTTTCTGCCTCTTCTTCTTCCTCTTCTTCTTCTTCTTCTTCATCAGCCTCCAGCTTAACGCCTGCCAGTCACATTTTCATGGAACTTGACTGGACATTGAATTTTCAGGGGCGTTCCTGTTGTCTTCATTTGAAACAAGGGGCGGTCGGATAGCCTAGTGGATAAAGCGTCGTGAAAGCCGTGATATTGCTGGAATATTGCCAAAAGCGGCGTAAAACCATACTCACTCACTCACTCATTTGAAACAAACCTTTCCGTTTATATTTTACATATTTTGGAAAAAAACGCAATAAAAATAACGTCAATTTATGCTATATTAAGAATTCTTTTGAAACGCTTGCATCCGTTTCAGTTCAACCATATACAGAAACATGCGTTAATCGTGTGAGTCATATAAGTGGAGAACGTATTTTTACATATTGCATTCTCGTGTATATGGATTAATCATTTCCCTCTACGGCAATGTAATACTACACATTTCACAGGAACTTAACAATTGAAGCTCACTTTACCCAATCACCGTGAAATAGGACCAGGTAATATGTCGAACGTGTTGTCACCAAATACAAGAGAGAGTCGAAATGAGAGAGTCGAGACAGGACGAAAATCGTTACTATAGCAACGTATCTTTGTTTTTTATACATTAAGGGCGTTGCCGCGTTAAATGTCCTCGGTCACCACACCCGAATGGTTGAGTCAAATGTCCACTGGCTGGGCTGTGGTCTGCGTTATAACGAGGGATCTGTTCACACACCTGTCCACATTTGACGTATTGAATGGACTGTGTGGAATGACTGCTCGATGATCAGCCCTGCCAGGCACACTAATGAACATTGACGTGAGCACTGTAGGATGGATGTTGTCACATCCCACGTGGTGTTAGTGCATGATGTGCTAATGCATGATGTGTGGCAGCGTGAATACCGTGTGAATAACATGTTCGTTAGTAATGGAGGTTTGGAATATATTTGTTAAATGGGGCAAATATCATGGATGAATTCACATTCATCAATCGGTGGTGAGATTGTTGGTTAATATTTCAAAATTAGAATTCATTAAAATAATGATTGAGGGTATTTTGCTATGGTTTAGGCAATGTTTGTACAGTATAGGGACAAATAAAATCACATTTGAGCAGATACTAGTACCTGGATATCTGCGGAATATGATATGATATGATATGATATGGTATGGTCTGATGTGATGTGATGTGATGTGATGTGATGTGATGTGATATGATTTCTGGTGTATAGTTTTGTATACGGTCAGCGCGAATATTTATCTTAGGATATATATGTTTAGGTTAACACAACTATAACGCGTGAAGTCGTTTTAAATATAATGTCCACTTCTTAATTTCATGGCAGAAAAACTTTTTTCCAGCAGCTGCCTCATGTGTTTCAGGGACATGTTAATTCTGTAATTTACAGCTGCTTCAATAAAGGATACCGGAGACCAAGATGTCGGCGATGTTGTATGTTGACCAGTCAACGTCGGGAAACAATGGGTAGATACTGGTGATGGAGACGACCCGTGATGACCCGGAGTAGTGAGGTGAGGTGAGGGTTTAACGTCGCGTCCAAGATTTTTGCACTAATATAGCGACCGGCATGCACGTGTGTGTGTGGCTGCTTGTACTAGTCCGGACTGATGCCGATTTATAGTGCTAGCACACTGAGGTACAATGCCGCAGTTTAACATGAATACCTCACTCAGACACAGTATACTGACTCCGAGCCGACCAGTCCTTGTTTTATCCCCTTAATACCGAGCGCCAGACAGGGTAACAACAAGTACCATCTTTTGACGTCTTTTGGTATGACGCGGCCGGGGATGGAACCCCGGACCTTCCGCTCTCCGGGCGGACGCTCTACCTCTAGACCACGGAGGCGGTTTGACCCGGAGCAGAATAGGACTTCAGCAACCCATGCTTGTCGTAAGAGGCGACTAACGGAATGGGGTGGTCAGGCTCGCTGACTTGGTTGATACATGTCATCGTTTGAGGAGTGTGAAGCCAGGGAGAGTGTTTTCAGTTTGCACGGGTCTCTGGGGGTAGGAAAGGGGGATTAATCGTTTGGGAAATGCATCGAGGCAGTTGGTGTCAGTATTGATGTCTGGGTACATGGTTGTCAGGGTACACGGTTGTCAGGGTACATGGTTGTCAGGGTACACGGTTGTCAGGGTACATGGTTATCAGGGTACATGGAACATGGTTGTCAGGGTAGAAAGAACATGGTTGTCAGGGTACATGGTTGCCAGTTGCCAGGGTACATGGTTGTCAGGGTACATGATTGTCAGGGTACACGATTGTCAGGGTACATGATTGTCAGGGTACATGGTTGTCAGTGTACATAGTTGTCAGGGTACATGATTGTCAGTGTACATGGTTGTCAGTGTACATGGTTGTCATGGTGCTCGATTGTCAGGGTACATGATTGCCAGTTGCCAGGGTACATGGTTGTCAGGGTACATGATTGTCAGGGTACATGGTTCTCAGTGTACATGGTTGTCAAGGTACATGTTTGTCAGGGTACATGATTGTCAGTGTACATGGTTGTCAGGGTACATGATTGTCAGGGTACATGATTGTTAGTGTACATGGTTGTCATGGTACACGATTGTCAGGGTACATGGTTGTCAGGGTACATGATTGTCAGGGTACATGATTGTCAGTGTACATGGTTGTCATGGTACATGATTGTCATGGTACATGATTGTCATGGTACATGATTGTCAGTATACATGGTTGTCATGGTACATGATTGTCAGTGTACATGGTTGTCATGGTACATGGTTGTCATGGTACACGATTGTCAGGGTACATGGTTGTCAGGGTACATGATTGTCAGTGCACATGATTGTCAGGGTACACGATTGTCAGTGTACATGGTTGTCATGGTACATGGATGTCATGGTACATGATTATCAAGATTAAGATGTGTTATTGTACTTAAGGCATCTGGCCCATATACAAAACAAACGTGCAAAGAGATGATATCAGTGAGTACAACACTGCTATTGAGATGTGCTGCAGACAGTGCATCTGTGCAGATAATGCATCTTTGCAGACAGTGCATCTGTGCAGATAATGGTACAAACTAGTGTACACAATTAGTTTACGAAGTGACGTCCCGATACTATAAGATTCTTGCGCCGAGAAAACAAATAGTGCTAACCTAATAATTGTTTTTCAATCAATAGAAATCAACAGCGATTTACTTGAATACAAATGTGGTAAACGCGGGTATCTATGTTGGATATGTGCTTCCCTTATATCGGTATAAACAATACAAACAAGCAGTATATGAAATTCATTTTCCATGTAAGTTTGACAGAAAGGACACAATCTGATTGGCTTCGGTACAGAACGTCGTCGTCCAGTGTTAGTCATTATTTCAGACAATGTGAAACGAAATCTTGAAATCCAGAATTTGTCTGGAATGTGTGTTGGAGCTATGCCTGTTTGGACTGTATGTTGGAGCCATGCCTGTTTGGGCTGTTTTTCTATGGGTGTCAGGAAGACGTTGTCACGACATATAAGGGTGTGAAGAACTTGGGTATTAAGGATTGTGGAATTACATGGTTAAGGTATCTTGGGTGTCTTAGTGCCGGTGCCGGTGCCATCCACTTTTTTTTTCCAAAGCAAAATCGAAACAGGTTTAGATCTAATAAAATATTCCCATAACTCCCCACTCAAAATGGCGCGTAGTTTATCTGGTACATATCTGCATCAGTGACACTGGCGTCGCCATCAACCACAACAACTTCCGATTTTATTTTTTTTACTCTTAACTATCCTTTTCAAAAGCTGAGTACCGGCTTTTGATATCGTTATAAAGCATTTGTTAAACAGGATTTAACACATTAGAAGTTATTTTCTTCACCATGTGTTACAGCAGATCCCAGCACACAAAAGGACACCCCTCGTCTACAGCATGTGTCTCCCTCTATCGTTGATTAGTTTACTTGTATATACCTGGACCAGGTTTTCAGGTGCGAGAGAGTTGTGGCATTGTGTGACAACGTAGGCCTACATATGTTACGTAAAAGCTTCCCCTCGCGTGAGTGTGTGTTCAGATCCACCAGACACACCATCGCGTTAATCATTAACCTAACAATGCCCTACCCCCTCCCTACCCCTCCCCCACCCCTTAACATCTGGCACGCGCGAGGACAATGCAGCCGGACAGCGCCCTTCATCTTCCGCCCTAAATTAGAGTGGACACAGCGACAGCGCGCATGCGCGGACCGGACACATCTGTTAAAGCAAGCCCAGCACGCGATCTAACAATGGGTATTATTGATTGGCTGCCTACCCGGGTTGAACAGCTTTATTCGGCTGTACAACGGTTGACTGCCAGAAATCGTTCCCGTGATTGTCAAAGGAGATATCAAACCACCCATAAAACGTTAATATAATTATTACTTTAATAAGGAGGAAACAAGAATGAATTTTGGGAGTAATATGTTATCGTTAATTATATCAAGTTGCTTTGGCTCTACAAGAACTAAAATGTTTGAGGCTGATTAGCTGACTATTTTATGTTGAATATATTTACATTGACATTGATGTAATCAAAACGTTATCGAATATATTTATTGTTCCGATTTAAATTAATCAACTAGCATTATTAACTCAATGCAGTGGCGCGATAAGAGCCTAAACATGGAGAATGGAATTGACTTATTTCTTTAGAGATTGCAGTTGTACAGGGGCGGGGTGTCAGGTGTATGGTAGTAACACAAACATTGGGGCAGCTCCTTTCGTGCGTGACATCGTGGTTAAACATTCATGGGAGAAAATGGAATATAAATACAGAAGTAGTTTGTAGAAGTAATTATAACGTACGCTCGTTGTTAATTTTAAATTACGACGGCAGATTTTACTAACAAGTCAGTCGGTCATACAGACCATGTGTATCCAATAGAGCCCGTGCAAGTCTATAATAGTTTTATTTCTTTGTTGTTTACGCCGCACTCAGCAATATTCCAGCTATAATAGTTGGCAAGTCTAGATTACTGCAGCTTCAAATGAAAATAATCTCTTGGCTCTTTATTTATTATACTGTAATATTCATAATTTTACAACGTTTTTTTTCTGTAAAATATTTTCGTTTCAGAGACTAGGGGTTAGTCTAGTTACCAGTCACTTCTAATCCCACTGTAGGCTGATTGACGGGGAAGTTTTGTGAATAGACAGTTTTAGGTAAAAAATACTTATATTATTCTGCTTTGGTGTATGTTTACTGCTATTGGTTGAATTAGCACAGGCGGTGAACAGAGAGTGTCGCAAACTAAACAATTCATGACAATACGGAAGAGAAGAGTGTCGATTTAATACCTTTGATCCAGGGTGTTTGAATCTTTCGTAGCGAATATAGTAACAGTTTCCCCAATAGACAACAGAGACCCTTGCAACGATGTCAGATGCAAACATGTTATTTGTTATCATGTTGTGAAAGTCCACACGCCAATTCTAGCTTGAGCTCGACAATCTTTTGACATCCATGCGTGTCCTACACTGACAAGAATACACTTTTTATGAAAAGTATTAACAGTGCCATTAATTTTTCTAAGTATTCTCTACCACTGGCATAATAAGAACAGTGGGTGGGACGCGTCTCCCGGGCGATCGACTGGAGAAATCAATGTTACGAGGAGAAGGAGAAGAGAGACGGGGAAGAAAAAGGACTCTGTACCAGGTTGAAGACAAAGGTCTGGGCATTTCATGACAGCGAAGGAGAGAGAGAGGGGAGGGGGAGAGAGCAAGGGGGTGGGTGTTTGGAGGGGAGAGAGAGAGAGAGACATATACAAAGTATAGGAGACATGACATACGCCGACAATTACAGCAAATGGAGAGAGAGAGAGAGAAAAAAAATATAGCGAATGAAAGAGATAAAGAGAGGGAAAGAAAGCTATACAAAGTATGGGAGACATATTACATACGTCGACAATTACAGCAAATAGGGAGGGAAAGAGAGAGAGAGAGAGAGAGAGAGTGGGGTTATGGAAGAAGTTGGGCTGAGAATAAAAAACAGCGAGTGAAAGAGAGAAAGACAGGGAGATTGGGAGAGTGAGATCTGAACCGGGGGTCAAGGTGTGAACACAGATCGACGTAGTTCATGTCACAGAGGAGGGGGAGAGTGTAGACAAAGGTCTACGTAGTTCATGTCACAGAGGAGGGATGGAGTGTAGACAAAGGTCTACGTAGTTCATGTCACAGAGGAGGGGGAGAGTGTAGACAAAGGTCTACGTAGTTCATGTTACAGAGAAGGGAGAACGTGTAGACAAAGGTCTACGTAGTTCATGTCAAAGAGGAGGGAGAGAGTGTAGACAAAGGTCTACGTACTTCATGTCACAGAGCAGGGATAGAGTGTAGACGAAGGTCTACGTAGTTCATGTCACAGAGGAGGGAGAGAGTGTAGACGAAGGTCTACGTAGTTCATGTGACAGAGGAGGGAGATACTGTAAACAAAGGTCTACGTAGTTCATGTCACAGTGGAGGGATAGAGTGTAGACAAAGGTCTACGTAGTTCATGTGACAGAGGACGGAGAGAGTGTAGACTAAGGTCTACGCTGTTCACGAGGAGGGAGAGAGTGTAGACGAAGGTCTACGTAGTTCATGTCACAGAGGAGGGATAGAGTGCAGACAAAGGTCTACATAGTTCATGTGATAGAGGAGGGAGAGAGAATAGACAAAGGTCTACGGATTTCATGTGACAGAGGAGGGAGAGATTGTAGACAAAGGTCTACGTAGTTCATGTCACAGAGGAGGGAGAGAGTGTAGATGAAGGTCTACGTAGTTAATGCCAAAGAGGACGGAGAGAGCGTAGACGAAGGTCTACGCTGTTCATGAGGAGGGAGAGAGTGTAGACAAAGGTCTACGTAGTTCATCTCACAGAGTACGGAGAGAGTGTAATCAAATGTCTACGCTGTTCATGAGGAGGGAGAGAGTCTAGACGAAGGTCTACGTAGTTCATGTCACAGAGGAGGGAGCGATTGTAGACGAAGGTCTACGTAGTTCATGTCACAGAGGAGGGGTGGAGTGTAGACAAAGGTCTACGTAGTTCATGTCACAGAGGAGGGAGAGAGTGTAGACGAAGGTCTACGCTGTTCACGAGGAGGGAGAGAGTGTAGATGAAGGTCTACGTAGTTCATGTCACAGAGGAGGGAGAACGTGTAGACAAAGGTCTACGCTGTTCATGAGGAGGGAGAGAGTGTAGACGAAGGTCTACGTAGTTCATGTTACAGAGGAGGGAAATAGTGTAGAGAGAGGTCTACTTAGTTCGTGTCACAGAGGAGGGAGATAGTCTAGGAAAATGTCTACGTAGTTCATGTGGCAGAGGACGGAGAGAGTGTAATCAAAGGTCTACGCTGTTCATGAGGAGGGAGAGAGTGTAGACAAAGGTCTACGTAGTTCATGTCACAGAGGAGGGAGCGATTGTAGACGAAGGTCTACGTAGTTCATGTCACAGAGGAGGGAGAGAGTGTAGACAAAGGTCTACATAGTTCATGTCACAGAGGAGGGAGAGAGAATAGACAAAGGTCTACGAAGTTCATGTGACAGAGGAGGGAGAGATTGTAGAGGAAGGTCAACGTAGTTCATGTCACAGAGGAAGGAGAGATTGTAGACGAAGGTCTATGCTGTTCATGTCACAGAGGATGTTGAGCGTGTAGACAAAGGTCTACGTAGTTCATGTCACAGAGGACAGAGAGAGTGTAGACGAAGGTCTACGCTGTTCATGGGGAGGGAGAGAGTGTAGACGAAGGTCTACGTAGTTCATGTCAAAGAGGAGGAGGCGATTGTAGACAAAGGTCTACGTAGTTCATGTCATTGAGGAGGGAGAGAATGTAGACAAAGGTCTGCGTATTTCATGTGACAGAGGAGGGAGAGAGTGTAGACGAAGGTCTACGTAGTTCATGTCACAGAGGAAGGAAAGAGTGTAGATGAAGGTCTACGTAGTTCATGCCACAGAGGAGGGAGAACGTGTAGACAAAGGTCTACGCTGTTCATGAATAGGGAGAGAGTGTAGACGAAGGTCTACGTAGTTCATGTTACAGAGGAGGGATAGAGTGTAGACAAAGGTCTATGAAGTTCATGTCACAGAGGAGGGAGAGAATGTAGACAAAGGTCTGCGTATTTCATGTGACAGAGGAGGGAGAGATTGTAGACGAAGGTCTACGTAGTTCATGTGACAGAGGAAGGAGAGAGTGTAGATGAAGGTCTACGTAGTTCATGCCACAGAGGAGAGAGAACGTGTAGACAAAGGTCTACGCTGTTCATGAGGAGGGAGAGAGTGTAGACAAAGGTCTACGTAGTTCATGTCACAGAGGAGGGAGCAATTTTAGACGAAGGTCTACGTAGTTCATGTCACAGAGGAGGGATAGAGTGTAGACAAAGGTCTACGTAGGTCATATCACAGAGGACGGAGCGAGTGTGGACGAAGGTCTACGCTCTTCATGTCACAGAGGAGGGAGATTGTGTAGACAATGGTCTACTTAGTTCATGTCACAGAGGAGGGAGCGATTGTAGACAAAGGTCTACGTAGTTCATGTCACAGAGGAAGGAGAGAGTGTAATCAAAGGTCTACGCTGTTCATGAGGAGGGAGAGAGTGTAGACGAAGGTCTACGTAGTTCATGTCACAGAGGAGGGATAGAGTGTAGACAAAGGTCTAAGTAGTTAATGTCACAGAGGACGGAGAGAGTGTAGATGAAGGTCTACGCTGTTCATGAGGAGGGAGAGAGTGTAGACGAAGGTCTACGTAGTTCATGTCAAAGAGGAGGGAGCGATTGTAGACAAAGGTCTACGTATTTCATGTGACAGAGGAGGGAGAGAGTGTAGACAAAGGTCTACGTATGTCATGTGACAGAGGAGGGAGAGATTGTAGACGAAGGTGAACGTAGTTCATGTCATAGAGGAGGGAGAGATTGTAGACGAAGGTCTACGTATTTCATGTCACAGAGGAGAGATAGAGTGTAGACAAAGGTCTACGTAGTTCATGTCACAGAGGAGGGATAGAGTGTAGACAAAGGTCTACGTACTTCATGTCACAGAGGAGGGAGAGAGAATATACAAAGGTCTACGTATTTCATGTGACAGAGGAGGGAGAGATTGTAGACGAAGGTCAACGTAGTTCATGTCATAGAGGAGGGAGAGATTGTAGACGAAGGTCTACGTATTTCATGTGACAGAGGAGGGAGAGTTTGTGGACAAAGGTCTACGTAGTTCATGTCACAGAGGAGGGAGAGAGTGTACATGAAGGTCTACGTAGTTCATTTCACATAGGAGGGAGATAGTGTAGAAAAATGTCTACGTAGTTCATGTCACAGAGGAGGGAGAGAGTGTAGACAAAGGTCTACGTACTTCATGTCACAGAGGAGGGATAGAGTGTAGACAAAGGTCTACGTACTTCATGTCACAGAGGAGGGAGAGAGTGTAGACAAAGGTCTACGTACTTCCTGTCACAGAGGAGGGAGAGAGTGTAGACAAAGGTCTACGTGCTTCATGTCACAGAGGAGGGAGAGAGTGTAGACGAAGGTCTACGTACTTCCTGTCACAGAGGAGGGAGAGAGTGTAGACAAAGGTCTACGTACTTCATGTCACAGAGGAGGGGGAGAGTGTAGGCAAAGGTCTACGTAGTTCATGTTACAGAGGAGGGATAGAGTGTAGACAAAGGTCTACGTAGTTCATGTCACAGAGGAGGGATAGAGTGTAGACAAAGGTCTACGTATTTCATGTGACAGAGGAGGGAGAGATTGTAGACAAAGGTCTACGTAGTTCATGTCACAGAGGAGGGAGAACTTGTAGACAAAGGTCTACGCTGTTCTTGAGGAGGGAGAGAGTGTAGACGAAGGTCTACGTAGTTCATGTTTCAGAGGAGGGAGAACGTGTAGACAAAGGTCTACGTATTTCATGTCACAGAGGAATGAGAGAGTGTAGAAAAATTTCTACGCTGTTCATGAGGAGAGATAGAGTGTAGACGAAGGTCTACGTAGTTCATGTCACAGAGGAGGGAAATAGTGTAGACAAAGGTCTACTCAGTTCATGTCACAGAGGAGGGAGATAGTGTAGACAAATGTCTACGTAGTTCATGTCGCAGAGGAGGGAGAGAGTGTAGACAAAGGTCTACGTATTTCATGTCACAGAGGACGGAGGGAGTGTAGACAAAGGTCTACGTATTTCATGTCGCAGAGGAGGGAGAGAGTGTAGACAAAGGTCTACGTAGTTCATGTCACAGTGGAGGGAGAGAGTGTAGACAAGGGTCTACGTA
The DNA here is from genome assembly GCF_023055435.1 of Haliotis rufescens. Taxonomy (NCBI): domain Eukaryota; kingdom Metazoa; phylum Mollusca; class Gastropoda; order Lepetellida; family Haliotidae; genus Haliotis; species Haliotis rufescens. The sequence goes on from NW_025964024.1 coordinate 1,825,773, forward strand.
GTTCATGAGGAGGGAGAGAGTGTAGACGAAGGTCTACGTAGTTCATGTCAAAGAGGAGGGAGCGATTGTAGACAAAGGTCTACGTAGTTCATGTCACAGAGGAGGGAAAAAGAATATACAAAGGTCTACGTATTTCATGTGACAGAGGAGGGAGAGATTGTAGACGAAGGTCAACGTACTTCATGTCATAGAGGAGGGAGAGATTGTAGACGAAGGTCTACGCTGTTCATGTCACAGAGGAGGGAGAGCGTGTAGACAAAGGTCTACGTAGTTCATGTCACAGAGGACGGAGAGAGTGTAGACGAAGGTCTACGCTGTTCATGAGGAGGGAGAGAGTGTAGACGAAGGTCTACGTAGTTCATGTCAAAGAGGAGGGAGCGATTGTAGACAAAGGTCTACGTATTTCATGTGACAGAGGAGGGAGAGAGTGTAGACAAAGGTCTACGTATTTCATGTGACAGAGGAGGGAGAGATTGTAGACGAAGGTGAACGTAGTTCATGTCATAGAGGAGGGAGAGAATGTAGACAAAGGTCTTCTTAGTTCATGTCACAGAGGAGGGAGAGAGTGTAGATGAAGGTCTACGTAGTTCATGTCACAGTGGAGGGAGAGAGTGTAGATGAAGGTCTACGTAGTTAATGTCACAGAGGAGGGAGAACGTGTAGACAAAGGTCTACGTAGTTTATGTCACAGTGGAGGGAGAACGTGTAGACAAAGGTCAACGTACTTCATGTCACAGTGGAGGGAGAGAGTGTAGATGAAGGTCTACGTACTTCATGTCACAGAGGAGGGAGAGAGTGTAGACAAAGGTCTTCGTACTTCATGTCACAGAGGAGGGATAGAGTGTAGACAAAGGTCTACGTACTTCATGTCACAGAGGAGGGAGAGAGTGTAGACAAAGGTCTACGTAGTTCAAGTCACAGTGGAGGGAGAGAGTGTAGACAAAGGTCTACGTAGTTCATGTCACAGTGGAGGGAGAGAGTGTAGACAAATGTCTACGTACTTCATGTCACAGTGGAGGGAGAGAGTGTAGATGAAGGTCTACGTAGTTCATGTCACAGAGGAGGGAGAGAGTGTAGACAAATGTCTACGTACTTCATGTCACAGTGGAGGGAGAGAGTGTAGACAAAGGTCTACGTAGTTCAAGTCACAGTGGAGGGAGAGAGTGTAGACAAAGGTCTACGTAGTTCATGTCACAGAGGAGGGAGAGAGTGTAGACAAAGGTCTACATAGTTCATGTCACAGTGGAGGGAGAGAGTGTAGAAAAAGGTCTACGTACTTCATGTCACAGAGGAGAGAGAGAGTGTAGACAAAGGTCTACGTACTTCATGTCACAGTGGAGGGAGAGAGTGTAGATGAAGGTCTACGTAGTTCATGTCACAGTGGAGGGAGAGAGTGTAGATGAAGGTCTACGTAGTTAATGTCACAGAGGAGGGAGAACGTGTAGACAAAGGTCTACGTAGTTCATGTCACAGAGAAATGAGAGAGTGTAGACAAAGGTCTACGCTGTTCACGAGGAGGGAGAGAGTGTAGACGAAGGTCTACGTACTTCATGTCACAGTGGATGGAGAGAGTGTAGATGAAGGTCTACGTAGTTCATGTCACAGTGGAGGGAGAGAGTGTAGACGAAGGTCTACGTAGTTCATGAGGAGGGAGAGAGTGTAGACGAAGGTCTACGTAGTTCATGTCAAAGAGGAGGTAGCGATTGTAGACAAAGGTCTACTTAGTTCATGTCACAGAGGAGGGAGAGAGTGTAGATGAAGGTCTACGTAGTTCATGTCACAGTGGAGGGAGAGAGTGTAGATGAAGGTCTACGTAGTTAATGTCACAGAGGAGGGAGAACGTGTAGACAAAGGTCTACGTAGTTCATGTCACAGTGGAGGGAGAACGTGTAGACAAAGGTCAACGTACTTCATGTCACAGTGGAGGGAGAGAGTGTAGATGAAGGTCTACGTACTTCATGTCACAGAGGAGGGAGAGAGTGTAGACAAAGGTCTTCGTACTTCATGTCACAGAGGAGGGATAGAGTGTAGACAAAGGTCTACGTACTTCATGTCACAGAGGAGGGAGAGAGTGTAGACAAAGGTCTACGTAGTTCAAGTCACAGTGGAGGGAGAGAGTGTAGACAAAGGTCTACGTAGTTCATGTCACAGAGGAGGGAGAGAGTGTAGACAAAGGTCTACGTACTTCATGTCACAGAGGAGGGAGAGAGTGTAGACAAAGGTCTACATAGTTCATGTCACAGAGGAGGGAGAGAGTGTAGACAAAGGTCTACATAGTTCATGTCACAGTGGAGGGAGAGAGTGTAGACAAAGGTCTACGTACTTCATGTCACAGAGGAGAGAGAGAGTGTAGACAAAGGTCTACGTAGTTCATGTCACAGTGGAGGGAGAGAGTGTAGATGAAGGTCTACGTAGTTAATGTCACAGAGGAGGGAGAACGTGTAGACAAAGGTCTACGTAGTTCATATCACAGAGGAATGAGAGAGTGTAGACAAAGGTCTACGCTGTTCATGAGGAGGGAGAGAGTGTAGACGAAGGTCTACGTACTTCATGTCACAGTTGATGGAGAGAGTGTAGATGAAGGTCTACGTAGTTCATGTCACAGTGGAGGGAGAGAGTGTAGACAAAGGTCTACGTAGTTCATGTCACAGAGGAGGGAGAGAGTTTAGACAAAGGTCTAGTCTGGGTGGGAGGTGGGAAGACGGAAAGGAGATAACACAGAAAGAGGGCGCAATTCTGGAAGAGCGAGTGAGTGAGTGTGTTGTTTAACGCCGCACTCGGCAATATTCAAGTTATATGACGGTCTGTAAATAATCGAGTCTGGAACAGACAATCCAGTGATCGATATAATGAGCATCGATCTAGGCAGTTCGAATACGATGACATGCATCAACCAAGTCAGCGATCCTGACCACCCGATCCCTTTTGTCGCCTCTTACGACAAGCATAGTTGCCCCTTACGGCAAACAAAGGTTGCTGAAGACCTATTGTACCCCGGATCTTCACAGGTTGAGTGAGTGTGACTGAGAGGGAGGTGGAAGATAGAAGTATTGAGAAACGTTAACGCGGATAGAGAGAACATGTGATGAAGGAAGATCTATATATCACGCTGTAAAAGAGAAGATCTATACACGTTGAACGCATAGAGAGAGAATATCTACACAACGCTGAGAGAGAGATCTATACAAGTACAAGGTAATACAGAAAGATGAGATTTGGTGAGTGGTTGCTATACCAAGATGTAATCTACATACATCAGGACTGTCTTGAGACAAAATCTAAAACAAAGTGGGGGCACGGGTGGCCCAGTCGTCTAAGGCGCCGCGATTCGCTGTGCCACACCAGAAACCTAAGATTGTGGATTCGAATCCCGGTTCGCCCCGATTATGTTTCTAGGTTTGTCAGCACCATACCCGTGCTCGTGGGTTTCACCGAAGTGGTAAACGTCTGAGAACTGCATCACTTCTGGCTTTCCTCCAACATTAAGCTGACACGCCGCGATATAACTGGAATACTGTTAAAATCGGCGTTAAACCCAACTCACTCATAATGAAACAAAGTATTGAGGATGAGCTGTTACCGGGTGTTCTGCACGCCTTTAAACCCGAAAAACCAGCCTCAACAAGGTTGAAGAACTGGCCCACACTCATCCTACTGAACCATTTGAGATGGAAGTAGCAGCATTCAATATGTTTGTTTGTTTGTTATTTAACGCCGCACTCAGCAATATTCCAGCGATATGATGGCGGTCTGTAAGTAATCGAGTCTGGATCAGACAATACAGTGACTGATGTCATGAGCATCGGTCTCCGCAATTGGAATACGATGACATGCATCAACCAAGCCAGCGAGCCCGACCACCCAATCCCGTAAGTCGCCTCTTACGACAAGCATGTAAACTTTTAACTTTTATACATTTTAACTTTAAATGCATTAATTAAACATTGACTTCTCGGGACGTCTTAACTGGGACTGAACATTAATATGAATATGTTTAGTCTTTAACTGTAATGCATAATACGGTAATGAAATTGATTAGGGGTACTCCTTTGTTTTCGTTTGTTTTCGTTTTATTTGCCTGGTACAGTGAGCGCCAAATCCTGGGTCAACGAACCGTGTCTGAGTCACTACTGGTCCCGGGAACGCCAAGAGGATTTTTCCTCCTAAATATTAAATGTGGCACTCCCGGGCCTCCGTCGTCCCGACTTCACCCCTCGCATACCAGTACGACAACTGGGATGTCCATCTCTATTTAATCACAGGTCTTACACTTCACATCATACAATAATAAAAATGTGTACCGTTGTCGTTATTATTTGTATTGTTGTGATCAAATAACATAAAACTCAGTATTTGATTAAAATAATATTATCATTTTACGTATTTTATGTATTGATACAAGCATCATTAACATGCCATCTACAGTATGTATATACAGTAAACTACGGTTATAACTCGAAGGGACCACTAATTGTAGTTCGTAATAACCGAAGTTCGTTATGAGCATATATATAACATTTATACAACAAATGGTCGGGGCTAAAAAAAATCGTTATATCTGTCAGTTCGTCATAAGCGTGTTCGTTATAAACGTAGATTACTGTATAATATATAGGTGAGCTACAATTGCAAGCTGTCATTTTGTCTGTAGAAATATTCTAGAATTTCACAGTTTGACTACTTTGTTGTTAAGATCAGACAACCCCACGCCAGAACGAATACAGTAAATTACGCTTATAACGAACACGCTTATAACGAACGGACCGATAAAACGAACTTATTATTTAGTCCCGGTCATTTGTTGTATATATGCTGTATATATGTTTATAACGAACTGCGTTTATTACGAACTAAAATCAGTGGTCCATTTGAGTTCGTTATAACCGAAGTTCACTGTATATTTTACGAATCTATTATGAAGTATGGTTTCTCATGCTAATAAAAAGATTTGCCGGAAACAGTTAAAACAAAAAGATACGAAACTATGAAAAAGATATTTACACAAGAACAAGGTAAAATGGTGAGTGTCGCCGAGAATGATCATCGCGTTCCGACGCAGTTTGTTCCAACACGGCTAGATTAAGTGACTTTGTGTCACAGGAACGATTGTCCAAAAAGTTCTCTTCTCATTCACTGGGCTGTGTGAAGCATATTTTACGAATGTTCTCTCGTGTGGGGAGATCACCGAAGCGGTCGTACAATCTCTCTACGTGTTACTAATTCCCGCTTTTATACTGCCAATGAGTAAGTTTGCAGTATTTGAGATGTTTCACAGAATGTTAGCTTTTATTCGTAAGCTACTTTTTGCTCACGGATCAGGTGACTTGGGTGATGAGCAGAGACCAGGGTATCTACCCACCCAGTGTGTACTCCGCTGTGCTTTTATCACATCATCTACCACAATCGACATCGTGTTTACCTCATTGCTTCAATGGACTTAATTAATCTTTCCTGTTAATCTCACTGGCTTCGTCATTATAATGTTATCTTAATCCTATCTCATCGGCTTCGTCATTATATTGTTATCTTTGTACATTAATCCTATCCCATCGCATCTTTCCGTAACATAATCACAAAGTGACTTCACATCACGATTACCCTCACAGAAAAAGCACGTATCTGTCCTGTACTGTTATCATACTGCATTATGCCACCAGCGGCTGTGATGGTGTATAACATATTAGAGTAATCTCCCTTGGCGACCTAGCCGTCGGGACCCCCTGTTTTACCAGATGTACCACCCGTGTATGTATGGCAATAAATACAAGATGGAACACAGAATGTCGTTCTCCATTATTTATTCGTCGGAGGCAGCAACAGCCTAGGGCTAGTTCAAGTGCTACAAATCATTCCCAAAGCGTGAGAATATTACATGGTGTCAGAGTCATGGATCTTTCCGGAATCCCCACCCCATCTATGGACTGGGAAGCATCAAACCTGCCTGATGCGTGGCGGCGTTTTAAACAGCACGTGCAACTGATATTCGACGGACCGTTGGTGGAAAAGTCGGAAGAATCGAAGTGCTCATACCTCCTACTTTGGGTGGGAGAAAAAGGTAGAGATGTTTACAATACATGGACAGGCATTTCTGATGATGACAAAAAGTTACTTCAAACTTACTACACTCGCTACGCAGCATACGTCCAGCCAAAGTTGAATCCTGTTTTCGCAAGGTACAAATTCAATAACGAAGTTCAGGGGTCATCTCACTTTGATCAGTTTGTGACTAGATTAAAGCTGCTAGCTACAGATTGTGCATTTAATACATCTGATGAAATGGTGAGGGACCGCATAGTGTTCGGCACATCATCTACTAAACTTCGTGCAAAATTGATAAATGAAGGGGAGAAATTGACACTCGAGAAAGCAATTCAAATGGGACAAAGTTTGGAATACTCTCAGGAACAGTTGAAAACAATGGCCAACCCTGAGGTACATACAGTTTCAGCCAGTGATAATTCCCATCGACACAAAAAGTATCATTACTCCCGACAGAAATCACAACCTGTAAAACCCCACAACACAACAAATAGAAGATCATCAAACAGTGATGACAAAACACATAGTCAGTGTAGAAACTGTGGTAGATCACATTCTAAGCGTGAACCGTGTCCTGCCAAAGGTAGAAAATGTGACAATTGTGGAAAGTGGAATCATTTCAAGATTGTGTGTCGCTCAGTGAAAGTCAATGAGGTTGTGACAGATGAACGCTTTGATTCAGGGGACTCAGACTTTCTCATAGACTTAATTGATAGCGTGGATACATCTAGTGATGTTGACAGTGTCCACTCCAAAACTGAGGATACTAACCAGGCTTTTGTTACTGTGAAGGTAGGAATTAAGGGCATACCAGTGGAATTCAAATTAGATACAGGGTCTCAGGTAAATATCATACCAGCTGGATTATTCCCCAAAATTGGCACTACAACTGTACTCAGTAAACCGCCCAAACAGTTGATGGCGTATGGCGGTACACATCTTCAAACTCACGGTACATGTAGCTTACCTTGTCAGATTGATGATCGTGAATTCACAGCTGAGTATTACGTTGTAGAGACAGAATCAAACCCTGTACTCAGTCTCAAAACATGCCTTGAATTGGAGCTTATCCAACTTACCTGTGCGGTTGATACTTGTGGATCGAGTGAGAAATCTGGAAAACCTCTTGAGAAGAGCACCATTCTTGCAGAATATGCCGATGTGTTTGAGGGCATTGGGCTCTTTCCAGGTGAATGTACGATACACATCGATCCGAGTGCTATCCCTGTAGTTCACCCACCACGAAAAGTTCCAGTCGCACTTCGTGAAAGACTCAAAGACGAACTTGATCGGATGGAAAAGTCAAACATTATCACAAAGGTTGATGAACCAACTGAATGGGTCAACTCTTTAGTAATCGTTGAAAAGCCACACTCAAAGAAACTGCGCATATGCTTGGATCCATTGGACCTGAATCGTGCTATACAGCGTCCACACTACCCAATGAAAACACTTGAAGACATCCTTCCAAGCCTCTCTAAGGCTCGTTATTTCACTAAACTCGATGCTCGATCTGGATATTGGGCCATCAGACTGGCTGAGGAATCTTCATTTCTTACAACGTTCAACACCCCGTATGGACGTTACAGATTTTTTAGACTACCCTTTGGGATACGTTCAGCACAAGATGAATTTCAGCGAAGGATTGACGAGTGCTATGAGGGACTAGATGGCGTTGCAGCCATAGTTGATGACGTTCTGGTGTATGGAAGTACTCCCGAGGAGCATGATCACAACCTGCGGAACATGCTTTCCCGCTCCCGTGACAAAGGTATTAAGCTTAACGAAGAGAAGCTTGAAGTTGGTGTCACAGAGATCCAATACTTTGGACACATCTTGAGTGCTGAAGGCCTCAGACCGGACCCAGCTAAGGTCTCTGCTATATGCTCAATGAATCCACCACGTGACCGCTCTGAATTGGAAACAATTCTTGGAATGGTTAATTATTTAGCCAAGTTTGCTCCTAATCTGTCCGAGATCACCAGCCCTCTGCGACAGCTCCTTCCCAAAGACGTTGAGTTTGTGTGGGATCATCCTCAGTCCACAGCGTTTCAGAGAATCAAGGATATCATCACACAGACACCTGGGCAAGTTCTTGCCTACTACGACCCAGACAAGGATCTAACACTCCAAGTTGATGCATCCAAGTATGGTCTTGGTGCCGCTCTCTTACAGGATGGGAAGCCTGTCACTTATGCATCTAAGTCTTTGACCACCACAGAGGTCAATTATGCACAGATCGAAAAGGAAATGTTTGCTATCCTGTTCGGCTGTAAGCGTTTCCACCAGTATGTTTATGGTCGGCATGTGAAAGTCGAGTCCGATCATAAACCTCTCATCTCTATCATGAAGAAGCCTCTTGCTGTCGCCCCTGCTCGGTTACAGCGTATGATGTTGCAGCTACAAAAGTATGACCTCACAGTTGAACACAGACCTGGGAAGGAAATAGTAGTAGCTGATACACTTTCACGCAAGTCAGTGCCTGATACCTACCCGCACCTTTCAGAAGGTATGGACGCGCATGTCCATATGATAGTATCAAATGTTCCTGTCAGTGAGAAGAGGATGGAGGATATTAGACGAGCCACAGAAACTGACCCTCAGTTCTCCTTGCTCCAACAAACTATCATAGATGGTTGGCCTGAACATAGGAAGCTATGCCCAGGGACAATACTTGAATTCTGGAACTTCAGGGACCAACTTGCCTTCATGGATGGCATCATATTCAAGGGCCAGAAAATTGTCATACCCAAGTCCCTGAGGACAAGTATGCTTGACAAAATTCACACTGGACACATGGGAGTTGAAAAGTGTCTCCGACGTGCTCGTGACATTTTGTTTTGGCCCAAAATGTCGAATGATATCACAAGTCTTGTACTCAACTGTTCTGTGTGCCTAGAGAGAAGAAACTCTAACCCCAAGGAACCCCTCATATCACATGACATTCCCAGTCGTCCTTGGCAGACCGTGGCCACAGATCTCTTCTTATGGGACACCCATGATTTTGTGGTCGTTGTCGACTATTATAGCAGGTACTTTGAAGTTTGCAAATTACCCAGCACCAAAAGCACCACTGTTATCAATGCTCTCAAAGATGTATTTGCGAGACATGGGATACCGGATAAGGTGATATCTGACAATGGCCCCCAGTACTCCTCACAAGACTTTGCTCAGTTTGCAGAAAAATGGGACTTTGTGCATGAGACATCAAGCCCTCGTTACCCACAGTCAAATGGTCTTGCCGAGAAAACTGTCCAAACAATCAAGCGCATTTTTTCCAAGGCAAAGACAGATGGCAGAGATCCACACATTGGTATTCTAGAGTACCGTACTACCCCAATGGAGGCAAATCTATCACCCTCTCAGCTACTCATGGGTCGACGATTACGATCCACATTACCTTGTACCCAACATCAACTTTTGCCTGGATCTGTTGATCATTCTCAGTACCAGAAAGTACTACAAGCAAGTCGGAGGAAACAAAAGCACTACTACGATACTGCTGCCAAGCCCCTGTTGCCCCTTAAAACAGGAGAAGCAATTCGTGTACGACAACACAATAACTTGTGGACACCTGCAGTAGTCACAAAGCAGCACAATTCCAGGTCTTACACTGTTCGCACTGGCGATGGAGCGGAATATCGTCGCAACCGACGTCACCTACTAAAGACACGTGAAAAGCATGACATACCTGAAATGAACATTGATGTCACAAGTAGTGAGTTACCACGTGTTCAACAGAGTGACAGAGCCGTTACCTGTACTCGTGATACAGCTGAGGTCAAACCCTCTGATGACCCTGTAACATCACCGATCCCATCACGAAGACACAGTCCCCAGAAAGTTATTGACAATGCCAATAATCAATATATCACTCGTTCGGGTCGGGTTGTCAAACCCAAGGTTATTGCCTCAGTGTAGTTTTTACCAGTTTTAGCTCAAGATGATTGTAAGACTATACAACAGTCAACCACAGTAAGTTTGTATCAGTGTCATTCTGATAGGCTATGTAGGCCACTTCACAATATTAGTTAGAATTTACAGTCAAGAATTGACAACCTTTGATTTATTAGTTGTAATTCAAGTTTGAAGTGTTAAGCATCATTGAAGTAATTGAATATAATCAATATCAAGTGTCTACTCTTTGTAGTCGTTTTCTGTGCTCTGTAGTTCACTTACTGTTAATGTGTCCAACTTTTTTTTATAAGAAAAGGGATGTACTGTTATCATACTGCATTATGCCACCAGCGGCTGTGATGGTGTATAACATATTAGAGTAATCTCCCTTGGCGACCTAGCCGTCGGGACCCCCTGTTTTACCAGATGTACCACCCGTGTATGTATGGCAATAAATACAAGATGGAACACAGAATGTCGTTCTCCATTATTTATTCGTCGGAGGCAGCAACAGCCTAGGGCTAGTTCAAGTGCTACAAATCATTCCCAAAGCGTGAGAATATTACATGTCCCTGGTCAGTGACAGTCTATAGGGTGTGAGCCGAAGCATGGTGATGTTTGACCTGTGGAAACAAACACAATAATATGATAAACACATTCAAAGGGACAAACTTCACTACACATGCGCGAACGCACCGCACACGTACCTCGCACTCACTCACTCAGAGTAAAAGAGAGACAGACAGAGAGAGAGAGAGAGAGAGTGTGTGTGTGTGTGTGTGTGTGTTTGTGTGTGTTGGGGGGGGGGGGAGGGAGGGGGGGGGGGTGTTGCGAAGAAGAGGCTTAAGAAGAAGAAACATTACATTTGGCAAATATTACAACAACAATATACTTGCACTCACTCACTCAGAGTAAAAGAGAGACAGAAAGGAAGAGAGAGTTTGAGAGAGAGGGAGAGAGTGTGAGAGAGAGAGAGAAAGAGAGAGAGGTGGAATTGCGAAGAAGACGGTTAAGGAGAAGAAACATTACATTTGGCAAATATTACAACAACAATATACTTGCACTCACTCACTCAGAGTAAAAGAGAGACAGAAAGGAAGAGAGAGTTTGAGAGAGAGGGAGAGAGTGTGAGAGAGAGAGAGAAAGAGAGAGAGGTGGAATTGCGAAGAAGACGGTTAAGGAGAAGAAACATTTCATTTGGCAAATATTACAACAACAATATACTTGTCGCGAATGTCAGTCACATCTCTCCTCTCATACAATCATTATCATCCTTAGAATTTGATTAAACGATGCTCTGTGTACCTGATATAATTGTATGTTAGTGCATATTACTCTCGCCGAGAAAGCATGTATCTGTCCCTGGTCAGTGAAAGATAGAAGGCGATTACTACCGAGCGTTTCCGAGTGGTCTTTCACAACAAAATGGCTGACAAGCCTATCGTTATATAGCTTAGCTTTGTGTAAGTGTATCGGGTGAGCCGTAGCATGGTGGTTAGATACAGGTCTAAGAGACGAAGTATCTATCGTGTGAGACAGAAGCATATGATCTATCCTCGTTGGGGCGGCTTCGGCCAAACCGCGGGGATTCTACCATGTCAACTCGACACTCACCTTTTTTTCAATTTGTAATTGAAATTGTTTGTAGTTATAGATTCAATTACTTATTAAATAACCGCGATATAACGTTCTTAGAAAATAGCAGGCTCTTAACTGATACCTAAATTATAGTAAGTAATCTCAGTGTTTATTTGTCTAAAATATAGCCGTGATGGTTCCTGAATAGGCGACTTTGACTTATGTTTGACCTGTGGAAACAAACAAAATAATATGATAAACACAATCATTCAAAAGGACAATCTTCACTACACATGCGCGAACGCACCGCACACGCCCCTCGCACTCACTCACTCAGAGTAAAAGAGAGACAGAGAGGAAGAGAGAGTTTGAGAGAGAGGGAGAGAGTGTGTGAGAGAGAGAGGGAGAGAGACAGAGAAAGAGAGAGAGGCAGAGAGAGAGAGAGAGGTGGAATTGCTAAGAAGACGGTTAAGGAGAAGAAACATTTCATTTGGCAAATATTACAACAACAATATACTTGTCGTGAATGTCAGTCACGTCTCTCCTCTCATAAAATCATTATCATCCTTAAAATTTGATTTAACGATGCTCTGTGTACCTGATATAATTGTATGTTAGTGCATATTACTCTCGCCGAGAAAACATGTATCTGTCCCTGGTCAGTGAAAGATAGAAGGCGATTACTACCGAGCGTTTCCGAGTGGTCTTTCACAACAAAATGGCTGACAAGCCTATCGTTATATAGCTTAGCTTTGTGTAAGTGTATCGGGTGAGCCGTGGTTAGATACAGGTCTAAGAGACGAAGTATCTATCGTGTGAGACAGAAGCATATGATCTATCCTCGTTGGGGCGGCTTCGGCCAAACCGCGGGGATTCTACCATGTCAACTCGACACTCACCTTTTTTTCAATTTGTAATTAAAATTGTATGTAGTTATGGACTATATTACTTATTAAATAACCGCGATATAACGTTCTTAGAAAATAGCAGGCTCTTAACTGACACCTAAATTATAGTAAGTAATCTCAGTGTTTATTTGTCTAAAATATAGCCGTGATGGTTCCTGAAGAAGCGACTTTCATTGATGTTTGACCTGTGGAAACAAACACAATAATATGATAAACACATTCAAAAGGGCAAACTTCACTACACATGCGCGAACGCACCGCGCACGTCCCTCGCACTCACTCACTCAGAGTAAAAGAGAGACAGAGAGGAAGAGAGAGTGTGAGAGAGAGGGAGAGAGACAGAGAAAGAGGGAGAGGCACAGAGAGAAAGATAGAGAGAGGGAGGGGGTGGTGGAATTGCGAAGAAGAAGGTTAAGGAGAAGAAACATTTCATTTGGCAAATATTACAACAACAATATACTTGTCGTGAATGTCAGTCACGTCTCTCCTCTCATAAAATCATTATCATCCTTAAAATTTGATTTAACGATGCTCTGTGTACCTGATATAATTGTATGTTAGTGCATATTACTCTCGCCGAGAAAACATGTATCTGTCCCTGGTCAGTGAAAGATAGAAGGCGATTACTACCGAGCGTTTCCGAGTGGTCTTTCACAACAAAATGGCTGACAAGCCTATCGTTATATAGCTTAGCTTTGTGTAAGTGTATCGGGTGAGCCGTAGCATGGTGGTTAGATACAGGTCTAAGAGACGAACTATCTATCGTGTGAGACAGAAGCATATGATCTATCCTCGTTGGGGCGGCTTCGGCCAAACCGCGGGGATTCTACCATGTCAACTCGACACTCACCTTTTTTTCAATTTGTAATTAAAATTGTATGTAGTTATGGACTATATTACTTATTAAATAACCGCGATATAACGTTCTTAGAAAATAGCAGGCTCTTAACTGACACCTAAATTATAGTAAGTAATCTCAGTGTTTATTTGTCTAAAATATAGCCGTGATGGTTCCTGAAGAAGCGACTTTCATTGATGTTTGACCTGTGGAAACAAACACAATAATATGATAAACACATTCAAAAGGGCAAACTTCACTACACATGCGCGAACGCACCGCGCACGTCCCTCGCACTCACTCACTCAGAGTAAAAGAGAGACAGAGAGGAAGAGAGAGTGTGAGAGAGAGGGAGAGAGACAGAGAAAGAGGGAGAGGCACAGAGAGAAAGATAGAGAGAGGGAGGGGGTGGTGGAATTGCGAAGAAGAAGGTTAAGGAGAAGAAACATTTCATTTGGCAAATATTACAACAACAATATACTTGTCGTGAATGTCAGTCACGTCTCTCCTCTCATAAAATCATTATCATCCTTAAAATTTGATTTAACGATGCTCTGTGTACCTGATATAATTGTATGTTAGTGCATATTACTCTCGCCGAGAAAACATGTATCTGTCCCTGGTCAGTGAAAGATAGAAGGCGATTACTACCGAGCGTTTCCGAGTGGTCTTTCACAACAAAATGGCTGACAAGCCTATCGTTATATAGCTTAGCTTTGTGTAAGTGTATCGGGTGAGCCGTAGCATGGTGGTTAGATACAGGTCTAAGAGACGAACTATCTATCGTGTGAGACAGAAGCATATGATCTATCCTCGTTGGGGCGGCTTCGGCCAAACCGCGGGGATTCTACCATGTCAACTCGACACTCACCTTTTTTTCAATTTGTAATTAAAATTGTATGTAGTTATGGACTATATTACTTATTAAATAACCGCGATATAACGTTCTTAGAAAATAGCAGGCTCTTAACTGACACCTAAATTATAGTAAGTAATCTCAGTGTTTATTTGTCTAAAATATAGCCGTGATGGTTCCTGAAGAAGCGACTTTCATTGATGTTTGACCTGTGGAAACAAACACAATAATATGATAAACACATTCAAAAGGGCAAACTTCACTACACATGCGCGAACGCACGGCGCACGTCCCTCGCACTCACTCACTCAGAGTAAAAGAGAGACAGAGAGGAAGAGAGAGTTTGAGAGAGAGGGAGAGAGACAGAGAAAGAGGGAGAGGCACAGAGAGAAAGATAGAGAGAGAGAGGGGGTGGTGGAATTGCGAAGAAGAAGGTTAAGGAGAAGAAACATTTCATTTGGCAAATATTATAACAACAATATACTTGTCGTGAATGTCAGTCACGTCTCTCCTCTCATAAAATCATTATCATCCTTAAAATTTGATTAAACGATGCTCTGTGTACCTGATATAATTGTATGTTACTGCATATTACTCTCGCCGAAAAAGCACGTATCTGTCCCTGGTCAGTGAAAGATAGAAGGCGATTACTACCGAGCGTTTCCGAGTGGTCTTTCACAACAAAATGGCTGACAAGCCTATCGTTATATAGCTTAGCTTTGTGTAAGTGTATCGGGTGAGCCGTAGCATGGTGGTTAGATACAGGTCTAAGAGACGAACTATCTATCGTGTGAGACAGAAGCATATGATCTATCCTCGTTGGGGCGGCTTCGGCCAAACCGCGGGGATTCTACCATGTCAACTCGACACTCACCTTTTTTTCAATTTGTAATTAAAATTGTATGTAGTTATGGACTATATTACTTATTAAATAACCGCGATATAACGTTCTTAGAAAATAGCAGGCTCTTAACTGACACCTAAATTATAGTAAGTAATCTCAGTGTTTATTTGTCTAAAATATAGCCGTGATGGTTCCTGAAGAAGCGACTTTCATTGATGTTTGACCTGTGGAAACAAACACAATAATATGATAAACACATTCAAAAGGGCAAACTTCACTACACATGCGCGAACGCACCGCGCACGTCCCTCGCACTCACTCACTCAGAGTAAAAGAGAGACAGAGAGGAAGAGAGAGTGTGAGAGAGAGGGAGAGAGACAGAGAAAGAGGGAGAGGCACAGAGAGAAAGATAGAGAGAGAGAGGGGGTGGTGGAATTGCGAAGAAGAAGGTTAAGGAGAAGAAACATTTCATTTGGCAAATATTATAACAACAATATACTTGTCGTGAATGTCAGTCACGTCTCTCCTCTCATAAAATCATTATCATCCTTAAAATTTGATTAAACGATGCTCTGTGTACCTGATATAATTGTATGTTACTGCATATTACTCTCGCCGAAAAAGCACGTATCTGTCCCTGGTCAGTGAAAGATAGAAGGCGATTACTACCGAGCGTTTCCGAGTGGTCTTTCACAACAAAATGGCTGACAAGCCTATCGTTATATAGCTTAGCTTTGTGTAAGTGTATCGGATGAGCCGTAGCATGGTGGTTAGATACAGGTCTAAGAGACGAAGTATCTATCGTGTGAGACAGAAGCATATGATCTATCCTCGTTGGGGCGACTTCGGCCAAACCGCGGGGATTCTACCATGTCAACTTGACACTCACCTTTTTTTCAATTTGTAATTGAAATTGTTTGTAGTTATAGATTCAATTACTTATTAAATAACCGCGATATAACGTTCTTAGAAAATAGCAGGCTCTTAACTGATACCTAAACTATAGTAAGTAATCTCAGTGTTTATTTGTCTAAAATATAGCCGTGATGGTTCTTGAAGAGGCGACTTCGACTTATGTTTGACCTGTGGAAACAAACACAATAATATGATAAACACATTCCAAAGGGCAAACTTCACTACACATGCGCGAACGCACGGCGCACGTCCCTCGCACTCACTCACTCAGAGTAAAAGAGAGACAGAGAGTTTGAGAGAGAGGGAGAGAGTGTGTGTGAGAGAGAGACACAGAGACAGAGCAAGAGAGAGAGGCAGAGAGAGAGAGAGAGAGAGAGAGAGAGAGAGAGGTGGAATTGCTAAGAAGACGGTTAAGGAGAAGAAACATTTCATTTGGCAAATATTACAACAACAATATACTTGTCGTGAATGTCAGTCACGTCTCTCCTCTCATACAATCATTATCATCCTTAAAATTTGATTAAACGATGCTCTGTGTACCTGATATAATTGTATGTTACTGCATATTACTCTCGCCGAGAAAGCATGTATCTGTCCCTGGTCAGTGAAAGGTAGAAGGCGATTACTACCGAGCGTTTCCGAGTGGTCTTTCACAACAAAATGGCTGACAAGCCTATCGTTATATAGCTTAGCTTTGTGTAAGTGTATCGGGTGAGCCGTAGCATGGTGGTTAGATACAGGTCTAAGAGACGAAGTATCTATCGTGTGAGACAGAAGCATATGATCTATCCTCGTTGGGACGGCTTCGGCCAAACCGCGGGGATTCTACCATGTCAACTCGACACTCACCTTTTTTTCAATTTGTAATTGAAATTGTATGTAGTTATGGACTATAGTACTTATTAAATAACCGCGATATAACGTTCTTAGAAAATAGCAGGCTCTTAACTGATACCTAAATTATAGTAAGTAATCTCAGTGTTTATTTGTCTAAAATATAGCCGTGATGGTTCCTGAAGAAGCGACTTTCATTGATGTTTGACCTGTGGAAACAAACACAATAATATGATAAACACATTCAAAAGGGCAAACTTCACTACACATGCGCGAACGCACCGCGCACGTCCCTCGCACTCACTCACTCAGAGTAAAAGACAGACAGAGAGGAAGAGAGAGTGTGAGAGAGAGGGAGAGAGACAGAGAAAGAGAGAGAGGCACAGAGAGAAAGATAGAGAGAGGGAGGGGGTGGTGGAATTGCGAAGAAGAAGGTTAAGGAGAAGAAACATTTCATTTGGCAAATATTACAACAACAATATACTTGTCGTGAATGTCAGTCACGTCTCTCCTCTCATACAATCATTATCATCCTTAAAATTTGATTAAACGATGCTCTGTGTACCTGATATAATTGTATGTTAGTGCATATTACTCTCGCCGAGAAAGCATGTATCTGTCCCTGGTCAGTGAAAGATAGAAGGCGATTACTACCGAGCGTTTCCGAGTGGTCTTTCACAACAAAATGGCTGACAAGCCTATCGTTATATAGCTTAGCTTTGTGTAAGTGTATCGGGTGAGCCGTAGCATGGTGGTTAGATACAGGTCTAAGAGACGAAGTATCTATCGTGTGAGACAGAAGCATATGATCTATCCTCGTTGGGACGGCTTCGGCCAAACCGCGGGGATTCTACCATGTCAACTCGACACTCACCTTTTTTTCAATTTGTAATTGAAATTGTATGTAGTTTTGGACTATATTACTTATTAAATAACCGCGATATAACGATCTTAGAAAATAGCAGGCTCTTAACTGATACCTAAATTATAGTAAGTAATCTCAGTGTTTATTTGTCTAAAATATAGCCGTGATGGTTCCTGAAGAAGCGACTTTCATTGAAACAAACACAATAATATGATAAACACATTCAAAAGGGCAAACTTCACTACACATGCGCGAACGCACCGCGCACATACCTCGCACTCACTCACTCAGAGTAAAAGAGAGACAGAGAGGAAGAGAGAGTGTGAGTGAGAGGGAGAGAGACAGAGAAAGAGAGAGAGGCACAGAGAGAAAGATAGAGAGAGGGAGGGGGTGGTGGAATTGCGAAGAAGAAGGTTAAGGAGAAGAAACATTTCATTTGGCAAATATTACAACAACAATATACTTGTCGTGAATGTCAGTCACGTCTCTCCTCTCATACAATCATTATCATCCTTAAAATTTGATTAAACGATGCTCTGTGTACCTGATATAATTGTATGTTACTGCATATTACTCTCGCCGAGAAAGCACGTATCTGTCCCTGGTCAGTGAAAGATAGAAGGCGATTACTACCGAGCGTTTCCGAGTGGTCTTTCACAACAAAATGGCTGACAAGCCTATCGTTATATAGCTTAGCTTTGTGTAAGTGTATCGGGTGAGCCGTAGCATGGTGGTTAGATACAGGTCTAAGAGACGAAGTATCTATCGTGTGAGACAGAAGCATATGATCTATCCTCGTTGGGACGGCTTCGGCCAAACCGCGGGGATTCTACCATGTCAACTCGACACTCACCTTTTTTTCAATTTGTAATTAAAATTGTATGTAGTTATGGACTATATTACTTATTAAATAACCGCGATATAACGTTCTTAGAAAATAGCAGGCTCTTAACTGATACCTAAATTATAGTAAGTAATCTCAGTGTTTATTTGTCTAAAATATAGCCGTGATGGATCCTGAAGAAGCGACTTTCATTGATGTTTGACCTGTGGAAACAAACACAATAATATGATAAACACATTCAAAAGGGCAAACTTCACTACACATGCGCGAACGCACGGCGCACGTACCTCGCACTCACTCACTCAGAGTAAAAGAGAGACAGAGAGGAAGAGAGAGTGTGAGAGAGAGGGAGAGAGACAGAGAAAGAGAGAGAGGCACAGAGAGAAAGAGAGAGAGAGGGAGGGGGTGGTGGAATTGCGAAGAAGACGGTTAAGGAGAAGAAACATTTCATTTGGCAAATATTACAACAACAATATACTTGTCGTGAATGTCAGTCACGTCTCTCCTCTCATACAATCATTTTCATCCTTAAAATTTGATTAAACGATGCTCTGTGTACCTGATATAATTGTATGTTACTGCATATTACTCTCGCCGAGAAAGCATTTATCTGTCCCTGGTCAGTGAAAGATAGAAGGCGATTACTACCGAGCGTTTCCGAGTGGTCTTTCACAACAAAATGGCTGACAAGCCTATCGTTATATAGCTTAGCTTTGTGTAAGTGTATCGGGTGAGCCGTAGCATGGTGGTTAGATACAGGTCGAAGAGACGAAGTATCTATCGTGTGAGACAGAAGCATATGATCTATCCTCGTTGGGGCGGCTTCGGCCAAACCGCGGGGATTCTACCATGTCAACTTGACACTCACCTTTTTTTCAATTTGTAATTAAAATTGTATGTAGTTATGGACTATATAACTTATTAAATAACCGCGATATAACGTTCTTAGAAAATAGCAGGCTCTTAACTGATACCTAAATTATAGTAAGTAATCTCAGTGTTTATTTGTCTAAAATATAGCCGTGATGGTTCCGGAAGAAGCGACTTTCATTGATGTTTGACCTGTGGAAACAAACACAACAATATGATAAACACATTCAAAAGGGCAAGCTTCACTACACATGCGCGAACGCACCGCGCACGCCCCTCGCACTCACTCACTCAGAGTAAAAGAGAGACAGAGAGGAAAAGAGAATGTGAGAGAGAGGGAGAGAGAGTGTGAGAGAGAGAGGGAGAGAGACAGAGAAAGAGAGAGAGGCACAGAGATAGATAGATAGAGAGATAGAGAGAGAGAGGGGGGGGGTGGAATTGCGAAGAAGAAGGTTAAGGAGAAGAAACATTTCATTTGGCAAATAATACAACAACAATATACTTGTCGTGAATGTAAGTCACGTCTCTCCTCTCATACAATCATTATCATCCTTAAAATTTGATTTAACGATGCTCTGTGTACTGGTATAATTGTATGTTAGTGCATATTACTCTCGCCGAGAAAGCATGTATCTGTCCCTGGTCAGTGAAAGATAGAAGGCGATTACTACCGAGCGTTTCCGAGTGGTCTTTCACAACAAAATGGCTGACAAGCCTATCGTTATATAGCTTTGCTTTGTGTAAGTGTATCGAGTGAGCCGTAGCATGGTGGTTAGATACAGGTCTAAGAGACGAAGTATCTATCGTGTGAGACAGAAGCATATGATCTATCCTCGTTGGGGCGGCTTCGGCCAAACCGCGGGGATTCTACCATGTCAACTCGACACTCACCTTTTTTTCAATTTGTAATTAAAATTGTATGTAGTTATGGACTATATTACTTATTAAATAACCGCGATATAACGTTCTTAGAAAATAGCAGGCTCTTAACTGATACCTAAATTATAGTAAGTAATCTCAGTGTTTATTTGTCTAAAATATAGCCGTGATGGTTCCTGAAGAAGCGACTTTCATTGATGTTTGACCTGTGGAAACAAACACAATAATATGATAAACACATTCAAAAGGGCAAACTTCACTACACATGCGCGAACGCACCGCGCACGCCCCTCGCACTCACTCACTCAGAGTAAAAGAGAGACAGAGAGGAAGAGAGAATGTGAGAGAGAGGGAGAGAGAGTGTGAGAGAGAGAGGGAGAGAGACAGAGAAAGAGGGAGAGGCACAGAGATAGATAGATAGAGAGATAGAGAGAGAGAGGGGGTGGAATTGCGAAGAAGAAGGTTAAGGAGAAGAAACATTTCATTTGGCAAATATTACAACAACAATATACTTGTCGTGAATGTCAGTCACGTCTCTCCTCTCATACAATCATTATCATCCTTAAAATTTGATTTAACGATGCTCTGTGTACCTGGTATAATTGTATGTTAGTGCATATTACTCTCGCCGAGAAAGCATGTATCTGTCCCTGGTCAGTGAAAGATAGAAGGCGATTACTACCGAGCGTTTCCGAGTGGTCTTTCACAACAAAATGGCTGACAAGCCTATCGTTATATAGCTTAGCTTTGTGTAAGTGTATCGGGTGAGCCGTAGCATGGTGGTTAGATACAGGTCTAAGAGACGAAGTATCTATCGTGTGAGACAGAAGCATATGATCTATCCTCGTTGGGGCGGCTTCGGCCAAACCGCGGGGATTCTACCATGTCAACTCGACACTCACCTTTTTTTCAAATTGTAATTAAAATTGTATGTAGTTATGGACTATATTACTTATTAAATAACCGCGATATAACGTTTTTAGAAAATAGCAGGCTCTTAACTGATACCTAAACTATAGTAAGTGTTTATTTGTCTAAAATATAGCCGTGATGGTTCCTGAAGAGGCGACTTTGACTGATGTTTGACCTGTGGAAACAAACACAATAATATGATAAACACATTCAAAAGGACAAACTTCACTACACATGCGCGAACGCACCGCACACGCCCCTCGCACTCACTCACTCAGAGTAAAAGAGAGACAGAGAGGAAGAGAGAGTGTGAGAGAGGGAGAGAGAGAAAGAGAGAGAGAGAGACAGAGAGAGAGAGAGAGGGTGGAGTTGCGAAGAAGATGGTTAAGAAGAAGAAACATTACATTTGGCAAATATTACAACAATATACTTTTCGTGAATGTCAGTCACGTCTCTCCTCTCATAAAATCATTATCATCCTTAAAATTTGATTAAACGATGCTCTGTGTACCTGATATAATTGTATGTTAGTGCATATTACTCTCGCAGAAAAAGCACGTATCTGTCCCTGGTCAGTGAAAGATAGAAGGCGATTACTACCGAGCGTTTCCGAGTGGTCTTTCACAACAAAATGGCTGACAAGCCTATCGTTATATAGCTTAGCTTTGTGTAAGTGTATCGGGTGAGCCGTAGCATGGTGGTTAGATACAGGTCTAAGAGACGAACTATCTATCGTGTGAGACAGAAGCATATGATCTATCCTCGTTGGGGCGGCTTCGGCCAAACCGCAGGGATTCTACCATGTCAACTCGACACTCACCTTTTTTTCAATTTGTAATTGAAATTGTATGTAGTTATGGACTAAACTACTTATTAAATAACCTTTCTTTCAATTTGAGAGAGATTGTTGGTATCCACCCAATTGGGATACGATGACATGCATCAACCAAGTCAGCGAGCCTGACCACCCGATCCTGTTAGTCGCCTCTTACGACAAGCATGGTCGCCTTTCACGGCAAGCATAGGTTGCTGAAGACCTATTCTACCCCGGATCAACAATGACTGTAAAGGCAAATAGATAGAATATGTTTAACAACTTCAGTCTTTTTAGCTCCAAATGAGAACGATGAATTGCAAAATTACTCCATGTCGGGAATAGTCTATAGTCAATCCAGTACATGGCAATGTGTACCCTGTATCCAACAGGACCTGCTGTTTGTTACTTTTTCCCCATCACTGGAAAATATTGTTTAAAAAAACTATCATGTTTCTGTGACATCTTGAACGGAGGAACTCACAACGGAGGGAGGAACATCGCGAACACGTAGTTCACGTGCTAGATTGTATACGTCGTTGTTAACTGACAAGGCGTGCCGCTCAACTGATGTGAAACAGTTGATTTGTAAGGTGTATGATTTCTTTCAATGTGAGCAGAAAGAGGAAAATCCGTTTGTGCCATTAATAAATACTTGAAACGGGCATCTAAATCTCTTGGTATGTCTACTAACAAGATGAAAATTTGTCCATCGACGGGACCCTAGCAAGCAATCGAAGCGGGTGGGGAACATAAATAAAATAAGACAGTTTTCAGAATAATCAACTCAGACGTGCATTTATTAAACTACATTCAGAAAATATGTACAAGTCAATAAGATTATTGAAGAAATACCTTGAAACTGAGCATGATTTAATTATTACAATTTGCAAGATATGGCAACTTTTGCATACATTTGGATACAGATACAAAAAGATAAGTGGTCAAACATGGACTGTTTTTTGTGAACGATCTGAAATCATTTTGCAAACTCTATCTACATTATAATTATAATAGCAGTGAAAATGTAACTCGGTCTTGTTTTTATGTACCATGTTAAATAAATAAAATGTAAGCCTTAAGATGTGCTGTTGAAGAAAATTAGTATATACCAAATTCGTATGGCAATAACAGGAATTGTATACATACTGATACACACGCAGCCGTCGTTATGAAGCGAGGTATCAAGGCTATTGAGGAGTATTGAGATCACAATGGTGGCACATACATGTATGAGATAAACCTACTGTGTTTCCAGACTAATGGGATTTCCAGACTAATGAGGAGACCGGACTAATGGGGTTTCCAGACTTAAGGGGTTTCCAGACTAAAGGGTTTCCAGACTAACAGGGTGTCAGGACTACAGGAGTTCCCAGACTAACGGGGTTTCCGGACTAATGGGGTTTCCAGTCTAAAGGGGTTTCCGGAATAAAGGGGTTTTCGAACGAAAGGGGTTCCAGACTAACGAGGATTCACATTTTAGATATATCCTCGTTGCTTCACTACGTTTTAGGCCCATAACGCCATTTCTAAATATACCCATCGATTATTTATGTCAATCATATTGCTGATATGTCCAGAATACTGTTTAGTTGAAAACAATGACGACAGTCGGCATTGACAAGTCCATCACGTCCTAA
Source organism: Haliotis rufescens (assembly GCF_023055435.1). Taxonomy (NCBI): domain Eukaryota; kingdom Metazoa; phylum Mollusca; class Gastropoda; order Lepetellida; family Haliotidae; genus Haliotis; species Haliotis rufescens. Next base: position 1,849,306 of record NW_025964024.1, read on the forward strand.
AGCACAACAATGACATCATATTGTGTACCATTTGTTTCACTGTGTTCACGTGTGGGTGAAAATCTTTAGATGGTTTAGCCATTGACAAATCCCAGAAATCTAAATAAATAATTTTGTCCCAAAGCGAAGCGAATTCCTGATGCCAAATATCAGCATAAAGAATACCCCAGTAAGACAGCATACCTCTCCTCGCCCTGAAGTATGCATGTGGGCCACGAACTGCAATTGTAACATTTGGAGCGCGTGCCAAGAGGTTCTTTGCAGATGGAACAAGTCTTCGAACATGTCGCCTAAACACATCCGGATGGACAAGCGTGAAATGAACGTACATATATAATACAACGATGTCCTTGGTTGTGTTCGGGAGATGGTCCATCATGATGTGCTGTGCCTGATTTGTTGACCGCGGGTAGTGCCGAGCTCCATGATAGAATGGTAATTCGTGAGCATGCCAGGAAAGCGAAAAATTATGTTTTGAATCTGTATCCGTAACAGGCGTATGTCCACCTGCATGAGACGTTAAGTTCAAGATGGAGCGAAGACGTCTATGGAACTGCATACTTGTTGAGTCTCCATGGAGCCAGAGCGTCCTTCCTTTCAAGCAATGTCTGTACGCATCAACGGTTCGAGGCAGCGTGTCATTACACAGAAGCGAGCTCCACTTGTTATCGTAAAAGAAGCCATTCAGAGCTTTTCTTTGCCATGTAAGATGTGGTGCGAGTCTGTTACAGGCAATATGGGTTGATGTAAGTCTTGACGTACGTTTAGCTGAAACAGAAACATTGTGACAATCAAATCAAATCTTACATCATGTTGTCGGGACCAGGATGATGTTATGGAAACTAACATGGTTAAAGTTTATATTTCAAAGTTTAGATAGTGAATGTCGGACGTTTTGGCCCAATTAAAAGTTTAGTAAAGGAACATAACTCTAAGCAATCGAAATGAAATATGTATTCACATGAATGACAATTTAATCATGTAATCAGATTTTTTATTTTTTTTTATTTTAGATGCTTAATTTTTAAATTTTGACAATACAAGATGCAAAGGAAATGTGAACAATATGTTAATATATTAAAACGGATTTAGGATCTCTACTGGTAATGATTGTTTTTGGGTCGGTGTGGTAGCTCGTCACGCCGAAGGCCCGGGTTCGATTTCCCACTTGGGTACAATGTGAGAAGCCCATTTCAGGTGTCCCCCGCCTTGACAGGTGGCCCAGTCGTCTAAGGCGCCGCGATTCGCTGTGCAGAGTTGCGTCCCTAGGGCACGCCAGAAACCTATGATTGTGGGTTCTAATCCCAGTTCATCCCCATTATTTTTGTAGGTTTGACAGCACCATACCCGTGCTCGTGGGTTTCACCGAAGTGGTAAACGTCTGAGACCTGCATAACTTCGGGCTTTCCTCCCACATTAAGCTGACACGCCGTGATATAACTGGAATATTGTTAAAAGCGGCGTTAAACCCAACTCACTCATGTTGAGAGTTGAAGGAATTACATAATTATGAAATCTGTGGACTATGGATGGAGCGGTCCGCCCGGAGAGCGGATGGCCCGTAGTTGTAGGACTTGTAGTTGCCCTGCTTGGCGCCCGGCATTAGGGGGCTAAAACAAGGACTGGTCGGTCCGGAGTCAGTATACAGTTAAAACCTGACCTCTCTGATGTCAAACATATCGTCGATATGTGTAAACTATATGTGTTCTTGGTATATTCGTTCTTAGTCAATGATTAGGATGGTCTGGTGGTAGAGCGTTTGCTCGAAAAGCGGAAGGTCGGGGTTCGATCCCCAACCGCATCATACCAAAAGACGTTAAAAGTTGGTACTTGTTGTCACCCTGCTTGGCGCTCGACATTAAGGGGCTAAAACAAGGGCTGGTCGTCTAGGAGTCAGTATACTGTGTCTGAGTGGGGTATTAATGTTAAGCTGCAGCATGGTATCTCCGTGCGCTAGCCCTATAAATCATCACTTCGGACGAGTACAAGCAGCCACACATAAATACGTGCACGCACGTCGCTATATATGTGCAATAATCTATGACTCGACGTTAAACCCAATTTCATCTCACCTCGCCCAAAACAACAATCTGTTTAAACTCAAATGTGTCCAGTTTCCAAAGGTCACAGACCCCTGCTAATTAAACTGACTTGTCACACGCGAAACAATTTGCTCTTGTGTAAGATGATATGTTTCTATGACATCATGTAATGTCCACAGCAAAAGATTTCACAATTACGCAATTCCGTCTTCGAAAGGTTTAGATCTTATCAAGCAACGGTCGAAAGCCCAAAACTTGCAAATCAATATGTCCGTCATGTAAACGTTCACTGTAATATTTAAGGTTTTCCTTAACTTAAATTACTTTTGGGCCAGATTACATTCATCAGCAATCATCCCTGTGACGGCGGTCTAGAAATAATCGAGTCTGAACCAGACAATCCAGTGATTGATATCATGAGCATCGATCAACGCAACTGGAGTACGATGATATGCATCAACCAAGTCAGCGAGCCTGACCACCCGATCCCGTTAGTCGCTTCTTACAGAAAGCATGGGTTGCTGAAGACCTAATTCTCTCCCGGGAACTTCACTGGTCAGGTATCATATATGTCCAGTAATGAATGAACGTTACAACTGATATAATATTATGTTCCTTTTCGATACACACTTTGTTCTTACGCTTGTATACACATGGTTTCATACTGAACGAGACGCTTTCCACACTTACAATCTTTTATGACCACCGGCACAGTCCTCCTAAAGATGTCTGGCGTTGCATTTGTTGCAGACCTTGACGAAATAAATATATACAAACATGACAATTTATCTAATTCATCATAACCATTTCCATAACAACATGAAGAATATCAAACATGTGAAATAATTCTAAGTTATCGATAGTAATTCGAAGCGTTTGTTTGTCTATATATTGCCAAAAGACAATTTGCATAATGTTTACGCTCTATGCCTTGCGTAAATCAACTGTCAATTATGTGACTCCGTGCCGCTGAAAGGAGCTTGGAAGCGCAGAGATTTGTAAATTCAAATAGAGATAGGCAAAATGTCCGTTGCCATAACGACGGTAAATATATTAAATTTTGTTTGTTGGTTGGTTGGTTGGTTGGTTGGTTGGTTGGGACCGATGACATGTATAAACCAAGTCAGCGAGCCTCACCACCCGATCCCGTTACTCGCCTTTCACGACAAGCATGGGTTGCTGAAGACCTATTCTACCCCGGATCTTCACAGGTCTGTTATCAATTGAACACTGCTGTAATTCTTATATGCAGTTGATCGCTTCTTTTGACATGCTGGCACAAACAAAAGCAGGAACACCTTTCAATGCGTGTACAAGGGAAGATTAAAAGCGCCGCTCTTGGGCAAATATCAATTTTCATGCAATATCGGATTTACAACCGGTTTCTATCTGTTAGTTTTTTACATATAAATTTGCATTTAACGTTGCTACAAAATACAACACCACCCTTTTACGAATGTCCAAACCCGAGGTGAAGCCGGAATGCTGACAAACCTAGAAACATTATCGGGGAGAACCGGGATGCGAACCCACGACCAGAGGTTTCTGGCGTGCCCAAGGGACGCAACTCTGCACAGCGAATTGACGACTAGGGCACCAGTGCCTCGTATATACCGAGAACTCGTTCAATAGTCTAAATATATCATGTCATCCTAGCTTGGGAGGAGAACCCCATTCAGGACATACAAGTTAATCACCTTTAATGGTCCCGAGCACGGATATAGTGATGAGAGATCAAGGACCATTTCTGAAATTTCTGTCCCGACGAAGGGCCCCCAACTAAAAATGGTGAATCTTTAAATGTAGAAAAAAGATGAAGAAGTTATACATACCAACTTAATATTGTGTTTTCAGTGCTATTATTAAGTTTGTAGTGGATGTTTGTTGCAGAGAACGTCTCGATCCACATGTCACAATTCGTCAAGGTGTTCTTTGATTTCATGCAGTACCAGGGAAATCCATCATTTTCTTGAGTCAAGTTGCACCAATGTGTCTGTGCACGAGTGTTCGGTCTCGTAAAACATCTTGGTCTCTCTGTTATATTCTTCCCCTTGAATACAGCATGTATCGACCAGAGACTTGAATATTTTTGGTACAGTTTATACAGGAGAACTATCTCCTCCCTTCTTGTGGCAAGGAATGCTTTGATGGTGGCTTTTCCTGACCACACAGCTCTAAAAGCGACAGAGTAGCTTCCGTTATTATGATCGGACGCAACACCGGAAACGGAAGCTGAAGTCTTCTTGTCCTCCATCCACACCCTCAAAACATCGCCTTCAGATAACTTCCGATTACCAGAACCATCAAACAGATCAATTCGCACATGGATCAGATCACCCAAGATATAAGTTGTATTATGTATGGGGTAGATATAGGACATCTTTGCGTCTGCAGCAGTCGAACTGTTGTGAATTGACCCTGAACATAAAACCTCCTCTTTCAAATATAGAAGTCCCGTCTTTAAACTGCTCCTGTTCGTTTGTTCTCTGAAATCAATTCAAAACACATATGAAAGGTTTTATGTCAGTAGCCGTTAAAAGAAGGTACTTGTTGTTACCCTGTCTGGCGCTCGGCATTAAGGGGCTCCCTCTACATTCTCAACATAGTCTCTATCAGAAGGCTTCTGTTCGACTTGTCCCGGGCTGTTAAAATCAACTTAAACCTCACCAGAGACCATAAATTTTAAATTTTATGGTCTTAGACCTCACATATGTATCATCAACTATGTTTACATGTATAGACACGTATTATATCTACCACTCCTGGTAGGTCTATCCATGTTTTATATTCAAAAGCAAATTTGTATTTAATTCACTGAAACATGTAGACTGAATATATAAATGTATATACAAAATATTAAGTAAACAAGAACCTCATCAGTGAGAGGTCCTTTAGCCTCCTTAATCGACTGCTTGTAAAAATCTGATGTCAACTCACAGCTGGTTAATATATATTTTCTGCTGAATGTTCGAAACAGATTGAGTGAGCTGGTTTGAACGACATATATCACACTTACAGTTTGGTGATCTAAGCGTTGACAACACAAATTCGTCCGAGGGTCCACAACTGTTTATTTGGAGAATGGCAATGAACTACCAATAGAACTATTGACGGGGGTGCATCTAGTGTTTGCCTGATTACATCCTTGGTTCAAGAGTTAATATTGATTCTCTGATTAAATACACTGTGGATAGATCCGGGACACGTCACTGTAGCTACTAGTGCCTTGTTGGCGTATTGTCAACATACAGCTATGCCGCTGTCCCATCTGCGGGTAGGATGATTGATTGATTGATTGATTGATTGATTGATTGATTGATTGATTGATTGATTGATTGATTGATTGATTGATTGATTGATTGATTGATTGATTGATTGATTGATTGATTGTTGTTGTTGTTGTTGTTGTTGTTGTTGTTGTTTAACGCCGCATTCAGCAATATTCCAGCTATATGACGGCGGTCTGTAAATAATCGAGTCTTGACCATGAACATCGATCTACACAATTGGGATTGATGACATGCATCAACCAAGCCACCCGATCCCGTTAGTCGCCCCTAACGACAAGCATAGTCGCATTTTACGGCAAGGGTTGCTGATGACCTATTCTACCCCGGATCTTCATGGGCCAGGATTTATGAGGATTTATGCTTCCCTTGATCAGTTTATGATTTGTTGGGGGAGCAATCTGTCATAAGTAGTGGGACAGCAATAAAACAAAACCCTGCCTCCTCCATATGTATATGGCATCTAGATGAAATGGCTATAGCGCCCAAGTTTGAAATAGTGTATGAGTGTTTGCTATTTAACGTCGCACTCAGCAATATTCCAGTTATAAGACGGCGGTCAGTAAATAATCGAGTCCAGATCATACATTCCAATGGTTGATACTGAGAGCAACGATTCACTCCAAAAATCCGATCCATGAGTTAAGGTTGCTAGGTACCAATTCCAACCCGGATTCGACGCCGATATACCACAATGCATATTGACAAACTGACAATGGATGCGATCACAATTATTCCATGACATTAAAAATGTTGATCATCATTCAATTTAGTTATACATTGTTTTAAGCTGTATTTTTCTTCACACTTGAAATGTGTGTAATTTCAAACACGCATGAAGGCTCAAATGTCCCTTGGAGTGTATTTGCTGTTTTTCACACGAATGTATGCGGTCGTCCACATACATGTACACATATAATGTACTCATAACCGTAGAAAGAATAATCGTACATACAGCATATGGGATTCACTACAATAGGCGTTGGGTTGTCCAGACAAAACAGAGAGGATAGGCATTGACGAATTACAGTTAACAAAAATAATAAAATTGATACAGGACTTAACAGAAAATCGGTTTATCTGGTAGAGAACACAGAATTGTTGCATATATTTAATTGTGATATTATGGTTCGAGTTAACAAGAAAGAAATCTGTATGTTAAATAATCGTTATTGCTAAGAATTGATTAAGAAAATATATGTAAGTTTAAAACACATTCATCACGTAGTTCACATTCATTCGACTATGACACATTCGCTGAGTCTTAGAAAGGACTAATATATCGCAATGCAGAGTTTTCAGACTTATCATTCAGTACAGCCTTGGAGCAAGGCTAACAACAGGGTGTGGAGGGAGGCTTCCGATTGGGAGACGGTCAGCAGGAGCAGGCTCCCACTTGACATGTGTAATTAAAGAAAAAGAATAGTTTATTTTCGTGTCATATATTATTTTACGAAAGTTGGCACTTGATATATCACAGTATATAGATGAAATGCATTTAATGATACATCTGTGAGGTTTAAGTTGATTTTGACAGCCCGGGCCAAGTCGGACCCAACACTTGTGAGACTGTTGAGAGTATGGAAAGAAGAGGTCCACTTTAACCAACGTGTCTGCTTTCAATACGATGAACAGTGACATAATAAAGTGGTATTTACTAAGATATAGTACTATCCTATCAATGTAAACGTTATGCCGACAGATGGAAATTTGTATCACGATAGCTAGAAGTATTTGATACGTTTCAAATCCTATTTCATTTACCGATTGCTCTTTTACATGTTACCTAGCTCATCGACGCTTACACACAGCTCGTATTTCTGGTTTTCAAGCGATTCATTCGCAATCACTTAATTATGGTGCATGTTTTTTGTTTGTGATTGTTCATTTATCATTATGTCATGTGGGTCTGTTGTATCAATGATATGTAGGTATAGTTGTCGATAATGAAGTAATTAGACAATAAAACTTTGGCCCGTCAAAGGCAAATCCTCAAACTCTTACTGACAAGGTGTGGGAGTGGGATGGTTAGATAACGCTTGCTCACAGGGTGGGGAAGTGGGGTGGTCAGATGAGGATTGCGGAGTGGTATACATGCATGTTAGAGTGGTGTCCTCCCAAAACGCCAACGTGCCATACACCTTCAGCTTATGACAACAACGTTCACAGTTGAATGCACACCTAATCGCCTGCCTGTTACCTTTGTCCTTTTAATGGCATAACCCCAAGAATATTTATATACATTTCATTTTACTGATCAGTCAGATGATAATCACAATAATCAAATTAGTTTAGAACTAATCAGTCAGATAATAATCACAACAAGTCACAAGCCAGGTTTCAAAAGATGACCAACAGCAACCAAGCATTGGATGGGTGTTTTAATCCCTAGGCCAAATTTACCTTTGAGCAGCACAAGCGATTCTCTACCTCTCGGGAGACTCCTTTTCTACTCCTGAGGTCAGCACCAGAGTCGATCTGCGAAATATTGGCCCGATCTGCATGTTCTAGCTTCTTTATGACTTAAAAATGTAGAATTCCTAAGGATATTACCAATTATGGTCACTTTCCCTTTACAGGTGGTTTTCACACACTTCCAGTGAATACAAGTCTGTCTCTCTACATTCTTGGTGTGACGATAGCCATTAAACAAAACTTGTGCGCTTCCTTTCTGTGAAAACAATAAACTCAACATTCTGGAGACCAGCCATGTTGATATGCAGTCATTTTTGACAACGCTTATATACCACAGCAAACCTACTCTTAATACAATTGGTTGAAATTTGTTTATTCAAATATTTTAGGTACATTCATGCTTCAACCTTTACTCGGTATTAAACCAATTCTGTATTTCCCGGAATAGTGTTAAAATAAGCAAACCTGCTTGTTCACCAATTCAGGTTTCTTAAGAAATATAATATGTTTAAACAAACCAAACTTTAGTTAATTCATATAATCTGTTATTCAGTTTCAGTCAATCTTTCCAAATGTTAATCCAGTTTATCTTAACTTGGTTCATACTTTACTCTCATGGATTAATTAGTCTTTGGGACTGTTCCATTTTAAGAAGGTGAAATCCGTTTATTGTTTTAACCAAGTATAGAGGTACTGGGCTGTAGGTGTTTTGGCATGGGGACGTATTGGGAGATATGTCAATAATCAGGCAATATGTATATTGAATTGTTTGAAAGGCATAACTCAGAAGTTGACGGATGTCAAAGTAGACACAATTTATGGATATCATCTTCTTTATATACTGTTTGTTTGTTGTTTTACGCCGCATTCAGCAACCTCCCAGCTATATGATGGCGGTCTGTAAATAATCGAGTCTGAACCAGACAATCCAGTGATTGACATCATGAACATGGATCCACACAATTGGGATACGATGACATGCATCAACCAAGTCAGCGAGCCTGACCACCCGTTTAGTCGCCCCTAACGACAAGCATAGTCGCCTTTCGCGGCAAGCATAGGTTGCTGAAGACATTTTCTATCCCGGATCTTCACGGGTCTCTTTATTTACTGTGAAGGCGACGTTAAGGTTTAGATCCGTTGTCAAGCGAGGTTGTAAGCCTTTACAGTAAATAAAGCAGTTGTTAATAAGTCAAATAATAGCTAGCAGTCAACCCATGAGCGCCACTTACATGTTGCACGTCAGCGTTCTTTACAGTTCATTTTGGATTTATGGTATCCCCAAGGAGAAAGTACTTTGTAAATATAAACGACAAACCCCTTCCCATGGTAATAAAAAATACCTGCCCGAAGCAGAGTCGATTGTACGATTCCGGCTGTATCATGAACATGATTCCATACATCACTACCTGAGAGTGTTGTGCACATGCCATGTTCCTAATGTCATATCCTTTAAAACGTTCCCACAACCTAGCGATTCACGAATCATGGAAAATATAATTATACATACACTGGTTGGTTGTAGTACTGCCAGTTCCAGTAGTATAATACACATAATCCACAGCAAAACACCAACACGCTGTAAATGCGGGCCTTGGTATTGCAGGTCTTCATGACAATATCAGAGAATACCATCCGTTTTCCCGACTGACAGTGATCTAATGCGGCAGGGCGGTAAACCAGCTGACATGGGCCTGGTAAAAACGTGTCACTATGAATGGTCTGATGTCCTTCTGTCAACAGTGTCCTCAGTATGGAATGTAGAGGTATATTTAATCAGGGCACGTCAGTTCTCCAGTATCTGGCTCTGATAGGCGTACTACGTCTCCCTGCAGAAGGTGACACTCCATTTTAAAAAACCTCATTAGACGACAATTCGACGACGACGATGAATTCTGTTCCGAGGTTCCAACCAAGGACTACATGGCAATTTAGAATCGCCACGCGTCCGACTTCCTGCAGGTATATAAGTGACAGATGTAGTGTGACATTGACTTAGAACAAAACAGGTTTGCGCCCTCGTGCACCCCTGAAAATTACCTGTCCTAGTAGTTTCGACTATGATGTTGACACGAGGGCGGGAAGAATGTACTCTACTGTGTGATAAATAGTACCCCGGGTTTTTTTGTGGTTGATATAGTGTTGCGTGCTCTTAGTATAGAGACTGTATTAACTTTCAATAATGAAATGTTTATTCACGATGGAAGAGGACGACTTGTGAATAAATATTTTGTAATGTGATATTTAATGTTTTAAAACTGTTGCCGTTGCTTTACACGGCCAGGACGACATGTGGGTTTTTTTGGAGTGTCTAGATACATTTGTCTTGCGGTTTAGTATTGTAGAGAGCTTTACATAGACAGCACGACATTACAGACCTCCTTCAAAATTTGTAATGCTATAACGAATGCCAGATCAACACTCACCTTCATTGTTTTCACTTTTCACAATTTGTTAATATTAACTGAAACAACAGGCTTCCAAACTAACGGGGAAAAGAAAGCATTCACTTGAACATCCACATATTACTTACCATTTATTGTTTAATTCAGTTGTAACCACCAATCAAGCACGTGCGTGTAATTTCTTTTGCCCGCCAGATTATTATAATAATAAACCCATATAGTAGGACATATTTTCATATTTCGGATATTTTAGAAGCATATTACTTCAGTTTATTAAAAAAAAATCGAAAATATGACTGAAGCCTCCCCACATCAGGAGACGCCTTCAACCATACGGCACGACCTCCTGAACGCAAGGGGGCACGGGTGGCCAAGTCGCGATCGTCTAAGGCGCCGCGATTCGCTGTGCAGAGTTGCGTCCCTTCGGCACGCCAGAAACCTATGATTGTGGGTTCGAATCCCGGTTCGCCGCAATTATGTTTCTAGGTTTGTCAGCACCATACCCCTGCTCGTGGGTTTCACCGAAGAGGTAAACGTGTGAGACCTGCATCACTTCGGGCTTTCCTCCCACATTAAGCTGACACGCCGTGATATAACTGGAATAGTGTTAAAAGCGGCGTTAAACAAAACTCACTCACTCACTCCTGAACGCAAAATGCCGACTTCGGCGGTAAACACGCGGTCTTTCATCAGCTCTGACAGTCACGTCGCTGCCAACGACCTACAGTATGGGCCCACCTCAATCCCTGACGACGACCTTGCGCTGCCAATAACGGTTCCCTGTAAGGTTCGGGGGCCCTAATTCATTGAGGCCTGAGTCGCCTAGTTACTGTCTGTCGACTAACCATGTGCATTCGTCGCTGATGACGTTACTGTCAGTAATCGATACGGAGATGCAGAGTACACAAGTACAGGTCTTCATTGGGCGTAGTTACCCTGGGTCTCTCTGTTCTTGGCATGTCTGATGCCTGTCCGATCGTGCCTTGAATCGCTGCTCGTTGTTCTATTACAAAACAAATGTGGTCTGCCCTCTTGAACAAACTGCAACATAAAACTTCAACACCACAGGATAACCAGTCTCGATTATCCACTGGAACAGATTCCATTGGGCGTAAAATGGAAAATAGTAGCGAAAATATATGAACGGATCACTGAAAGTTAGTGATGTCACCAGGTTTCCATGACAATGGTAAGTATGTCCTGCCCTAACGGTACTACCGCCACTCACACAATTTACATTCAAAGTACATGGAGGATATCTGGCGCAGGCACGAGTGCAAAATGTCAATTTTATCAGTTCTCGGGGTTTGTTAAACATGTTATTTGACAACAAAAAGACAGAGTGAGAGAGCGTTATTGTTACACTAATAAATGGAACTATATTATGATAATCGCTCAATCGGACTCGCATCGGACGTATCGTTAATTGAGGGATATATGTTTTAGTGTTGGTTTTACCAGGCTGTGGTAAGTCGGACATGTTATTGAGAAAACTATGTACAAATACTAGCTACATTTCTGTTCTATTTTAGAACGAAAGTTGAAGAACTTCATGATATTTACATCATTAATGGTTTTTTTATGTCTTCTTTCATGTACAGAACATATAATAAAATTGTCAAAAAAATACAAAAAGGTGAGTATCGAGTTAGCATGATGGTATCCCCGCGGTTTGACCGAGGCCGCCCCAACGAGGATAGATCCAATGCTTTAGGCTCATAGGAAAGATTCGATATCAACCCACCATGCCACGGCTCACCCGGCAAATAACACCAAACCTTAACTACATATGTCAATATAAGCGGTAGCCATCTTGTTGTGCAAGACCATTCGGTATCACTCGGCCGCACTCGACAGCTTCCGTAGCAATCCGATCGATCATTGATAGTACCACCACCACCGTTGCACCGTCAGGATATTCCTCGTCCGTGCTGAAACTGAATTACTAACTGTTTAGCAACGATTATTTCTACCAGTGTGTTTAGCCGTTATGCTATTTACACGAAAATGTTGAAAGATGAAGTTGTGGATGAATCTACATCCCCACTAATAAATCCTTGCTGTTAAGAGATATGTGGCAACACGTGGCAAAGGACAACCCGTGCCGCTCATATGTGTCAAACATGTGCCTATGCATTCCTGATAAATATTGGAATATGTTTATTTTGTCATTCATCAAGATACCTTATGTAGCAAACATTACTTTTTGGCATGGTGTTTCAAATAATATACAAAAATTGTAGATAAAGTAAGAACATTAACGTTTTCACCCAAAACGTCACTTATGATTCTGCATATGAAACACGTTGTGTTAATCGAAGAATTCCACAAGTGATGATGTTGTTGGAAACCCCGATGATATATCAGTTCGAGTAGTCTCAGCGTTTCCTTAACCATTAAATTGCGTTAACTTACAACAGGTCAAACATAAGCCACCTTCAAGGTCAGTCCAATAATTCAGTATAAAAATCATTTTTGTTTCAATATTTACTGTAACGTATATCTCATTAAAACAGAATGAGAAGGTATGTGAAAAAGTATATCGATCTTATGTTATTAACGGCAATACGTTCAATAGCTACACCCTCCTTATTAGAACTTCAGCATACGACTTTACGACAGTTAAAATTAACTTGAAAATTTATAAAAAGGTGAGTGTCGAGTTGACATGGTAGCATCCCCGCGGTTCGACCGAAGCCGCCCCGACGAGGATAGATCATATGCTTCTGGCTCAAAGGAAAGATACTTGTATCTACCCACCATGCTACGGCTCACCCGATTGACTTACACAAAACTAAGCTTAATAACTATAGGCTTGTCAGCCATCTTGTTGTGAAAGACCACTCGGAAATGCTCGGAAGTAATCGACTTTAACAGATGGACACTCACCTTTTTATAAATTTTCAAGTTACCTTTAACTGTCGTGAAGTCGTAAGTTCTGATAATTAGGAGGGTGTAGCTACTGAATGTATTGCCGTTAATTACATAAGCACGATATCCTCTTTTACATACCTTCTCATTCTATTTTAATTGAGACATACCTTAAAGTAAATAATGAAACAAAATCTCATTTTTACACTTATTGGACTGACCTTGAAGGTGGCTGACGACGATTTGTGGCTTATGTTAACCTGTTGAAAGTTAACAAAATTTAGTGATCAGCAAAATGTTGTGACTACTCGAACAGATATATCGATGGGATTTCCAAAGACTTGCTTCATAAGCAAAATAATTAGAGTGACATTTTGGGTGAAGACGTTAATTTTCTTCATTTATGCACAGGCCTTTTTTGTATATTATTTGAAACACCTTGTCAAACAGTAATGTTTGATATATAGGTTATCTGGATGAATAACAAAATAACAATATTCCAATATTTATCAGGTATGCATAGACACATGTTCGAAATAAATGAGCGGCACGGGTTGTCCTTCACCAAAACGTTGCCACAAATCTCTTAACAGCAGGGAACCGCTGCTCGTTTCAAGGTTGGCTGTATTAGTGTTGCGTCGTACCCAATGTGGAATACATTGATCAATTAAGCAATAAATAATTATTTATGGTACTGCGGTGGCAATGTTTCTGTAGTGCAATAACTAGTTACATGTAGTAGAGGGTGTTCATTGCACTACTATACATAGAAACTATAACGACTGCATCCATACCCTCAAATTCATGTATATGGATATCTAATCAAAGTTAGTTGTCATTGATAAATAATATTTATTGATAGTCAGTGCCATGATCAGCGAGTCACACCCTCTCTGATTCATTATCCCAACAGCATGGATACATGATACAGTGCTACATTGATACAGTGAATACAAGGGTCAGAAACTAAATAAGGAAACAGTGCTTAGAATAGGAGGAAATTCAAAAAGGAAAATACTCGCGTCGGATTGATCGTTATCGAGGTGGCTTTTACCAGGATGTGGTCAGTCGGGCATGTGACTGGCTAAACTATATACCGATAGGAGCTACACAACTCTCCTATTTTAGAACGAATTTAGAAAACTTCGTATTATTTATAGAAGTAATTATTAGATTTATATTTTTCTGACTTCTTTCATGTACAGAAAATAAAATGGAACGGGCCCCCCCCACCCCCCAAAAAAAAAATACAAAAAGGTGAGTATCGAGTTAGCATGATGGTATCCCCGCGGTTTGACCGAGGCCGCCCCAACGAGGATAGATCCAATGCTTTAGGCTCATAGGAAAGATTCGATATCAACCCACCATGCCACGGCTCACCCGGCAAATAACACCAAACCTTAACTACATATGTCAATATAAGCGGTAGCCATCTTGTTGTGCAAGACCATTCGGTATCACTCGGCCGCACTCGACAGCTTCCGTAGCAATCCGATCGATCATTGATAGCACCACCACCACCGTTGCACCGTCAGGATATTCCTCGTCCGTGCTGAAACTGAATTACTAACTGTTTAGCAACGATTATTTCTACCAGTGTGTTTAGCCGTTATGCTATTTACACGAAAATGTTGAAAGATGAAGTTGTGGATGAATCTACATCCCCACTAATAAATCCTTGCTGTTAAGAGATATGTGGCAACACGTGGCAAAGGACAACCCGTGCCGCTCATATGTGTCAAACATGTGCCTATGCATTCCTGATAAATATTGGAATATGTTTATTTTGTCATTCATCAAGATACCTTATGTAGCAAACATTACTTTTTGGCATGGTGTTTCAAATAATATACAAAAATTGTAGATAAAGTAAGAACATTAACGTTTTCACCCAAAACGTCACTTATGATTCTGCATATGAAACACGTTGTGTTAATCGAAGAATTCCACAAGTGATGATGTTGTTGGAAACCCCGATGATATATCAGTTCGAGTAGTCTCAGCGTTTCCTTAACCATTAAATTGCGTTAACTTACAACAGGTCAAACATAAGCCACCTTCAAGGTCAGTCCAATAATTCAGTATAAAAATCATTTTTGTTTCAATATTTACTGTAACGTATATCTCATTAAAACAGAATGAGAAGGTATGTGAAAAAGTATATCGATCTTATGTTATTAACGGCAATACGTTCAATAGCTACACCCTCCTTATTAGAACTTCAGCATACGACTTTACAACAGTTTAAATTAACTTGAAAATTTATAAAAAGGTGAGTGTCGAGTTGACATGGTAGCATCCCCGCGGTTCGACCGAAGCCGCCCCGACGAGGATAGATCATATGCTTCTGGCTCATAGGAAAGATACTTGTATCTACCCACCATGCTACGGCTCACCCGATTGACTTACACAAAACTAAGCTTAATAACTATAGGCTTGTCAGCCATCTTGTTGTGAAAGACCACTCGGAAATGCTCGGAAGTAATCGACTTTAACAGATGGACACTCACCTTTTTATAAATTTTCAAGTTACCTTTAACTGTCGTGAAGTCGTAAGTTCTGATAATTAGGAGGGTGTAGCTACTGAATGTATTGCCGTTAATTACATAAGCACGATATCCTCTTTTACATACCTTCTCATTCTATTTTAATTGAGACATACCTTAAAGTAAATAATGAAACAAAATCTCATTTTTACACTTATTGGACTGACCTTGAAGGTGGCTGACGACGATTTGTGGCTTATGTTAACCTGTTGAAAGTTAACAAAATTTAGTGATCAGCAAAATGTTGTGACTACTCGAACAGATATATCGATGGGATTTCCAAAGACTTGCTTCATAAGCAAAATAATTAGAGTGACATTTTGGGTGAAGACGTTAATTTTCTTCATTTATGCACAGGCCTTTTTTGTATATTATTTGAAACACCTTGTCAAACAGTAATGTTTGATATATAGGTTATCTGGATGAATAACAAAATAACAATATTCCAATATTTATCAGGTATGCATAGACACATGTTCGAAATAAATGAGCGGCACGGGTTGTCCTTCACCAAAACGTTGCCACAAATCTCTTAACAGCAGGGAACCGCTGCTCGTTTCAAGGTTGGCTGTATTAGTGTTGCGTCGTACCCAATGTGGAATACATTGATCAATTAAGCAATAAATAATTATTTATGGTACTGCGGTGGCAATGTTTCTGTAGTGCAATAACTAGTTACATGTAGTAGAGGGTGTTCATTGCACTACTATACATAGAAACTATAACGACTGCATCCATACCCTCAAATTCATGTATATGGATATCTAATCAAAGTTAGTTGTCATTGATAAATAATATTTATTGATAGTCAGTGCCATGATCAGCGAGTCACACCCTCTCTGATTCATTATCCCAACAGCATGGATACATGATACAGTGCTACATTGATACAGTGAATACAAGGGTCAGAAACTAAATAAGGAAACAGTGCTTAGAATAGGAGGAAATTCAAAAAGGAAAATACTCGCGTCGGATTGATCGTTATCGAGGTGGCTTTTACCAGGATGTGGTCAGTCGGGCATGTGACTGGCTAAACTATATACCGATAGGAGCTACACAACTCTCCTATTTTAGAACGAATTTTGAAAACTTCGTATTATTTATAGAAGTAATTATTAGATTTATATTTTTCTGACTTCTTTCATGTACAGAAAATAAAATGGAACGGGCCCCCCCCCCAAAAAAAAAATACAAAAAGGTGAGTATCGAGTTAGCATGATGGTATCCCCGCGGTTCGACCGAGGCCGCCCCAACGAGGATAGATCCAATGCTTTAGGCTCATAGGAAAGATTCGATATCAACCCACCATGCCACGGCTCACCCGGCAAATAACACCAAACCTTAACTACATATGTCAATATAAGCGGTAGCCATCTTGTTGTGCAAGACCATTCGGTATCACTCGGCCGCACTCGACAGCTTCCGTAGCAATCCGATCGATCATTGATAGCACCACCACCACCGTTGCACCGTCAGGATATTCCTCGTCCGTGCTGAAACTGAATTACTAACTGTTTAGCAACGATTATTTCTACCAGTGTGTTTAGCCGTTATGCTATTTACACGAAAATGTTGAAAGATGAAGTTGTGGATGAATCTACATCCCCACTAATAAATCCTTGCTGTTAAGAGATTTGTGGCAACACGTGGCAAAGGACAACCCGTGCCGCTCATATGTGTCAAACATGTGCCTATGCATTCCTGATAAATATTGGAATATGTTTATTTTGTCATTCATCAAGATACCTTATATAGCAAACATTACTTTTTGGCATGGTGTTTCAAATAATATACAAAAATTGTAGATAAAGTAAGAACATTAACGTTTTCACCCAAAATGTCACTTATGATTCTGCATATGAAACACGTTGTGTTAATCGAAGAATTCCACAAGTGATGATGTTGTTGGAAACCCCGATGATATATCAGTTCGAGTAGTCTCAGCGTTTCCTTAACCATTAAATTGCGTTAACTTACAACAGGTCAAACATAAGCCACCTTCAAGGTCAGTCCAATAATTCAGTATAAAAATCATTTTTGTTTCAATATTTACTGTAACGTATATCTCATTAAAACAGAATGAGAAGGTATGTGAAAAAGTATATCGATCTTATGTTATTAACGGCAATACGTTCAATAGCTACACCCTCCTTATTAGAACTTCAGCATACGACTTTACGACAGTTAAAATTAACTTGAAAATTTATAAAAAGGTGAGTGTCGAGTTGACATGGTAGCATCCCCGCGGTTCGACCGAAGCCGCCCCGACGAGGATAGATCATATGCTTCTGGCTCATAGGAAAGATACTTGTATCTACCCACCATGCTACGGCTCACCCGATTGACTTACACAAAACTAAGCTTAATAACTATAGGCTTGTCAGCCATCTTGTTGTGAAAGACCACTCGGAAATGCTCGGAAGTAATCGACTTTAACAGATGGACACTCACCTTTTTATAAATTTTCAAGTTACCTTTAACTGTCGTGAAGTCGTAAGTTCTGATAATTAGGAGGGTGTAGCTACTGAATGTATTGCCGTTAATTACATAAGCACGATATCCTCTTTTACATACCTTCTCATTCTATTTTAATTGAGACATACCTTAAAGTAAATAATGAAACAAAATCTCATTTTTACACTTATTGGACTGACCTTGGATGTGGCTGACGACGATTTGTGGCTTATGTTAACCTGTTGAAAGTTAACAAAATTTAGTGATCAGCAAAATGTTGTGACTACTCGAACAGATATATCGATGGGATTTCCAAAGACTTGCTTCATAAGCAAAATAATTAGAGTGACATTTTGGGTGAAGACGTTAATTTTCTTCATTTATGCACAGGCCTTTTTTGTATATTATTTGAAAAACCTTGTCAAACAGTAATGTTTGATATATAGGTTATCTGGATGAATAACAAAATAACAATATTCCAATATTTATCAGGTATGCATAGACACATGTTCGAAATAAATGAGCGGCACGGGTTGTCCTTCACCAAAACGTTGCCACAAATCTCTTAACAGCAGGGAACCGCTGCTCGTTTCAAGGTTGGCTGTATTAGTGTTGCGTCGTACCCAATGTGGAATACATTGATCAATTAAGCAATAAATAATTATTTATGGTACTGCGGTGGCAATGTTTCTGTAGTGCAATAACTAGTTACATGTAGTAGAGGGTGTTCATTGCACTACTATACATAGAAACTATAACGACTGCATCCATACCCTCAAATTCATGTATATGGATATCTAATCAAAGTTAGTTGTCATTGATAAATAATATTTATTGATAGTCAGTGCCATGATCAGCGAGTCACACCCTCTCTGATTCATTATCCCAACAGCATGGATACATGATACAGTGCTACATTGATACAGTGAATACAAGGGTCAGAAACTAAATAAGGAAACAGTGCTTAGAATAGGAGGAAATTCAAAAAGGAAAATACTCGCGTCGGATTGATCGTTATCGAGGTGGCTTTTACCAGGATGTGGTCAGTCGGGCATGTGACTGGCTAAACTATATACCGATAGGAGCTACACAACTCTCCTATTTTAGAACGAATTTAGAAAACTTCGTATTATTTATAGAAGTAATTATTAGATTTATATTTTTCTGACTTCTTTCATGTACAGAAAATAAAATGGAACGGGCCCCCCCCCAAAAAAAAAAATACAAAAAGGTGAGTATCGAGTTAGCATGATGGTATCCCCGCGGTTCGACCGAGGCCGCCCCAACGAGGATAGATCCAATGCTTTAGGCTCATAGGAAAGATTCGATATCAACCCACCATGCCACGGCTCACCCGGCAAATAACACCAAACCTTAACTACATATGTCAATATAAGCGGTAGCCATCTTGTTGTGCAAGACCATTCGGTATCACTCGGCCGCACTCGACAGCTTCCGTAGCAATCCGATCGATCATTGATAGCACCACCACCACCGTTGCACCGTCAGGATATTCCTCGTCCGTGCTGAAACTGAATTACTAACTGTTTAGCAACGATTATTTCTACCAGTGTGTTTAGCCGTTATGCTATTTACACGAAAATGTTGAAAGATGAAGTTGTGGATGAATCTACATCCCCACTAATAAATCCTTGCTGTTAAGAGATTTGTGGCAACACGTGGCAAAGGACAACCGGTGCCGCTCATATGTGTCAAACATGTGCCTATGCATTCCTGATAAATATTGGAATATGTTTATTTTGTCATTCATCAAGATACCTTATATAGCAAACATTACTTTTTGGCATGGTGTTTCAAATAATATACAAAAATTGTAGATAAAGTAAGAACATTAACGTTTTCACCCAAAATGTCACTTATGATTCTGCATATGAAACACGTTGTGTTAATCGAAGAATTCCACAAGTGATGATGTTGTTGGAAACCCCGATGATATATCAGTTCGAGTAGTCTCAGCGTTTCCTTAACCATTAAATTGCGTTAACTTACAACAGGTCAAACATAAGCCACCTTCAAGGTCAGTCCAATAATTCAGTATAAAAATCATTTTTGTTTCAATATTTACTGTAACGTATATCTCATTAAAACAGAATGAGAAGGTATGTGAAAAAGTATATCGATCTTATGTTATTAACGGCAATACGT
The DNA here is from genome assembly GCF_023055435.1 of Haliotis rufescens. Lineage (NCBI taxonomy): Eukaryota > Metazoa > Mollusca > Gastropoda > Lepetellida > Haliotidae > Haliotis > Haliotis rufescens. Next base: position 1,869,492 of record NW_025964024.1, read on the forward strand.
TCAATAGCTACACCCTCCTTATTAGAACTTTAGCATACGACTTTACGACCGTTAAAATTAACTTGAAAATTTATAAAAAGGTGAGTGTCGAGTTGACATGGTAGCATCCCCGCGGTTCGACCGAAGCCGCCCCGACGAGGATAGATCATATGCTTCTGGCTCATAGGAAAGATACTTGTATCTACCCACCATGCTACGGCTCACCCGATTGACTTACACAAAACTAAGCTATATAACTATAGGCTTGTCAGCCATCTTGTTGTGAAAGACCACTCGGAAATGCTCGGAAGTAATCGACTTTAACAGATTGATCTACGTTCCATTGATCGCCTCTCGCCTCGGCTCTTGTATTGATATCGACTTACACAAAGCTAAGCTTAATACCTATTAGCTTGTCACATATTTTCTTGTTAATTTTGGTTAATAGAATGGTACATTTAGGTGTTTTCTCAATAAAATGTTCACAATAACATTGAGATAAACTTTATAAGTAGTCAGTAAATGAACATCGAATTTTAAATTACGGGATTGCACAAAAGATCAATGATAACCCCGATCCATTTGTTTCACAGTGTGCTGGTCTCTCAATGCAACAAACGAAATCTCACATACCGACCGTATCATTATGTCCCAGAGGGGCGGATTGGTTGTTTGTTGTGCAGCATGCACGTCACATGACATCGGGAGTCAACGAAGCGTTCATACAATCCCCGTGCGTTCAATGTTCAATGAATTATATCGCCAGAAAGAGGGTCTATCGTCTGTCCAATTAAACAAGAAGAACGCCTTCAATCTTCAGAGAATAAGACACGCTTCTAACAATCACAAGATAAAACAAAACCACTTGATACGATGAACTGGTGCCTTTGAGTGTAACCTGTACTTCGAGGGCCCATAAATTTACTTGATCCACAATTTCGATCGTCTTTCAACATTTCCATGTACAGTAAACAACGGTTATAACGAACACGCTTATAACAAACTAACGGATATAACGAACTAACTATTTAGTCCCGACTATATGCTGAAGTTATGCTGTATATTTGCTTATAACGAATTAATTATAACTAAAATTAGTAGTCCATTTGAGTTCGTTATAGTCGTAGTTTACTGTAAATCACCTAGGCTAAACACAATGATGGAAATGTTCTTTGCTAAACACAGTTTGTCGTTCAGTAATGCTAGGTTGTATAGTTTTAGATAACATGATATTACACGTCCATGGAAACGGTCGAACATACAAGTTTGGAAAATCTATAAACAGCAACACGCGCCATTGCTCAATGTCACCAATAAGTGTGTGGTGTTTCGTGAAGCTAGATCGTACAGTGTTCGAGATTTGCTCATGAAAATAAATGATTACAGGCGGACGGACAGACAGACAGACTGACACACTGACGACCATATATGTCCCCGTCGTTATATGTCGGGGGTATAAAAATCAAGTCCAACATGTTTTCTATAAATGTAATGATGATCATCATCAACAACATCGTCATCTCCAAGTTTATATTTTATGGCTCTGACGAATGACGACAATATATGCCCGGCGATATGTACATTATATGTCGAAACCTTCCCTCAATGAACAATCAGTCGAGTTATTGTGATAAATTAATATAACTACATGTAATTGTGTATTATTACTATTTAAATCCGGTATGTCACTCATGTGACTTTTCTCGTCAAATAACATTTTCACTCGTGAAGGCGCCAGATATCCTCCATGTACTTTAAATGCAAATTGTGTGAGTGGCGGTAGTACCGTTAGGGCAAATTGTGTGAGTGGCGGTAGTACAGTGAGGGCAAATTGTGTGAGCGGCGGTAGTACCGTCAGGGCAAATTGTGTGAGTGGCGGTAGTACCGTCAGGGCAAATTGTGTGAGTGACGGTAGTACCGTTAGGGCAAATTGTGTGAGTGGCGGTAGTACCGTTAGGGCAAATTGTGTGAGTTGCGGTAGTACCGTCAGGGCAGGACATACTTACCATTGTCGTGGAAACCTGGTGACATCACTGACTTTCAGTGATCCATTCATATATTTTCGCTACTATTTTCCATTTTAAGCCTATGGAATCTGTTCCGGCGGATAATCGAGACTGGTTATCCTGTGGTGTTGAAAGTTTTTTTGCAGTTTGTTCAAGAGAGCAGACCACATTTGTTTGGGAAACTATCTGTCATAAGATCAAGAGAACAGCATGCTTTAGTCGGTGAAAACATTTTGTCATTTTCTGTAGAATGACCCGATAAAGACATTATGTATTAACTGGAGATGCGTTAGTAAGACGTACAGGAATTGGGTTGACTCAAGCAATCGGTTCCAAAGTGTTAAATGAAGTACCTTGATGTAGTAATATATTACACCTTGTTGGATTATTTCTGTGGCTATGACAGCCCGTCAAAAACAACGACACTCTTTTCATTTATTGTTAGTCTTATATTCTCATGAAGTGTCTGACAAATGGAGTATGCTCGGGACTAGTCCATTTTAACACTTGTGTTACAAGCATTTGATGGTGGGAGAACTCAAACGTGGCATTTGTGATTTTAAGGTATCTGACAAATGAGGGAGATCATCCATCCATCCATCCATCCATCCATCCATTTAGTTGAAATAACCAATTTTCCCTGGTAATCAACACAAATGGATACAGCCTCTTATTAATTAACATGATAATAGTTTGTTTCCTTCTGTTTATTAAAATAGACGTAACATACAAATGTGACCAGGCAGTCCGAGGATGAGGTTCGGAGGTTTCTGCGGGTGTCCGCTGCCGAGTCAGTCACAATGCTTTGACATTCGTCACCACTCGCCCCTTTCCGTAACCTGCAAGAAGAATAACACGAGTTGGTCACGAATGAATGCTTTGAGTCAATGATCGATCTGCGCGACGCGACTTCGGCCGAGTTCTGCCGAGCGCTTACTTGTGGTGTTGCACAACAATATGTCTGCCACCTCTATAGATAGATATAGCTGTGTTTTCTATTTACTTCCACGGTGAGCCGCGGCATGGTGGTATGTTTCCTATGAGCCAGAAGCATTGGATCTCTCCTCGTTGGTGCGGCCTGGGTCGTACCGCGGGGCATCCGCCATGTCAAATCGACACTCATCATTTTTGCTTTTTGCATTTTTTAAACATTTATTGAAGTAATATATGCACTTGTAGATTATTTGGTTTTCTTACTTTATTCTCAAAACCAGTATCTGGAAAGTTTATGACCTTCGAATTCTGGTCCCCATGTCACAATCTCTCTACCTAGGTAAGATCTACTAAACGTCTAATGTTTACACAGCACTGATATTATGTTATCATATTGTTCATCAATTCTTCTCTTTGAAATGTGTAAACAACCATAAAGTGATAAAAGTAGATACATAAAAAGTAAAAAGTAAAAACATGAGATTTCTTTCTGAATATTTTCTGTAACCTATGTCTCAATTAAAATAGAATGAGAAGGCATGTAAAAGAGTATATCATGCTTATGTTATTAATGGCAATAAGGTTACAACCTCCTTATTACAACTTCAGCATATGAATTCACGACAGTTGAATGTAAATTGAAACTTTATGAAAAGGTGAGTGTCCAGTTGATATGGTATGTTTACCGTAATGAAAAATGAGATTGTTTTTCAATATTTATTAAACATATGTCTCAATTAAAATAGAATGAGAAGGTATGTAAAAGAGAATATCGTGCCTATGTAATTAACGACAATAAACTACACCCTCCATATTATCAGAACTTACGACTTCACGACAGTAAAATGAAACTTGAACATTCATAAAAAGGTGAGTGTCGAGTTGACATGGTAGCATCCCCGCGGTTCGAACGAAGCCGCCCCGACGAGGATAGATCATATGCTTCTGGCTCATAAGAAAGATACTTGTATCTACCCACCATGCTGCGGCTCACCCGATTGACTTACACAAAACTAAACTTAATAACTATGGGCTTGTCAGCCATCTTGTTGTGAAAAACCACTCGGAAACACTCGGAAATAATCGACTTTAACAGACGGATCTTCTCGCCTGGGCTCCGTTCCACAAAGCCAACTCAGTGGTCCGGTGATCCTAACTCTCACATATGTCACATGATATCGGGAGTCAACGAAGCGTTCATACAATCACCATGCTTTCAATGTTTTTTATACATCATCAGAAAGAGGGTCAATCTTTAGTTCAGTTAAACAGAAAGTATGCTTTAAATCTTCAGAGAAAAGGACACGCTTTTCAAAAACTTACAAGATAAAAATAAGCACATGATTCGACATACGTTTGCCTTTGATTGTATCGCGTACATTCGGTGCGCATGTGTGTAATCACATCTTCCCATTGCCGCTCCAAAACAGCAAGTATCAGCTACAGACAGAGACCCAAAGTTGCAAGCTGAACAGGTAGTTTACTAGTATTTGAGTCGAACCTCAGACACATGACACATCTGTCAGCATACGTGATACATCCATGTGTACAATCAGGGAGAGACTCTTGGAAACAACACCACATGGAGTCAATAGGTGGAATTTGAGTAAAAACTACAAGTTTCTGTGATAATCATGATCAAGTTGTCTAAAGCTACTTCTTTGAAATACTTTGAGATAAAAATGATGTAAAAAACTTCAAAAGTTGGGTATGTTATACAGGATCATGCAGATCGACTATATACGAATAGTTTTCCCTCATTGGGAGACGTATTGAAAATGTCTGTAAAAAAATTAAGCATCATTTAGATATGTGTTTTAATGTTGTTTTTACAAGGTTGTGGCCAGTTGGACATGTTATTGTGTAAACTATCTACATATATGAGCTCCTCATATCTTCTATTTTAGAAAGAATTTATCGAACAATTTATTGGATCTATAATTTTATGACTTCTTTTATATACAGAAAATAAAAAGATTCTCTGTTCTCGAGATCAAATAAGACAAGGAAAGATATGTGAGTGAGATAGTGAATTTAGATACTCTAAATATCTTATAAATGTAGCTATATTATGATAAAACTCGGCATCATTCAGGTTTTACCAGGATGTGGTCAGTCAGGCTTGTTACTGGCTAAACTATGTACAGATATGAGCAACACGCCTCTCCTTTCGATCGAATTTTGAAACAAAACTTAATGATATTTATAGAAGTAATTATTAGGTTTATATTTTTCTGACTTCTTTAATGTACAGAAAATAAAATAAAATGTCAAAAAATACAAAAAGGTGAGTATCGAGTTAGCATGATGGTATCCCCGCGGTTTGACCGAGGCCGCCCCGACGAGGATAGATCCAATGCTTTAGGCTCATAGGAAAGATTCGATATCAACCCACCATGCCACGGCTCACCCGGCAAATAACACCAAACCTTAACTACATATGTCAATATCAGCGGTAGCAATCTTGTTGTGCAAGACTATTCGGTATCACTCGGCCGCAATCGACAGCTTTCGTAGCAATCCGATCGATCATTGATAAGAATGTTGGCTAAAGCCACTCGCAATAATACTAGCACCACCCTTGGTACACGGGAGGGTTTTGTTAAAACTGAAGATATTAACTGTGGTTAGCGACGAATATTTCCAGCAATGTGTTTAGCCTTTACGGAATTTACATGAAAATGTTGAAAGACGAAGTCTTGTAGATGAAGTACAAGATCCCCACTAAACGATCACGAAAACATTTTCCTTTTTCCTTTTCCTTCTTTTCTAAGCACTGTTTCCTTATTGAGTTTCTAAGCCCTGTATTCACTGTATCAATGTTCCACTGTATTCACTGTGTCATTTATCACTACAGCAAGCATTCACTGTATCACTGTATCAGTGTACCCATCCTGTTGGGATAATGAGTCAGAGAGGGCGTGACTCGCTGATCATGGCACTGACTATCAATAGATTATATTTATCAATGAGAACTAACTTTAGAGGGAATAAATATCCATATACATGAATTTGAGGGAACGGATGCAGTCGTTATAGTCTCGATGTATGGTAGTGCAATGAACACCTCTACTACATGTAACTAGTTATTGTACTACAAAAGCATTGCCTCCGCAGTATCATAAATAATGATTTATTGCTTAATGATACGGTCGGTATGTAAGATTTCGTTTGTGGCATTGAGAGACAAGCTCCCTGTGAAACAAATGGATCGGGGTTATCCTTGATCTTTTGTGCAATCCCGTAATTTAAAATTCGATGCTTATTAACTGACTACCTATGAAGTTTATTTCAATGTTATTGTGAACATTTTATTGAGAAAACACCTAAATGTACCATTCTATTAATCAAACGTAACAAGAAGACTGACGTGTGAGCCGTGGCATAGATTTCTTGCACGACCAAGGGAGGCAACTTGCGACGCCTTCATAAGCTCTAGTAGGCCAGACATCAAAACACGTGCAAGGGAACCGAGATTCGTCTGTTATAGGCGATTACCTCCGAGTGTTTTCGAGTGGTCTTTCACAACAAGATGGCTGACAAGCCTATCGTTATATTTCATAGCTTTGTGTAGGTTTGTCGGGTGAGCCGTAGCATGGTGGGTTGATACAAGTATCTTTCTCATGAGCCAGAAGCATATGATCTATCCTAGTGGGGGTGACTCCGGTCGAACCGCGGGGATGCTACCATGTCAACTCGACACTCACCTTTTTATAAATTTTCACTTTACATTTTACTGTCGTGAAGTCGTATGTTCTGATAATTAGGAGGGTGTAGCTTATTGCCGGTAATTACAAAAGCACGATATACTCTTTTACATACCTTCCCATTCTATTTTAATTGAGACATGCGTTACAGTAAATATTGAAAAACAACCTCATTTTTCATTGCAGTAAACATTCAGAAAATATCCCATTTTTATATGATCTTTTTGGAATGACCTTGAAGGTGACTGACGATCATTTTTGACTTATATTTAACCTGTTTAAAAATAACACAATTTACTGGTTAAGGAAATGTCGTGACTACTCGAACTGACATATCGATGGGATTTCCAAAAGACGTGTTTCATACGCAAAATAATGAGGGTGGCATTTTGGGTGAAGACGTTAATATTCTTAATTTATGTACTGACCCCGAATTTTTTTATATTATTTGAAACACCCCGTCAAAAAGGAATGTTTGGGTTATAAGTTATCTAGAGGAATGACAAAATAACAATATTCGAATATTGATCAGGAATGTATAGAATGTATAGATAAATTTTCAAGTTACCTTTTACTGTCGTGAAGTCGTAAGAATTTTTTGCCGTTAATAACATATGCACGATATTCTCTTTTACATACCTTCTCATTCTATTTTAATTGAGATATTCGTTACAGTAAATACTGAAACAAAATCTCATTTTTATACTTATTGGGCTGACCTTGAAGATGGCTGACGACGCTTAGTGATTGATGTTTAACCTGTTGAAAGTTAACACAATTTAGTGATCAGGAAAATGTCGTGACTACTCGAACTGATATTATGAATGGGATTTCCAAAGACTTGGTTCATACGCAAACTAATTAGAGTGACTTTTTGGATAAAACGTTAATTTTCTTAATTTATGTACTGGGCTTTTTGTATGTTTTTTAAAACACCTCGTCAAACAGTAATGTTTGATATATAGGTTATCTGGATGAATGACAAAATAACAATATTCCAATATTGATCAGGTATGCATAGATACATGTTCGAAATAAATGAGCGTCAAAGGTTGTCCTTCGCCAAAACGTTGCCACAAATCTCTTAACAGCAAGGAACCGCTGCTCGTTTCAAGGTTGGCTGTGTTAGTGTTGCGTCGTACCCGATGTGGAATACATTGATCAGTTAAACAATAAATCATTATTTATGATACTGCGGAGACAATGCTTCTATAGTGCAATAACTAGTTACATGTAATAGAGGGTGTTCATTGCACTACTATACATAGAAACTATAACGACTGCATCCATACCCTCAAATTCATGTATATGGATATCTAATCCAAGTTAGTTGTCATTGATAAATAATATTTATTGATAGTCAGTGCCATGATCAGCGAGTCACGCCCTCTCTGATTCATTATTCCAACAGGATGGATACATTTATACAGTGATACATTGATACAGTGATTCCATTACTACAGTGAATCCATTACTGCAGTGACATATGATCCAGTGAATACAGTGATACAGCGAATACAGTGAATACAGTGAATACAAGGGTCAGAAACTATATAAGGAAACAGCGCTTAGAATAGGATGGAATTCAAAAAGGAAAATAATGAGTGAGTGAGTTGGGTTTAACGCCGCTTTGAACAGTATCCCAGTTATGTCACGGCGTGTCAGCTTAATTTTCGGAGGAAAGCCCGAAGTGATGCAGGTCTCAGACGTTTACCACTTCGGTGAAACCCACGACCACGGGTATGGTGCTGACAAACCTAAAAACATAATCGGGGCGAACTGGGATTCGAACCCACAATCATAAGTTTCTGGCGTGCCCAAGGTACGCAACTCTGCAAAGCGAATCGCGGCGCCTTAGACGTGTCCCCAAAAAAGGAAAATACTCACGGACTGATCGTTATTGAGGTTGGTTTTACCAGGATGTGGTAAGTCGGACATGTGACTGGCTAAACTATGTACAGATATGAACAACACAACTCTCCTATTTTAGAACGAATTCATAATATTTATAGAAGTAATTATTAGATTTATATTTTTCTGACTTCTTTTATGTACAGAAAATAAAATGGAACGGCCCCCCGAAAAATACAAAAAGGTGAGTATCGAGTTAGCATGATGGTATCCCCGCGGTTTGTCCGAGGCCGCCCCGACGAGGATAGATCCAATGCTGTTTTGTCATAGGAAAGATTCTATATCAACCCACCATGCCACAGCTCACCCCACAAATAACACCAAACCTTAACTACATATGTCAATATCAGCGGTTCCCATCTTGTTGTGCAAGGCCATTCGGTATCACTCGGCCGCACTCGACAGCCTTCGTAGCAATCCGATCGATCATTGATAAGAATGTTGGCTAAAGCCACTCGCATTAATACTAGCACCACCCTTGGTTCACGTGAGGTTTTTGTTAAAACTGAAAATATTAACTGTGGTTAGCGACGAATAATTCCAGCAATGTGTTTAGCCTGTTTACATGAAAATGTTGAAAGACGAAGTCTTGTGGATGAAGTACAAGATCCCCACGAAACGATCACGAAAACATTTTCCTTTTTCTTTTTTCTTTTTCTTCTTTTCTAAGCACTGTTCCCTTATTGAGTTTCTAAGCCCTGTATTCACTGTATCAATGTACCACTGTATTCACTGTGTCATTTGTCACTACAGCAAGTATTCACTGTATCACTGTATCACTGTATCAGTGTACCCATCCTGTTGGGATAATGATTCAGAGAGGTTGTGACTCTCTGATAATGGCACAGACAATCAGTAGATTATATTTATAAATGACAACTAATTTAAGAAGGATTAGATATCCATATACATGAATTTGAGGGTATCGATGCAGTCGTTATAGTCTCTATGTATGGTAGTGCAATGAACACCTCTACTACATGTAACTAGTTATTGCACTACAGAAGTATTGCCTCCGCAGTACCATAAATAATGATTTATTGCTTAATTGGTCAATGCATTCTACATTGGGTACTACACAACACTAACACAGCCAGCTGGTGACGGCCGAGTTTTGTTTTTACCAAATGGTGGTCAATCGGTCAGCCGTATGACTGAGACATAGTGGACATTGACCTGCTTGTCTCCTGTCACTGCAAACAGCAGCCGCATCGTGAATGCCTTGACCAAGGTGAATCATTTCGACTGAGTAAAGATTTAATGCCGATTTGATCACTTTTATGTGGGTTTTAAACACACATCGATGCAGGCTGAAAAAACATTTGGTGAAACCCGGAGCACGGGAATTGTGCGGCCAAACGAAGGTTTCTAATAGGGTCGAATCTGGGATTCCAACAAACGAGCAGCGGATCCTTGCTGTTAAGAGATTTGTGGCAACTTGTGGCAAAGGACAACCCGTGCCGCTCATTTATTGTGAACATGTGTCTATACATTCCTGATCAATATTGGAATATTGTTATTTGCCATTCATCCAGATAACTTATAACCCAAATATTCCTTTTTGACGAGGTGTTTCAAATAATATACATACATTCGGGGTCAGTACATAAATTAAGAATATTTAACGTCTTCACCCAAAATGTCACCCTCATTATTTTGTGAAGGAAACACGTCTTTTGGAAATCCCATCGATATGTCAGTTCGAGTAGTCACGACATTTCCTTAATCAGTAAATTGTGTTAACTTTGAACATGTTAAACTGTTAAACATAAGTCAAAAATCATCGTCAGCCACCTTCAAGGTCAGTCCAAAAAGATGGTATAAAAATGGGATATTTTCCGGAATGTTTACTGTAATGAAAAATGAGATTGTTTTTCAATATTTACTGTAACGTATGTCTCAATTAAAACAGAATGGGAAGGTATGTAAAAGAGAATATCGTGCTTTTCGTATTAACGGCAATAAGCTACGCCTACTAATTATCAGAACATACAACTTCACGACAGTAAAAGGTAAATTGAAAATTTATAAAAAGGTGAGTGTCGAGTTGACATGGTAGCATCCCCGCGGTTCGACCGAAGCCGCCCCGACGAGGATAGATCATATGCTTCTGGCTCATAAGAAAGATACTTGTATCAACCCACCATGCTACGGCTCACCCGACAAACCTACACAAAGCTAATTAGCAATATAACGATAGGCTTGTCAGACATCTTGTTGTGAAAGACAACTCGAAAACACTCGGAGGTAATCGCCTATTACAGGCGGATCTTCGTTCCATTGCTCGCCTCTCGCCTGTTCCCTTCCTCGTGTATAGATGTCTGGCCTACTGGAGCTTGTGAAGGCGTCGCGAGTTGCCTCCCTGTTAGTCCCTGTTAGTCGCGACATAGTTTAAAGATTTCTGATCACGACAATGCTGTGACCTATGTTCCTGATGATAAAGCGTTTAAATAATTACATTTGATGGCTTAAAGAAGCCTTTAATTATAAGGATTTACAATCTGTGTAGCTGTTGGTTTCATTGCTGTGCTGGAAAAAATAACTCACTTTTGGAGTTCATATCTAAAGCCAACTCGACAACAGAAAATGATATGAATGACATCGTATTGATCAAATCTTTAATTGTTCAGTTTCATTTCGATCAAGAAGCGTTTCCAAACGTTTTATCTTTTAGATCACGGATACGGTTAACCGATAGGTTTTTTTCAAAAGGTGAAAACCCTAAAATTTGTCTGTTTGTTTAACCCTTTTGTATGACCATACATTCCACTATATATTGCCGGTCAACACAGCAGCGGATGTCTTGCGATTTACCATTCGTCACCACTCGCCCCTTTCCTTAACCTGCAAGAGGACTCGTCACCCTATCGATGAATGTTATGTGCGAAAATACGACAAACCAATCAGAAAGCGCGTATGACTTCAATTTCGTCTGTCAAAGAATCCCTCAAGATTATTTTTTTTATTTACATATGTCTTGCATCTAAGAATAAACACATGATACAGTTAAATGTGTTCAGTCATACTGTATAATACCGCACGTCCCCATGTGCTTTAAATTGCACCTGAAATATATAAAATATATGGGGAAATATACGTGTATCATTACGCAACAAGTTGACAATTCTTTTTGCTGTGCCCCTTTGCGTTTAGACGGAACCTCGTCACAAAAATGGCCGCGAGAGGGGCACGAGTCGCTATTCGGCTTGACCCGGAATAATGGTTGAGTAACTGCATATTACTCTCGCAGAACAAGCACGTATCTGTCCCTGGTCAGTGAAAGATAGAAGGCGATTACTACCGAGCGTTTCCGAAAGGTCTTTCACAACAAAATGGCTGACAAGCCTATCGTTATATAGCTTAGCTTTGTGTAAGTCTATCGGGTGAGCCGTAGCATGGTGGTTAGATACAAGTCTAAGAGACGAAGTATCTATCGTGTGAGACAGAAGCATATGATCTATCCTCGTTGGGGCGGCTTCGGCCAAAACCGCGGGGATTCTACCATGTCAACTCGACACTCACCTTTTTTCAATTTGTAATTGAAATTGTATGTACTTATGGACTATATTACTTATTAAATAAACGCGATATAACGTTTTTAGAAAAGTGCAGGCTCTTAACTGATACCTAAATTATAGTAAGTAATCTCAGTGTTTATGTGTCCGAAAAATAGCCGAGATGGTTCCTGAAGAGGCGACTTTGACAGATGTTTGACCTGTGGAAACAAACACAATAATATGATAAACACATTCAAAAGGACAAACTTCACTACACATGAGCGAACGCACCGCGCACGTACCTCACACTCACTCACTCAGAGTAAAAGAGAGACAGTCAGAGACAGAGAGAGAGGGAGAGAGAGAAAGAGGGGGTGCGAAGAAGAAGGTTAAGAAGAAGAAACATTATATTTGGCAAATATTACAACAATATGCTTGTCGTGAATGTCAGTCACGTCTCTCCTCTCATACAATCATTATCATCCTTAAAATTTGATTAAACGATGCTCTGTGTACCTGATATAATTGTATGTTACTCCATATTACTCTCGCAGAAAAAGCACGTATCTGTCCCTGGTCAGTGAAAGATAGAAGGCGATTACTACCGAGCGTTTCCGAGTGGTCTTTCACAACAAAATGGCTGTCAAGCCTATCGTTATATAGCTTAGCTTTGTGTAAGTCTATCGGGTGAGCCGTAGCATGGTGGTTAGATACAGGTCTAAGAGACGAAGTATCTATCGTGTGAGACAGAAGATCTATCCTCGTGGGGGCGGCTTCGGCCAAACCGCGGGGATTCTACCATGTCAACTCGACACTCACCTTTCTTTCAATTTGTAATTGAAATTGTATGTAGTTATGGATTTTATTACTTATCAAATGACCTTTCTTTCATTTTGAGAGATATTGTTGGTATCCACCCAATTGGGATACGATGACATGCATCAACCAAGTCAGCGAGCCTGACCACCCGATCCCGTTAGTCGCCTCTTACGACAAGCATGGTCGCCTTTCACGGCAAGCATAGGTTGCTGAAGTACTATTCTACCCCGGGTCAACAATGACTGTAAAGGCAAATAGATAGAATATGTTTAACAACTTCAGTCTGTTTGGCTCCAAATGAGAACGATGAATTGCAAAATTACTCCATGTCGGGAATAGTCTATAGTCAATACAGTACATGGCAATGTGTACCCTGTATCCAACAGCACCTGCTGTTTGTTAGTTTTTCCCCATCACTGGAAAATATTGTTTAAAAAACTATCATGTTATGTGACATCTTGAACGGAGGAACCCACAACGGTAGGAGAAACATCGCCAACACGTACTGCACGTGCTAGATTGTATACGCCGTTGTTGACTGTTCTAAGGTGTATGATTTCTTCCAATGTGAGCAGAAAGAGGAAAACCCGTTTATGCCATTAATAAATACTTGAAACGGGCGTTTAAAGCTCTTGGTATGTCTCCTAACAAGATGAAAATGTATCCACCGACGGGGCTCTTGCAAGCAATCGAAGCGTAACATAATCGGAACATAAATAAAATAAGACAGTTTTCAGAATAATCAACTCAGACGTGCATTTATTAAACTACATTCAGAAAATATGTACAAGTCAATAAGATTCTTGAAGAAATACCTTGAAACTGAGCATGATTTAATTATTACAATTTGCAAGCTATGGCAACATTTGCATACATTTGGATACAGATACAAAAAGATAAGTGGTCAAACATGGGCTGTTTTTTGTGAACGATCTGAAATCATTTTGCAAACTCTTTCTACATTATAATTATAATAGCAGTGAAAATGTAATTTGGTCTTGTTTTTATGTACCATGTTAAATCAATAAAATGTCAGCCTTAAGATGTGCTATAAAGAAAATTAGTATATTCCAAATTCGTATGGCAATAACAGGAATTGTATACATACTGATACACACGCAGCCGTCGTTATGAAGCGAGGTATCAAGGCTATTTAGGAGTATTGAGATCACAATGGTGGCACATACATGTATGATATAAACCTACTGTGTTTCCAGACTAATGGGATTTCCAGACTAACGAGGAGATCGGACTAACGGGATTTCCAGACTAAAGGGGTTTCCAGACGAATGGGATTCCCAGAGTAACGTGGTTTCCAGACTAACGGGGTTTCCAGACTAACGGGGTTTCCGGACTAATGGGGTTTCCAGTCTAAAGGGGTTTCCGGAATAAAGGGGTTTTCGAACTAGGGAGGTTCCAGACTAACGAGGATTCACATTTTAGATCTAGCCTCGTTGCTTCACTACGTTTTAGGACCATAACGCCATTTCTAAATATACCCATCGATTATTTATGTCAATCATATTGCAGATATGTCCAGAATACTGTTTATTTGAAAACAATTACGACAGTCGGCATTGACAAGTCTATCACGTCCTAAAGCACAACAATGACATCATATTGTGTACCATTTGTTTCACTGTGTTCACGTGTGGGTGAAAATTTTTAGATGGTTTAGCCATTGTCAAATCCCAGAAATCTAAATAAATAATTTTGTCCCAAAGCGAAGCGAATTCCTGATGCCAAATATCAGCATAAAGAATACCCCAGTAAGACAGCATACCTCTCCTCGCCCTGAAGTATGCATGTGGGCCACGAACTGCAATTGTAACATTTGGAGCGCGTGCCAAGAGGTTCTTTGCAGATGGAACAAGTCTCCGAATATGTCGCCTAAACACATCCGGATGGACAAGCGTGAAATGAACGTACATATATAACACAACGATATCCTTGGTTGTGTTCGGGAGACGGTCCATCATGATGTGCTGTGCCTGATTTGTTGACCGCGGGTAGTGCTGAGATCCATGATAGAATGGTAATTCGTGAGCATGCCAGGAAAGCGAAAAATTATATGTTGAATCTGTATCCGTAACAGGCGTATGTCCACGTGCATGAGACGTTAAGTTCAAGATGGAGCGAAGACGAATATGGAACTGCATACTTGTTGAGTCCCCATGGAGCCAGAGCGTCCTTCCTTTCAAGCAATGTCTGTACGCATCAACGGTTCGAGGCAGCGTGTCATTACACAGAAGCGAGCTCCACTTGTTATTGTAAAAGAAGCCATTCGGAGCTTTTCTTTGCCATGTCAGATGTGGTGCGAGTCTGTTACAGGCAATAGGGGTTGATGTAAGTTTTGACGTAAGTTTAGCTGAAACAGAAACATTGTGACAATCAAATCATATCTTATATCATGTTGTCAGGACCAGGATGATGTTATGGAAACTAACATGGTGAAGGTTTATATTTCAAAGTTCAGATTGTGAATGTCGGACGCTTTGGCCCAATTAAAAGTTTAGCAAAGGAACATAGAACTCTAAGAAATCGAAATGAAATATGCATTCACATGAATGACAATTTTATCATGTTATCAGATTTTTTATTTTTCTTATTTTAGATGCTTAATTTTTTTTTTATTTATAACAATACAAGATGCAAAGGAAATGTAAACAATATGTTATTATATTAAAACGGATTTAGGATCTCTACTGGTATTGATTGTTTTGGGGGCGGTGGGGTAGCCTAGTGGTTAAAGCGTTCGCTCGTCACGCCGAAGGCCCGGGTTCGATTCCCTACTTGGGTACAATTTGAGAAGCCCATTTCTGGTGTCACCCGCCTTGACAGGTGGCCCAGTCGTCTAAGGCGCCGCGATTCGCTGTCCAGAGTTGCGTCCCTTGGGCACGCCAGAAACCTATGATTGTAGGTTCTAATCCCGGTTCACCCCCATTATTTTTGTAGGTTTGACAGCACCATACCCGTGCTCGTGGGTTTCACCGAAGTGGTAAACGTCTGAGACCTGCATAACTTCGGGCTTTCCTCCCACATTAAGCTGATACGCCGTGATATAACTGGAATACTGTTAAAAGCGGCGTTAAACCCAACTCACTCATGTTGAGAGTTGAAGGAATTACATAATTATGAAATCTGTGGACTATGGATGGAGCCTGGGTCCGCCCGGAGAGCGGATGGCCCGTAGTTGTAGGACTTGTAGTTGCCCTGCTTGGCGCCCGGCATTAGGGGGCTAAAACAAGGACTGGTCGGTCCGGAGTCAGTATACAGTTGAAACGTGACCTCTCTTAATGATGTCAAACATATCGTCGATATGTGTAAACTACATGTGTTCTTGGTATATTCGTTCTTAGTTAATGATTAGGATGGTCTGGTGGTAGAGCGTTTGCTCGAAAAGCGGAAGGTCGGGGTTCGATCCCCGACCGCATCATACCAAAAGACGTTAAAAGTTGGTACTTGTTGTCACCCTGCTTGGCGCTCGACATTAAGGGGCTAAAACAAGGGCTGGTCGTCTAGGAGTCAGTATACTGTGTCTGAGTGGGGTATTAATGTTAAGCTGCAGCATGGTATCTCCGTGCGCTAGCCCTATAAATCATCACTCCGGACGAGTACAAGCAGCCACACATAAATACGTGCACGCACGTCGCTATATATGTGCAAAAATCTATGACTCGACGTTAAACCCAATTTCATCTCACCTCACCCAAAACAACAATCTGCTTTAACTCAAATCTGTCCAGTTTCCAAAGGTCACAGACCCCTGCTAATTAAACTGACTTGTCACACGCGAAACAATTTGCTCTTGTTTAAGATGATATGTTTCTATGACATCATGAAATGTCCACAGCAAAAGATTTCACAATTACGCAATTCCGTCTTCGAAAGGTTTAGATCTTATCAAGCAACAGTCGAAAGCCCAAAACTTGCAAATCAATATGTCCGTCATGTAAACGTTCACTATAATATTTAAGGTTTTCCTTAACTTAAATTACTTTTGGGCCAGATTACATTCATCAGCAACCATCCCTGTGACGGAGGTCTAGAAATAATCGAGTCTGAACCAGACAATCCAATGACTGATATCATGAGCATCGATCAACGCAACTGGAGTACGATGATATGCATCAACCAAGTCAGCGAGTCTGACCACCCGATCCCATTATTCGCATCTTACAGAAAGCATGGGTTGCTGAAGACCTAATTCTCTCCCGGGAACTTCACTGGTCAGGTATCATATGATATGTCCAGTAATGAATGAACGTTACAACTGATATAATATTATGTTCCTTTTCGATACACACTTTGTTCTTACGCTTGTATACAAATGGTTTCATACTGAACGAGACGCTTTCAACACTTACAATCTTTTATGACCACCGGCACAGTCCTCCTAAAGATGCCTTGCGTTGCATTTGTTGCAGACCTTGACGAAATAAATATATACAAACATGACAGTTTATCTAATTCATCATAACCATTTCTATTACAACATGAAGAATATCAAACATGTGTAATAATTCTAAGTTATCGATTGTAATTCGAAGCGTTTGTTTGTCGATATATTGCCAAACGACAATTTGCATAATGTTTACGCTCTATGCCTTGCGTAAATCAACTGTCAATTATGTGACTCTGTGCCGCTGAAAGGAGCATGGTAGTGCAGAGATTTGTAAATTCAAATAGAGATAGGCAAAATGTCCGTTGCCATAAGGACGGTAAATATATTAAATTTTGTTTGTTGGTTGGTTTGTTTGTTGTGACCGATGACATGTATCAACCAAGTCAGCGAGCCTGACCACCCGATCCCGTTAGTCGTCTTTCACGACAAGCATAGTCGCCTTTCATGGCAAGCATGGGTTGCTGAAGACCTATAATATTCTACCCCGGATCTTCACGGGTCTGTTATCAATTGCATACTGCTGTAATGCTTATATTTTCCTGTTGATCGTTGCTTTTGCACAAACAATAGCAGGAACACCTTTCAATGCGTGTACACGGGAAGATTAAAAGCGCCGCTCTTAGGCAAATATCAATTTTCATGCAATATCGGATTTACAACCGGTTTCTACCTGTTAGTTGTTTTACGTATAAATTTGCATTTAACGTTGCTACAAAACACAACACCACCCTTTTACGAATGTCCAAACCCGAGGTGAAGCCGGTATGCTGACAAACCTAGAAACATAATCGGGGAGAACCTGGATGCGAACCCACGACCAGAGGTTTCTGGCGTGCCCAAGGGACGCAACTCGGCACAACGAATGGACGACTAGGGCACCAGTGCCTCGTACATACCGAGAACTCGTTCAATAGTCTAATTATATCATGTCATCCTAGCTTGGGAGGAGAGCCCCATTCAGGACATACACGTTAATCACCTTTAATGGTCCTGAGCACGGGTATAGTGATGAGAGATCAAGGACCATTTCTGAAATTTCTGTCCCGACGAAGGGCCCCCAATTAAAAATGGTGAATCTTTAAATGTAGAAAAAAGATGAAGAAGTTATACATACCAACTTAATATTGTGTTTTCAGTGCTATTATTAAGTTCGTAGTGGATGTTTGTTGCAGAGAACGTCTCGATCCACATGTCACAATTCGTCAAGGTGTTCTTTGATTTCATGCAGTACCAGGGAAATCCATCATTTTCTTGAGTCAAGTTGCACCAATGTGTCTGTGCACGAGTGTTCGGTCTCGTAAAACATCTTGGTCTCTCTGTTATATTCTCCCCCTTGAATACAGCATGTATCGACCAGAGACTTGAATATATTTGGTACAACTTATACAGGAGAACTATCTCCTCCCTTCTTGTGGCAAGGAATGCTTTGATGGTGGCTTTTCCTGACCACACAGCTCTAAAAGCGACAGAGTAGCTTCCGTTATTGTGATCGGACGCGACACCAGAAACGGAAGCTGAAGTCTTCTTGTCCTCCATCCACACCCTCAAAACATCGCCTCCGGATAACTTCCGATTACCAGAACCATCAAACAGATCAATTCGCACATGGATCAGATCACCCAAGATATAAGTTGTATTATGTATGGGGTAGATATAGGACATCTTTGCGTCTGCAGCAGTCGAACTGTTGTGAATTGACCCTGAACATAAAATCTCCTCTTTCAAATATAGAAGTCCCGTCTTTAAACTGCCCCTGTTCGTTTGTTCTCTGAAATCAATTCAAAACACATATGAAAGGTTTTATGTCAGTAGCCGTTAAAAGATGGTACTTGTTGTTACCCTGTCTGGCGCTCGGCATTAAGGGGCTCCCTCTACATTCTCAACAAAGTCTCTGTCAGAAGGGTTTGGCTTGTGTTCGGTCCGACTTGTCCCGGGCTGTTAAAATCAACTTAAACCTCACCAGAGACCATAAATTTTAAATGTTATGGTCTTTGACCTCACATATGTATCATCAAATATGTTTACATCTATAGACACGTATTATATCTACCACTCCTGGTTGGTCTATCCATGTTTTATATTCAAAAGCAAATTTGTATTTAATTCACTGAAACATGTAGACTGAATATATAAATGTATATACAAAATATTAAGTAAACAAGAACCTTATCAGTGAGAGGTCCTTTAGCCTCCTTAAACGACTGCTTGTAAAAATCTGATATCTCAACTCACAGCTGGTTAATATATATTTTCTGCTGAATGTTCGAAACAGATTGAGTGAGCTGGTTTGAACGACATATATCACACTTACAGTTTGGTGATCTAAGCGTTGACAACGGGATTGCCTAAAAGTCGGGCCAAGAAAAGTCGGGCCGGGCCGGGCCAGCGGGTAATACTAAAAATGGATTGCAGAATAATAAAACGAAACGTGCATATCTAGGCAGATCTCAAATGCCCAGAAGCGGATGGTTTTGCTCATTTAATTGAGTTTGAATCAAAATGTATCTTCAGCAATGTAATAAACTGATAATTATAGCTACATACCGAGAGTTCATACCGAAAAGTCAGTGTCTTGACTGTGTCTTTACTTTGATGAGAAGGTTTCTCACCGACCTTAGCGTGCAGGGGTGTGATGTCCTGGACAGGAATTCGAAATGACAGTGTTTTGACTACTCTTCTCTCATTAATTAACGTGTTTGGCATACCTAATTAACCTTTACTAATTCATGTTAAACCAACACAGGATGTTTTCTGCAAGTGGATATTCGCGAATGTCATATGACTGACACGACACGTGTTAATAACTGTCAAAGCGCTTCTAAAATTACAACACATACTTTACATCTATAGGCTAATTATAATATCATATCAACCTATATAACACTTTAATGTCTCATATTGCAGTAGCAAACACGGTGCTCAAAAGTGAAGCCCTTTTCCCTCTACATTCTCTCTATCAGAAGTGTTTGGCTTGTGTTGGGTCCGACTTGGCCCGGGCTGTCAAAATCAACTTTAAACACACACACACAATCTATAGATTAGTGTTATATCTACCTATATACCACTTTATAATGTCACGGTACATCGTATTTAAAGAAAACAAGGGGCTCAAAGTGAAGCATTTTTACTGTATTTTCTTAAGGAAATCTCTGTCAGAAGTGTTCGGTCCGACTTGGCCCGGGCGGTCAAAATCAACTTAAACCTCACAGATGTATCATCAAATGGATTCACATCTTTAGACTAGTATTATATCTACCTAAATACCACTTTATTATGTCACGGTACATCGTATTTAAAGAAAACAAGGGGCTCAAAGTGTAGCATTTTTACTGTATTTTCTTAAGAAAATCTCTGTCAGAAGTGTTCGGTCCGACTTGGCCCGGGCGGTCAAAATCAACTTAAACCTCACAGACGTATCATCAAATGGATTCACATTTATAGATTAGTAGTATATCCACCTAAATACCACTTTATAGTGTCTCAGATCGCTGTAATTAAAGATAACAAGGTGCTCAAAGTGAAGCCCTTTTCCCTCTACATTCTCAACATAGTCTCTATCAGAAGTGTTTTGCTTGTGTTGGGTCCGACTTGGCCCGGGCGATAAAAATCAACTTTAAACACACAGACGTATCTTCAAATGTGTTTACATCTATAGATTAGTGTTATATCTACCTATATACCACTTTATAATGTCACGGTACATCGTATTTAAAGAAAACAAGGGGCTCAAAGTGAAGCATTTTTACTGTATTTTCTTAAGAAAATCTATGTCAGAAGTGTTCGGTCCGACTTGGCCCGGGCGGTCAAAATCAACTTAAACCTCACAGATGTATCATCAAATGGAATCACATCTATAGATAAGTACTATATCCACCTAAATACCACTTTATAGTGTCTCAGGTCGCTGTAATGAAAGAAAACAAGGTGCTCAAAGTGAAGCCCTTTTCCCTCTACATTCTCAACATAGTCTCTATCAGAAGTGTTTTGCTTGTGTTGGGTCCGACTTGGCCCGGGCTGTCAAAATCAACTTTTAACACACAGACGTATCTTCAAATGTGTTTACATCTAAAGATTAGTGTTATATCTACCTATATACTACTTTATAATGTCACGGTACATCGTATTTAAAGAAAAGAAGGGGCTCAAAGAGAAGCCCTTTTCCCTTTACATTCTCAACATAGTCTCTATCAGAAGTGTTTGGCTTGTGTTGGGTCCGACTTGGCCCGGGCGGTCAAAATCAACTTTAAACACACCAGATGTATCTTCAAATGTGTTTACATCTTTGGATTAGTGTTATATCTACCTATATACCACTTTATAATGTCACGGTACATCGTATTTAAAGAAAACAAGGGGCTCAAAGTGAAGCATTTTTACTGTATTTTCTTAAGAATATCTGTGTCAGAAGTGTTCGGTCCGACTTGGCCCGGGCTGTCAAAATCAACTTTAAACACACAGATCTATCTTCAAATGTGTTTACATCCATAGATTAGTGTTATATCTACCTATGTACCACTTTATAATGTCACGGTTTATCGCATTTAAAGAAAACCATGAGTTCAAAGTGAAGCCCTTTATCCTCTACATTCTCAACATGACTAGTATTAGTTCTACCTATATAACACCTAATAATGTTGCACGATAACTCAAAGAAAACTGGTCTGTTAAAGTCGAGCACTTTCACTGTATCGTCTCAAGAAAATTTCACTAAAAGTGAAACCCTTTTTTCATGGTATGTGTCTGGTCGGAAAATCCCTTGCTTTTACATAATCCGTCGTGGTTTTTTTCAATGATCATACTCACAGGGTAACACTTGGAGAAGGTAAGGTGAGACACTTTGCATTTCAGGATAAACCTCTCCCTCAACTCTTCTTAATGCTTCTATTATCTATGAGTGTGTTTAGGAAAACAGGATTATCTGAGACAGTTGTAATCTGCCATACCGCGAGAATACGTGCTGCATCTCCGAGCAGCTCGTTCTGTGAAAACACACTTCTCCTGAACCTGACTTGGACCACTCAGTATTATTGTCGTGATGGTTAAAAGACGCCATAAATTAAAGTTCTCTATATATCTAGCAACTTTTTTTTATGTAAGCATTCAGTTTCTAACCATTATGGAGCAAACACCATAGCGGAAATTACAATTCAGAGATCACGCAGATTACTGCCCCAGAGCAACGTAATCTCCTAAATTGGGATATCGAACAAACACCCCAAGTGGGAACAGACAGCAAAACTATACCAAGCCGGCAGTCGGCGGCCATCTTGGCCAGGGACTGACCCCCCAGGGCGACCCCCAAGGACAAAACCAAACTTGATAAGTGCCTTTATCATCTCCCTCTCCCCTCTATTCTTTCTAGTTTTTCTGGTAACTGTTGTATTTATATATTTTCTCTCTATATTCTATTGATAGTATTTAAATCAACCCTGTGTTATATTGCCATTACCTTGTTTATATCAATCATGTCATCAAACACACACCCCCCCCCCCCCCCCCCCCCCCCCCACATCCCCCCTTACAGACTCTATTTTCACAACACCCATACACTCAGACACCCATTTCCCGGGACTTACACCCACTCACAACCAAAACCCTGTCCCCTTTGATTTCGGAATAGACCTACAAGAATTTTCTTTCAACCAACCCCACAGCAGCATCACATCCCCCAACAGTCAACTCCAATTTCCCCCCCCATCCTCCCCAAACACAACAAACCAAACCCAAAACAGCCCCCAAACCCCCATCCCCAAAACCTACAAAACGACCACACCAATCCCAAACAGAATCTTCACTCACAACAAAGAAAACATGTGCCAAACAAACACCTCCAACCACCTCAACATCTGAACAGCCTACAGCACCAGATCAAAACAAACACATATTATTGGCATTCTCAACAAACTCAACACCACTCAACGACACCTTTTCAAACAACAAATTCGCCCTCTGCCTGAAAAAAGTACACATAACATACAAATATATAAAGAGATGTGGCAGGGGGTTCAAAATCACCTTTCCCACTCAAGACACACTAAATCAAGCACGCAGACAAACTATGATAGACGGTCTAAACATTACATGGCAAACACCAAAATGGCTCACATCTATACAGGGGGTAATATACATAGACCATAGGGACACACAGGAAGATATACTAGAATACATCAAAACAGCAAATCAACTCCACTCACAACCCCAAATCACAGACTATAAGAGCATCAACAACAGAACACCCATACCTGGCAGAACCACAACACAAACTATCTTCCTTACATTCAAGAGCACCACACTACCCACACACATTATTTTCGGAGCACTAAGGTACAAAATTAATCCAATAAGGAAAAACCCACCACAATGCAACATATGTCACTCCTACAATCACACTACAGCCACTTGCCGACAACCGCCCATGTGCCAGAAATGTGGGTCCCTCAGACACGAAACCCCAGAATGCACATGGGCGGCCTACTGTATACAGTGCGAAACCGAGGGTCATACAGCCACACAAAATACTTGCCCACTCAAACAACAACACATCCTCCGGCTTAACAAACATATCAAACAGGAACACCTACCCAAACCGGCCAGAATACTACAAACATATAACAGCCTTCCAGACTACGAAGATCTATCAGACACATCATCCTCCACATCATTACCCCCTCCTATTCCCCCCACCCAGACCCGACCCACCCAGCCCAAACGTAAACAACTCTTTTCCACCCCAGTTCCAACCCACCAGACCCCCCTCCACCCACAAATCACCATCCCTCCCACCCAATCAGTAAACACTGTCCCACCCCACACAGATAACTCAACTCAAACACGCCCCCCACAAGCAGTACCCCCACCCACAACATACAACACCCTCCCCAAGGCCACCACCCCCCTGCTACCTACCCCTACCCCTACCCCCCACCCCCCCATCCTACCTCCCCCACAACCCGGCCATAACCCCTCCCCCCATCCATCCCACCTTCCCCCAAACCCACCTCCCAACCTATCCAAACCCCCATTCACACACTCTTCAGATCTGCTATACCAATTCTAGCCACCCAACTACAAATCCAGTCCAAAACCCACAAAGTCAAAGCACACTTAGCTAGAAAACCACTACTCGCTCAAAAAATACAATCACTCAGGTCCACCACACCCAAACCAATCACCCCACAAACACTCTAACACAAACAAGATCATAGAATTCCTGTCAGCAGTTCTCCTTATCAAAAACCCCACCCCCAAAAAAATCCACAACATAGCTTTGGTGTCTAACCTATACCAAAAACCATACCATCACTTCCAAACTGCCTTAAGAGCTCTCAAATAACAAGTTAAATCAGTCCCAACCCCTCTTCCAAATTAGCCCCATAGCACCATGCATTTGGCCTTAACACCCCCAAAAACCTTCAAATCAGAACATGGTGTTTTTACAGTGGAATTGTAATGGTCTCAAGGCCCTCATTGCCCTAAACAAAATTGCCCCATATGTAATAGCAGTACAAGAAACCAAAATATCTCCTAAAAAAGCCTTCAAATTGCCAGGCTACACTTTCATTCGACAAGATAGAGCCAGACCACCCAATAAACCAGCCCCCCCCCCCATGGAGGACTAGGCCTGTTCATCAAAAACACTATCCAGTTTACAGAACTACCCATCCCCACTCCTAACCTAGAAGTCCTGGCAGCTAACATCACTATTAATGACACTAAAATAACTGTAATTAATTGCTACCACACCAAAACCAAACCGTTTAAACCTGAAGATTTAGAAATTCTCTCCAAATTTATAGGCCCAAATACCCTCATTCTAGGAGACTTTAATGCACATCACCCACTGTGGGGCACTAAAAATTACCAAGATAGATTTGGAAAATATATAACTGAATGGTTAGACACCAAAAATCTTATTAGCCTAAACGACAATAGAGCCACTAGAATCCCTACTACCCACTTACAATCCCCCACTGCAGTAGACTTATCTATCACTACCCCCCAACTCTTTCAAAAACTCACATGGGACCCCCACAATGACACCTGGGGTAGTGATCATTTCCCCATAAAAATCTCTATAAACATTCTTCCTAATAAACCCCTATCTGACCCCAACCCCACTTCTGACCACCCCATACAAACTAAATTCAATTTTACCAAAGCTGACTGGCAGGAGTTCAATATATTATGCAACCGGATAGACCCCCACAATATACATAGTACTGACATCGACACCTTCAACACAAACCTAAGCAATACCCTATACAACATATCCATTAAATGCATTCCCATAACCAAAACAAAACCCACACATAATACAGTACCATGGTGGAGCCCTGAAATTATTCAATCTAGAAAACTCAGGAAAAAAGCTCTTAATAAGGCAAAACATGATAGAACTAAACTCCATTTGGCTCATAAACAAAGAAATCTTACCAAAGAACTAATAATGGCAACAAAAAGAAATCATTGGCAAACTTTTACATCAACCTTGAAGATGGGCAAACAAAATTCAAAAATTCTGTGGAATAAACTCAAAGCAATAAAAGGCATCGCCAAATCCTTCAACTCGCCCAACTTTCCCCTACTTAAAACAAATAAAGAAAAGGCCAATGCCATGGCCGCCCATCTTTCGACCGTAAGTAGCTCCGCCAACCACTCCAAACACATACAAGACACAATAAACACTCAACCTGCATTCCAAAACAGATCACCACTCTCACATCTCGCAATAAACAAACTTATTAACATCCACGAACTCCAAAACGCCTTAAAAAGCAAAAACACAGCCCCAGCCACCGGATTAGACAACATAAGTTACAAAATTCTAAATCATGTCCCCATCAAAATTCAAAAATTAATACTTCAACTTTATAATCAGATTTGGACTTCTGGCAAAACATGGAAAAATGCTCTAGTGGTGCCAATTCTAAAACCAGGGAAATCCCCAAATGACCCTGATTCCTACCGCCCTATCTCTCTCACATCTCACCTATGTAAAATCATGGAAACAGTAATAAACAACAGACTAAAGCATAAAATACAAAACAATAGCCTTATAAAAGAGGACCAGAGCGGCTTTACAGCAAACAGACAGACCCTAGACCATATTTTAAATTTGGAACATGATGTTAGGACAGCCCAAGCACAAAAACAATACACTGTGGCCATTTTTATAGACTTTTCTAAAGCATTTGATATGGTTTGGCAACAAGGCCTAATTCAAAAATTAATAAATAAAGCAATTGATGGGAGAATTCTAAATTTCATTCACTCCTTCCTAAATAACAGAAACATAACAGTAAAATCAAGCAACACCCTATCAGACCCCCACACTCTTGAAAATGGCACCCCCCAGGGAAGCATCCTGTCCCCCACCCTATTTAATCTAATGATTGATGACATATTCCCATCTACCCAAAAAAACACCACCACAGCTTAATTTCGCTGATGATATATCATTTTGGTCGTCATCAACATCCATAAAACAAATTGAAAATAGAATCAAACCAACTCTTGCGAAAATAGAAAACTGGGCTTCCCAATGGGGGTTCAAAATTAACACCAAAAAAACCATCGGCATTGTCTTCAAAAAACCTTTCATGACAAATTTAACACCCAAACTTACACTCCTTAAAGAAAATATTAAATTCCAAAAAGAAGCAAAATTCCTTGGAGTCACATTTGACCAACATCTCACATGGGCTCCCCACATCAATAACGTGGTCAACTCCTGCCAAAAAGATATTAATCTAATGAGAGCCATCAGCGGCTCTCACTGGGGAGCTGACAAACAAACATTATTAAACATATACAAAACCCTTATTCAATCAAAAATAGACTATGCCGCTCCGGTCCTTCACTCTTTAACAGATAAATTGGAAAAAAAGCTCAATTCAATACAATATAAGGCCCTCAAGATAGCCCTGGGGACTAGAAATGGCACTTCCCTTAATACACTGCAAATCATCACAGGCATTACATCAATTCAACTCAAACGACATCAATCTATACTCAGTTACTGGGCTGGGGCACAACAAAACCCCATTTACAACGAAATACTTCACAAATACAAAAATTCAAGACCAGCAACCCTCAAAAAGTTCAAAAACAAGACAAACATAGCACCCTTCATAACACACCTGCAAAATCTCATTAAAACACACAATCTAGGACACATAACTCACTCACCCCCAGACAACACTTATATTCTTGACCTTCCCCCCCCCCCCCCCGAAATAGACATATCCCTAGCCAAACTATTAAACAACCATAACAAACTCACAAATATAGAAAAGGGAACAATATCACTTAATTATATTCATGACAACTGGCCGGAACATACACACATCTATACAGATGCATCATACAACAGCAAAAACCAAAAAACAGGGCTGGGTGTCCATACAACACAGCCCATACAAAGCACAAAGAAATACCAATATACAAACTACTCACATACAAACACAGCAGAGCTATTAGCCATTCTCCAAGCCTATAAACAGGCAGAAACATCAAACTATAACAAAAATATCATAATTTCTGACTCACTGAATTCAATAAAACAAATATCAGACAAATCTTCCAAATGCAGACCCGACTTAATCAAACAAATAATAAACACCCATACAAAACTCAAAACATCCAACAAATCAATAACATTAGTATGGATACCCAGCCATACAGGCATACCAGGCAACCAAATTGCAGACCAAACAGCAAAAACAGCAACTACTGACCAAACACCCACTTTACAATTTCACACAAGCAAAGCCGAAACAAAAACTCTAATAAAACACAATATAATACAACAAAACTTTAGCAATAACATTCAAAAATGTAAATCCCAATGGATCAAAACACTATTCAGCAAACCAACAACAAAATGCAAAAATTACACAAACTCCATTTTAGCAGACAAAGTCATAAACAGAATACAAAGTAACCAAACAAACTTAAACGCAACCTTATACAAACAAAACAGACATACAAGCCCAAACTGCATTCATTGCAATACAACAGAAGACATAAAACATATATTCACCACCTGTAGTAAATATAAACAACAACAACAAACACTTTACAACTCTCTCCCACCCAAATACAACAATAATATAACACTGCTATTCAAACCCGACAACCCACCAGCGATTTACCTACAAATAGCCACTTTCCTTAAAGACACCAACCTAATAGAAAAAATTTAGACCCTCCCAAACAGAGAGAGAGATTTAGGTGATTTAACGACCGCTTCAGCCGTCGGCTATTTCGCAGTCGGGGAAGGTGGGGAAAAAACAATAAATAATGGAATAATAAACATAATCACCATTCCCAAAAAACTGTAAAGGAAGGGGAATAACCTATCACAGAGAGGGAAAAGGTAGAAATGTCCTAATACCTAAGATGTACCCTAACTAATGTAGAGCATAGTGGGACAATACAGGTAGTTAAGCTCCTCTTTAATAATATGGGTATTAGTAAACAAAGAAAAAAGGAGATAAAAGCCTAGCGTAAGTCTATAGCCGGTGGGGTGGGGGAGAGGGGTACAATGGGTCTAGGTCCGTGTGTTGTGCATCTCGCAGTGCTTGGTGGGCTTGGGTGTATGGTTAATTGAGAATGGGATTATGTAGGCTGGTTTATTAGGTTTGATCGCGCGGACGTCGGAGAAGACCGTCCGCGCTAGAAATTTCGATCCCGATCCGCATGGCGAGTATTGTTTACATTAGGAAGTTGACTAGTTTATTTGGGAGGTTCTAAACGTTTGGCTCATTATTTGGGCATATATTTAGTGGTTTAGGAGACGAGGGTGGCAGGTCAAATCAAATTTGTTTACTTCCGGTATGACCGGTCGCCATTTTCTGGATACATAAATCAAAGATTCAAAGATCTTCCAAGGGATTTCGAACTCCACATCAACAAATCTCGGGATTTCGAACTCAGAGGGTAAATCACCTTCGCCCAGACTGCGCTACGCGGCCTTGGCCGTTAGGCCACGAGACCACAGCCTACTTCTCACACGTCTCGCCAATCTCTGGCTAAGTACTCATTTTTCTCTCCCTTCATCCTCTTATTGCATGCTTCTCTTCCCCCAAGTTTACTTGTTTCTATTGTTTTGTATCAATTTGTATTTGTGCCCATACCGTATCACATCCTACCACCACCACCCCCCCCCCCCCCACAATTCAAAACATCATGTCCTCCCCTACCATCACATCACCTCAATCAACATCGCTTTTTACCACCCCTATCCATAGCAATAAACATTTCCCAGGTCTAACACCCACAAATATTTCCAACCCAATCCCCATTGACTTTGGCTTAGACCTGGACGAGCTCATTCTCCCCCCTGGCCCCACCCCCCCCAACCCCCCCCCCCCACAAGGAAAACGATACACCCATAGCCCAATCTCAAATCCACCTAGAACCAATCATTGTCATTCAGGAACCCCCCCAACAAACTTCCTTCCCCCTCACCACAACTGCCAAAAAACCACCATCCCCAAAACAAACAAAGCGCCCCTCCCACTCACCCCTGGAGACCCAAACCACCCAAAAGAAAACCTGTTCCCAACAAACCCCCCCGCAATCATCCACCCCCCCAAAACACATCCTACTAGCATTCTCAACAACATCCACACCCCTAAACGACACATTCTCCACTAACAAATTCGCCCTCTGCCTACACAAAGCCAACATAACTTACAAATATATAAACAGATGTGGCAGAGGATACAAACTCACATTACAAACACATGAAGCACTTATACATGCAAGCAAACACCCCATCATTGATGGTTTAAACATTACATGGCAGGTGCCCAAATGGTTCACAGAAATACAGGGAGTTATACACATAGACCACAGAGACACACAACAAGACATCCAAGAATACATCCACATGGCAAACAAAATCCAGACACAACCTAAAATTATAAATTTCAAGAATATAAACAACCGTACACCCGTCCCGGGCAGGACAACCACACAAACAGTCTTCATCACATTCAAAACCACAAACTTACCTACACATATCATATTTGGCACACTCACTTACAAAGTCCACCCTGTTAGGAAAAATCCACAACAATGTTACATATGTCACTCATTTAACCACCCCACATCCACCTGTCGTGAGCCACCCATGTGCCAAAAGTGTGGCTCGTACCGCCACGAAGCCACAGAGTGCACATGGGCCCCTTACTGCATTCAATGCAAGGTGGAAGGCCACACAGCTACACAAAACACCTGCCCCACCAAACAAACACACATACTCAAATTAAACAAACACATCACCAAAGACCACCTTCCCAAACCAGCAGCCATCATCCACAGCATCATTCCTGACTACTTTGACCTAAACACATCATCAGACTCCATGGACAGTTCCCTATCCCAATCCCAACCCCCTCCCCCCCCCCACCAGCCCAACCCAAAACTAAACGTAAACAACTCTTCTCTACCCCCTCCCCGGTCCACCCCCCCCTGTCGGCCCCTCCACCACCCTCCCCCTTCCAACTGGCCCCCCCCCCACCCCCACCCCCTTCCTCCCCCCCCCTAGGCCAAGCATGTACCTTCCACCACCCAGGGCCCTGCTACCCACGCCTACTCCTTACAATCCCCCACCCACCTTCCATCCCACCCCAACCCATTCCACCCCCCACCCCCCTCCTACCAAATCCCACCCCTCCACTCTCTCTCCCCCCCCCACCCCAAACCTCCCTCCCCCAAGCCCAAGCCCCACCCCCAGCAAAGTCAGCCATCCCTGTCCCCTCCAACAATCAAACCAAAAACAGACAAATCAACTACAAAATAAACACCACAAGAAAACAGCTACTTAACCACAAACTCCAACTTCTCAAAACAACACCCATACCAGCAGTCACACCCAAAAAACTTCATCACAACACAAACAAACTGATCGAATTTCTGTCTGCAGCTATCCTACTAAAAAACCCCAACCTTAAGAAACTCCACTCCCTGGCCCTCCTTACCACTGTTTACCAAAAATCCTTCCAAAACTTCCAATCAGCTGTCAGAGCGCTTAAATAATCCCATTTCTTTACATACATCTTCCAAATTAGCCCCAGAACACCATCCCATTCAAAATCAACTGCCCCCCCATTCTAAAACCCGATAATGGTGTTCTTACAGTGGAATAGTAATGGAATCACCACCAATGGGCATGAGCTCAAGGCACTCATTGCCCTTGGAAAAATTAAACCCTTGATAATTGCAATCCAGGAAACTAAAATCTCACCCAAAAAAGCCTTCAAAATACCAGGCTATGCTTTCATTCGGAAGGACAGACCACGTCCATTAAATCTCCCAGGCCCCCCTCATGGAGGGCTGGGTATCTTTATCAAACAAGAACTTAACTATGATATAATCGAGATCCCTACCCCAAATTTGGAATGCCTGGCTATAAAAACCACCATCAACAAAACAAATATAACTATTATAAACGTCTACCACTCTAGGAATAAACCCCTATCAGTTGAGGACCTGGACATATTAACAAAATTTATTGATCAAAACACTCTTTTTCTTGGTGATTTCAACGCCCATCACCCACTGTGGGGCACAAAAAACTTTACTGATAAATATGGTAACTTTGTAAACAACTGGATCGAAACTAACAACCTTATATGTCTAAACAACAACCAACCCACTAGATTTCCACTTAACCACCTCCAATCCCCCACTGCCATCGACCTCTCCATCTGTACACCCCATCTACAATCTAAATTAAATTGGGAGGTCTATACAGATACCTGGGGTAGCGACCACCTCCCCATCAAAATCTCTACAACCATAACCCCCCCCCAGTACCATCCCCCCTCCCACCCCTCCCCACCCCCCTTCAGATCACCCCCCCCCAGAAACTTATTTTCAATTTTAAAAAAGCAGACTGGACGCAATTCAACAACCTGTGTAACCAAACAGATATCCATAATATACACAATCAAGACAATGACACATTCAACACTAATTTCACAAACACAGTACACAAAATAGCAACCCAATGCATCCCCACTATCAAGTTATCCCCCAATCACATATCCGTCCCATGGTGGAGCCCCGACATTCAAAATTCTAGAAAGTTAAGGAAAAAAGCCCTGAACAAGGCTAAGCGGGATAAAACTAAAATCCCCTTAGCCATAGCGCTTAGAAACTCCACTAAACAACTAATAAGAGCGGCCAAAAGAAAACATTGGGAACAATTTACAAGTACCTTGAAAATGGGAAAACAAAATACCAAAATTCTATGGAAAAAACTTAAATCAATTAAAGGTAATTCAAAAGCTCACTCATTTCCCACCTTCCCTAACCTCAATACAGACAAAGAAAAGGCTAATGCCATGGCTGCTCACTTCTCGGCAACTAGTAGCTCCACCAACCACACCCCAAGCATGCAAAACAAAATCCAAAATCACCCCATCTACACACCTAGCCCCCCCCATACTCACAAAGCACTTAACAAAATAATAACCATACACGAACTTCAAACAGCTATACACAGTAAAAACACTACCCCAGCCACAGGCCCGGACAATATCAGCTACGTCATTCTTAACCATCTCCCAATTAAATTTCAAAAACTCTTATTACAACTCTATAACCAAATTTGGACTTCTGGCGCCATCCCCAAATCCTGGAAAACAGCTCAGGTAGTACCGGTTCTAAAACCAGGGAAACCCCTTAAAGATCCGGATTCCTATAGACCTATCTCTCTCACGTCCCATATTTGTAAAATTATGGAATCCATTATTAATAATAGATTAAAATTCCAAATCTCTTCCCATGACCTCCTACAGGAGGACCAGAGCGGCTTTAGACCAAATCGACAAACACTTGACCATATTCTACATTTGGAACACGACGTTAAAACTGCACTCGCCCAGAAACAATACACTCTGGCCATTTTCATAGATTTTAGTAAAGCTTTCGACATGGTTTGGCATAATGGCCTGATTCAAAAACTTAGAGAAAAAGACATAGATGGTAGAATCCTAAATTTCATTCACTCTTTTCTAACTGACAGAAATATTATAATCAAAACAAACAATTCTCTCTCAGATCTTCATCCTTTAGAAAATGGCACCCCACAGGGAAGCATTATCTCACCAACCCTGTTTAATCTTATGATAGACGACATATTCCCCCCAAACCTAATTAACACCACAACTGCTAAATTCGCTGATGATATATCTTTCTGGACGTCGTCTACATCAATAAATCAAATCCAAAAAAGGATTCAACCTATTTTAAATCATATCCAAAACTGGGCTTCCCAGTGGGGTTTCAAAATTAATACACAAAAAACCATCGGATTATTATTCAAAAATAAACATATGCAAAAATACACACCTAAACTAACACTTAATAATGAACCCATCCTATTCAAAAATGAAGCAAAATTCCTAGGAGTAACATTTGACCAACAACTAACATGGGCACCCCATATTCATAACTTGGTCGCATCATGTCAAAAAGATCTCAACTTAATGAGAGCCATCAGCGGCTCCGATTGGGGAGCTGACAAACAAACCCTTCTAAACATCTATAAATCACTCATTCTACCCAAAATTGACTACGCCGCCCCGGTTCTCCACTCAATCACTGATAAACTTAACCAAAAACTAAATTCCATACAATATAAGGCCCTAAAAACAGCCCTGGGGACCAGAACCGGTGCCTCTCTCATATCACTATTATTAATATCAGGTAATACATCGATCAAGCTTAGACGTGACCAAACTACACTAAATTACTGGGCTGGGGCCCAACACAACCCTATATTCAAACAAATTACAGACAAATACAAACATCTTAGACCTGCAACACTCAAAAAGTTTAAAAACAACAACAACCTAGCCCCCTTCATCACCCACCTATACAAACTTATTAAAACCCACAATCTTGAACATATCAAACACTCCCCCCCCAACCATACCTATATAAATGACAAACCGGCTCCAAGCACTGACTGTACACTACATAAACTCTTTATTTCACAAACCGACCTAACAAAACAAGACAAACTACAAATAACAAACCAATACATACATCAAAACTGGCCTAATCACTCACATATATACACTGACGCCTCCCAAAACAACAACAACATTACAGGACTAGGAATACAAGTCACCCAACCAGCTCCCATTACTACAAATTTTCATTATACTAATTATTCACATACTATTACAGCAGAACTTCTCGCCATCCAATGTGCCTACCACTACATTAAACAATCCAAGGACACAAATTTCTTAATTATTTCAGACTCATTAGGCTCCCTATCCCAAATACACAACAAAACATCTAAAACACGCCAAGATATTATAAACAACATAATACTCATTCACAACAATATCACAGCAACAAACAAAACAATCTCATTACTCTGGGCACCTGCACACATAGGAATACAAGGAAATCACTTAGCAGATACAGCAGCAAAATTAGCAACCACTCACCCATCACCCTCCATAAATTTCAATACAAGTAAGGCCGAAGTCAAATCATTAATCAGAAAAAACATAAATAGTCAAAATTTCCAAACTAATATTCAAAATTCAAAGTCCAACTGGACCAAATCACTTTTCATTAAACCAGTTACTAAATGTCGAAACTTTACAAAGTCAATTATCACGGAAAAAATCATTAATAGAATATTCAGCGGCCAAATCAACATAAATGAAACTCTACACAAACAAAACAGACATCCCCACCCAAACTGCATCCACTGTAATATACCAGAAAACCTAGATCACATTTTTAACCATTGCAAACACTACAAAATCCAACAAAATCATCTATATAACTCTCTCCCCCCCCACTATAGAAACAACATTCTTCTTTTAATAAACCCGACTGAAAACCCAACTAAATTCACCCATATAGCCAAATTTCTCAAATCAACAAACTTAATCCACAGACTTTAGAATTATCCCAAACAAATCTTAGTAAATAACAGCTATCACCAAATCACCATTTCTACAATTTAGGATCGGGATCCAAATTCTTAGCACGGATTGTCTTCTCCGACGTCCGCGCGACAAATTCTCCCATAACCAGCCACTCATTTATATGTTCATTTAACCAGCCATATACCCAAGCCCAGTCAGCTAGCTCCATCCACGCTCACGGCAACTTCTCTCATAACCAGACACACAATACCATGTTCATTAAACCAGCCATCTACCCAAGCCCAGCCAACTCGCTCCAGACACGCACCCCCCCACACAAGCCTGACCCCCCCCCCCCCCCCCCCCCCCCAACGTAAATAACCAAGAGTCCCTTTTTATTTCTATTTTTACTGATAGAATAGGTTACTTCCCCCCTACATTTTTACAACTTATTGTTAAATAGTGATACCACTACACTAGTATATCAGCCTAACTGATTCTTCCAGTATCCGTCTCTCCCATTAGTTTCCCAAGTAATATAGGTTTCCTACAGCTGCATATCCCCCCACTAAACTGTCTTATCTCTCTCACCAACTTTACTGCTTTCTTTTTCTCGCTTTTCTCCTTTTAATTACAGTTTTTTGGGCCAGCCGATTATACCTTTATTTCCCATTATTGATTGTTTACATTAAACCCGCCTGGCCCCGACTGCGAAATAGCCGACGGCTGAAGCGGTCGTAAAATCTCCTAAATCTCTCTCTCTCTTTACTACAGTGGAACGCAAATGGCCTTAAGAGCCACGGCAATGAACTG
This sequence comes from Haliotis rufescens, assembly GCF_023055435.1. Classification (NCBI taxonomy): domain Eukaryota; kingdom Metazoa; phylum Mollusca; class Gastropoda; order Lepetellida; family Haliotidae; genus Haliotis; species Haliotis rufescens. The sequence goes on from NW_025964024.1 coordinate 1,905,471, forward strand.
ACTGCACTCGTCAAAAAAAGGTGATCAAGCCTCATGTCATTCTAATACAGGAGACTAAACTCAGTGAAAAAGCCAAATTCACACTACCTGGGTATACCCAATATAGAAAAGACAGAAAAAGACTTATGCCAGGCAATAAGGGAGGAGGACTAATCACCCTTGTCCACGACAGCTGTACCTCCAAAAATATTGAAGCAAACGTAGGGAACCTTGAAACCCAAGTAATCTCCCTAAAACTGGCAAATGCCAACGAATTACGCATAGCTAACATATATCACAGGGTTACCCATGAAACGAACATGGAAGAGCTAACAAGACTAGCTCAAATAGTAGGCAAAAATGGGATAATCCTTGGTGACTTTAATGCCCACAGCCCTCTTTGGGAAGACAGGAATGATTCATGCAAATACGGCAAAATGGTAGAGAAATGGGTTGAGGACGACAATCTCGTAACTCTGAACAACGGCAGTCACACACGTTATGACCAAGTCCACAACACGTGGAGTTCAATTGATCTCACAATTGCCACCAAAAACCTCGCCTCACATTGCCAATGGCAAGTCCATGACGACACTTGGGGAAGCGATCACCTTCCTATACTCACCTACATAGGTAGCCCACCACAATTAGAGGAACAGCCCAATCCTCAGCCCACATGGGACTATGCAAAGGCTGACTGGCCTAAATTCAGGAAGGAATGTGTATCATTCAAGTCCTCAGAAATTGCCTCGGATGATCCTGATCTTTTTTGCCAAAATCTCACCTCAGCAATTATTGCCGCAGCTGAAAAATCAATTAAAAAAAAAGACCACAAAACTGGCAAAACGCCGGTACCATGGTGGAACAGGGAAATAGCAAAAGCTAGGAGAGTGAGAAAGAAAGCCCTAAATAGGTCAAAAAGGGATAAATCAGCCTTTGCCCAAGTCCGAGCAGCCAGGACGAAAGTAAGACAACTCATAGACGATTCTAAAAAAGAGTCATGGCAGACCTTCTGCAAATCCCTTAATGAGAAAACAAATGCTAAAACAGTCTGGAGCAAAATACACGCAATCAGGGGTAAGCGTAAACCCACAAAAATTCCCAAGTTAGCCAACGCCCATACAGTCAAAGAAAAGGCCAACATTCTAGCTGAGCACTTCTCATCTGTCAGCAGCAACACAAATTGCAGCGAAGAATTCAAACAGGCAAAAATGCTTATGCCTAAGATCTCAAAACGGCCGCAAAGCAAGCATCTGGTATACAATATACCATTTACTGTGACAGAGTTTGATGATGCGATACAACATAGAAAAGGCACAGCACCTGGTCTTGACACAACCAGCTACGAGATATTGAAAAACCTACCTGATCAAACCAAAGGCTTACTCACTGAGTGGTATAACACGATATGGTCCAAAGGAGAAGTCCCAAAAGCATGGAAACATGCTGCGGTTATCCCGCTGCTAAAGCAAGGGAAAGATGAAGCCCTACCAAACTCTTATCGACCGATCTCACTCACCCCATCATGTGCAAAGCCATGGAAGCCATGGTTACAAAAAGGCTCATGCATCATCTTGAAACTGGCAACCACATAAAACCTGACCAAAGTGGCTTCAGGAAGGGACACTCGTGTCTAGATCATATTCTAAGACTGGAAAATGAAATAAAAAAAGCCCAATTAAACAGACAATACCTAGCCGCAGTATTTCTGGACTTCAGCAAAGCCTTCGACATGGTATGGCATGACGGACTCCTCTCAAAACTATCACAAAATGGAGTTGAAGGGAACATGGCAAACTTCATAGACAGCTTCCTGCAAGACAGGTCGCTTTCAGTTAAAATAGGGAACAATCGATCGGATCCTATGGCACTGGACAATGGCACGCCACAAGGCAGCATTATAAGCCCAACCCTGTTTAATATCATGATCAATGATCTTTTTGACCATGTCAACTCTCCTACCCAAACTTCTAAGATCGCTGATGACGGAGCAATATGGGTAAAGCACAGAGATATCTCACAAATCAGAAAAAAACTCCAGTCAGCCCTGGACGGAGTAGATCAATGGTGCAATAAATGGGGATTCACCCTTTCAAGTGAAAAAACTGTTGGAGTTCTATTCAAGCGCCGGGGGAAAGATGCTATGATACCCCGTGTCTCCATAAAAGGCAAACCTATCAAATTCGAAAAATCTGCAATATTTCTTGGAGTTATCCTTGATCAACACCTCACTTGGCGCAAGCATATAGAATATGTGGAAAACAGATGTCAAAAAGACCTGAACGTATTACGGGCAATTTCGGGCACATCTTGGGGCACATCGAGGGACACTCAGCTGGACCTCTACAAAGCTCTTATCAGATCAAAAATTGACTATGGTTGTGAGGCTTTTCACTCAGCATCAAATACTGTCTTGAGGCGACTAGACAGAATACAATACAAAGCCCTAATACTGGCCACAGGCGCAGCGACAGGCACCTCACTAGAAGCACTACAAGTAGAAACGGGAGAACTCCCATTGAAACTAAGACGAGAGCAGGCAATATTATCGTTCTGGGGACGAACATCAAACCCTTTGGTTAAAAAGATATGGCAAGACAAAAACGCTCGAGATGAGGCCCTAGCTCGAAAAAATCCCTCACTAAAGCCATCTGGGATATTAGTACGTGAACTCATTCGAAGTCACAATTGCGATGACATTCAGCCTCCAGAAAGTCACTACAAAGGGTTACACCCTCCCTGGACTTTACAAACTCCCAAAGTTGACACTGCTTTAACATCAGAAGTCACTAAAAGAGAAAACCCAACCCTACTACGTTCAGTAGCTATCACTAAAATTCAAACTACCTGGGACAGCTGGGCCCATATATACACTGATGGATCCAAGAATCCTATCAACAACAGTGCTGGTTATGGGATCCATATCCACAGCTCCAAACCCCAAGCACATTCAGTTCGCTTGCCCGATGGTCAGTCAGTATTCACGGCTGAATTGGAGGCAATTCATCATGCACTCAAACTCATACCGGAACTCCCGGAAGCAAAGGCAGTCGTCCTATCAGACTCGCTAAGTGCACTTCAGGCCATCAGTGGAAGAAACTCAAACTCCAGGCCAAACACAGTCAACAATATTCTATACGAATATACAAAACTATCGGACCAAGGGCAACAGGTGGAGCTGTGTTGGATCCCCTCTCACATAGATATTCATGGAAATGAAAAAGCAGACTCACTGGCGAAGCTAGCTCTAGACAAAGCGGATATACAGCCTATTCCCTTTAGTAAACTAGAGATAAAAAGCAAAATCAAAGCCTCCATAGCAAAAAGATGGCAAACCCAATGGGAAGCAAGTAAGATCGGCAGATGGCTATACAAAATTCAACCCAAGGTCCAACAAAAGCCAAACTCATACTCAAATGAAAGGAAAATTGAAACTGCTATCTCACGCCTCAGACTTGGTCACAAAAAGCACTATGACAAGGTTTGTTCATCTTGCAATCAGGCTAAAACCATTGACCACCTGTTACTAGAATGTCAAGACCATGCCCCAGCCCGGGCTAGGTTAAAACAAGAATTGCAGTTAGATCCGCTATCTGTCATAGATCTCCTAAAGCCAAGAGATGCAATAGCGAAGGCCAAACTAACTCTATTTCTGAGAGATGGACAGCTGCTCGAACGTATATAAACAGAGCAGCCAAGGATAAAAATGAAATCATATCAATATAAGAAAATAGAAATCATTTTAATGCAAAAACAGAAATTATGTGAACATCGAACTCACAATAGAGGGACAGGTCAGCCGAAATTGCCTAGGCAGAAGGCGACCTCTTAAACACCTAATGCAACAACAACTTATGTAAGCAACCCCTAAAGCCCCCTCTTGGGTTGCACACACCACTTTCGCACCTTTCGGAAACACATTAAATGGCCTGGCCGGGCCCGTGTGCGAAATACGCATCAGTCGGAAAGCGCACGTTAAATCTCCAAAGTAAGCAAGTAAAGTAAGTAAGTAAGCAACTTTGTTTTACAGTCGTGATGTTTAAGATTATTAACCACCCGGGACAAGTCGATCCGACAGGTTGAATGATACGCAGGATGCAAAAGGAGGTAAGCGCAAGTACGGTACAGAAACTGAATTAAGTTGGGCTCTCTTAGTTTTCTGTATGCTTACACATCATCACGTCATACTGGATTTAATTTAGTTTCTTATTCCAATACTGCTAATCTTTGTCAGTGGCCAGTGAAAGTATCACAAGGGAAAATTCCAATATATACAAAATATACAATTTGTATATATGGTATATCCAAAAATATACAATTTTGTATATATGGTATATCCAAAAATATACAATTTTGTATATATGGATAGATTTTACCACTGCTTTACTCAGTTCCTTTTTACTGGATTCTCACAATATGTGGTTGATATTGAAAATATTACTAATAATACCGACAGTATTATTGCATGTGACAAATATACTTTAAAACTATATGTTCATTATGACAACTATATTTGGAGTGTTTTGAAATAATTGGCATTTATTCATGTTGACAGCATTTTACATAATAAAGTAATAAAAGATTTCAGGAGACTTTTGTAACTGTTAGATATATAATATGTCCGCCTACTGTTTACAAATAAGATTAGAGTAGAGGGAATGATAAGCATAGACTCGTAAGTATTTTATGATATTCATGATAGCTCAAAAGAAACTTTGATTTATGTTTGTAGTACACCCCAAAAAGAGGGATAACACAAGTGATATATTAAGATGACATACAACTTATACATACTTACGTGTATAAACTACTATCAAACAGTGAGGATAACAGGTGTTTGCATACAGGTGAGCGTATCCTGCACCACAGGTTGAACAAACACACGCAAAGGCAAGTTAGTTGTTAAACCCGATTAGCACAAGTCAAAACAGAGAATTTCATCGGACATAACTCCATTTGCTATTTCTGTGGTAGTCACCAATCAACCCATTTATACTTCCAAAAATAGCTTTAACCCTTTTAAAGCTTTTGAGAAATTCAACAGTATGGGTTTGGTCTGACAAAGCAAGAAGCACAAATGGGGGCATGTTTTCGGCCAATGATTAGAGTATTCTTGCAAGTCTAAGGGTCCAACAGGAGTTATTTCTGCGAGATGCTATTTCAAAACCCAAAATTCAGAGGGATATATATGAAAAGAAAAATTGAAAGAATACAAATATAAATTCCTTCCAGGTGAAGGCTGTCACTTGAAATCAAATTAACAAAGCAGATTTTAGTCAATGACACATCTCTTGGGGTAGAATTTCATCTCTGTCACCATGCTATGGTATTTCTGGAAAGGAAAGTTAACTTACAAAGTTGTAATATACGTGAAAGGCTTAATGTTGCTGATTAAGCGCAAAGATATAAACTCTAACTGACTGCTAAGTAACATTCATGTAATATTAGTAATATTCAAATAAGTGTACTTGTTCTAGGTGTGTGTGACGTGGATACATATATCTAAGCGTAAAGAAGAAACGTCAACAAACTTGTAACTATGTATAAAATAATAAATAAGCCATGTCCTTCATATGTAACTGATCTTATACCACCAGCTGTGTCACAGAAGGTCAGTTATAATCTCAGAAACCGCCATGATTTTGTAGTTGCATTTGCACGGACATCTACGTTTAAAAGGTATTATATTATAGATACATTAGGCCAATGGAATAATCTATCATCAGGAATCAGGGATAGTCCGTCAATATCTTATTTTAAAGCTGTCACATCTGAGCAACCTACATCACCACCTATGCACTATAATTGCAGTGAGAGATCTACAAACATATTGCACACTAGACTGAAACACAATTGTAGCACACTAAATTCCAACCTGTTTCGTGTTAATTATCTGATACTATTTCCTGTAAATGCGGAGCTCCTTGTGAAAATTCATTCCATTTCTTCTTCCAATGTACCTTATATGATGATATTAGGGAGACAATACTGACAGCTATCGATAATCTTGGAGGACAAAAAACTCTAAATAGTATTCTTTTTTGTGATCCAAACTTAGACGTTTTCCTGAATACAAAAATATTCTTGTCTGTACACAAATTTATAGAAACGACTAACAGATTCAGTAGCTAGCATATTATTGTTTCCAAACTGTTAATCATTAATATTGTTAAATCTATATACAACACTAACATGTATAATATTAGCATATGTATGAGATGCACACTGTCTTCACTTTCCAGCACATTGTACATATCCTTCATATGAGCACTGTATATAAAATTATATTGCGCACTATGTTTCCACAATGTGATGCTTCAACTGTAAATTGTTAATTTTCATTATGCAATATTATGTATAACTGTATATAGGGAGAAGGTGGTGCTGCACTTGTGCCCAATCCCTTTGTCTTTTTGGACAATACAATATGAATAATAATAATAATAATAAGCAACCAATGTATTATGATCAGGGTCCATTGGTATCCCTTCAGCAAGTGCGAATCAGGTCCTAACACATCTGTTTTGTCATGTATCACGCGCTATACAGTCGAACCTCGCCTATCCGGAAAATTGCTTTTTCTAAAATGTTGTCCAGTAGTATAGGTAATGGGGGTTCTGGCTCACTTCCACTGGAGCCAGATTTATTACCTATACTGCTACTACAGGTGGCATTTTTTATGCCAAAATGATTATGCGATTTAACGATAGTCATAAGTTGTATTAAACGAAACATCAATATTAATTAATAATGGATAAAATTTACTATAGCCCACGAGGATATTGGAAAGGTGTAGGAGCAATAAAAAAATTAGCCACCGCGGCTAAGGTATCTAAAGATGTGGCCAAGGATTGGTTAAAGAAACAGGCGATGTGGCAAATATACTTACCGGCACCGCGTTATATACCGAGGAAGAAGTTTGATATTTTTACGACGAATGAAGTTCATCAGGCTGACCTCTTGTTTCTTCCCCACGATAAGGTAAAACGCAAAACGTATAAATACGCTTTAACCGTAGTGGATGTGGCTAGTCGATACAAAGAGGCTGAGCCATTAACATCGAAAGAATCAACAGAGGTAGCTAATGCACTGAGCCGCATATATAAACGCGGACCACTAAAATGGCCAAAGCTATTTCAAGTAGATCCCGGTCGCGAGTTTATGGGATCGGTAACTAAACTGTTAACAAAGCATGATGTCGAAATCGTCCGTGGTGAAAGAGAGGCCCACCGCAGTCAAGCTATCGTTGAAAGATTTAACAGGACATTAGAGGAACGTTTGTTTGGCTATCAGTATGGGATCGAAATGAAATCCGAGCGATTGAGATCAACCGAATGGGTGACATGATTATCAGCCGTTGTATCAGCGCTGAATAATGAAGTAACGAGATTAATAGGGAAGAAACCATCCGATGCTATTAAAATGAAATCCGTGACTTCCGAATCTTCAGCACCGAGGAGAGGCAAAGAACGAAAACTTCCGGATAGAGTAAGGGTAAGATATTTATACCAGGCCGGTGAACTCGAAGGAGGCCTATGTCGCGCAACCGATCCCATATGGTCCCTTAAGACGTATAACATTAGTAGATTGGTTTCGAAAGAAGGAGAGCCTATTCTTTATTATCTTCAAGATGGACCGGGTAGGGCATTTGTACGAGAAGAGTTGTTCATAGTTCCCGACGGTACGGTATTACCACCATAACCATAAGCATAGGTAGTTACACCATCATTATCAATCCATCTCTTTGTATCTAAGGGGGATAATGATGTCTTGTTCATTCTTAATCCATATATCCTATGATTGTAACTTCTTAAAGAGTTCATCTCGTGTTTGAACGTTCTACCGTTAAATAATGATTCTTTATACTGTTCGTGTTTGATATGCTTTTTTACAACATACTTCTTAACACCCTTAGCTTTTCTTATCTCCCCATTATCGGACTTCTTTATAGAATACATCTTAGGTCTTAATCCTACATACTCCGCTATAGGGGTCCCAGCACATTCATCCTTCATCTTACCCAACACCTTTTTATTTACAACGCTGTGCAGTGGATTATCTTTAGGATAATCGCTCGTGTCGTACATATCTATTTTTTCTGCCATATCTTTATACACATCCTCGGTTTGTATTTCCATCAACAAAGAATCTGTGTCGGTATATAACACCTCGCATCTATCACCGTATTGCTTCTTAAGTTCGTTGTAATAAAAGTCATACATTAAGTGTTTTGACAAGTCGAGAATACTCATACCGACGTACACAGGTCTGTTGAATTTTATATTACTCTTCTGCATATGCAACGCGGCTAAGTCGTTATCGAATATCTTGCTTCTGTTAAAAGCCGGACTGGCTATAAGTTTCCTGAGTCTTTCTTCCTCATTAGATCTGACTAATTTAACATCAACACGCTTCCTTAGATTCTCCATAGTTTTACCAAATACCGAGTTATTCATGAGCTTATATAGATTCTTTTCGAAACCGCTGGTAGCTATCTTTCGTAAATCTGTGTTCAACCTTATATAGGGCTCCATCCAAGGGCTTTGATCAAACTTTAGAACTCTGTGTATTTTCTTAAGTTTCATACCTAACGATAGATACAACTGGAGATTTATGTAGTGAACTATATATTTTGTTTTATCCCTCAAATTTGGTACGAGTTTTTCTACGTTAGCTAATCTACTATTACCCATCAAGGAGCGTTGATATTCCGACATCCAATCTTTATTAACCATTAATCTTTCGGGAGCTAGCGGATAACTGTTATGATCTTAATGTAACGAACTTGGATATTCCAAGTCAACTTCTAGTATGTACCCTTTATTCACATCATTCACATTGATATCATTCACTTCGATATCATTGACCCATTCAAAACCACCCGTGGGTAAAGGTTGACTCATAGCCCATCCGTACAAATTGTTAGCGTCGAGATATAATATATGCGTGTCAGGTTTACTAGGATCGTATCCTTCCACTAATTTATTATTAGCCTTAGGATACCTTTTAGCTGCCATCGATATACCACCCCTTATCCTTTCTCAATAAACAAGTGCATATCGTAATCTGTGAGTAATTTTAGTTCTACGCCGGTCTTCTTCAACAATGCATCCCACGATAGTCCGGGACTGGAATAGTACCATGCCGGGTCCAAGCCGTATTGTTTTAAACATGTCTTTCTAAATATCTCGAATATATCGGCGAGTAACAGTACATCGGTTTTTAAGTACAGATCGTGATAATCGCCTAAATTCTTACAACCTAATATATCCCAGACCGTCAGAGCGTGTTCATAATCGGCATCTGTTATTCTAGATTCTGTTAAGTTACTATAGAATGATTCGAGGGGTGGTAATTCAGTTTCTTCGAATCTAGACCAATCATCCATATATTCGTAAGGATATACACCTTTTCTCAGCAACAAATGACGAGTTATCTTATCGGTATATTTATTTGTTATTGCAAAGTCATCGGGATTGTTTGCATTAGCTAAATTGTCCAGGGAAGATTACAGAAACTGTACGGAGTTTATGAATCTAAGCCCATTACTTTGCTTTATTCTAGATTTCCCATCCTTGTCCCTATAATGTATAGGTTTAGTCAACGAGAACGATATGTATTTTTCCATATTGTTAGGAATGCACGTTAAACCGCCGTCGGTCTTTGAGATAGCTTGCATAATGAGATGTGAATCGTATCCCCTAAGGTTATGAAACACAACAGGGATGGGTATTGTTTGAGAATTCATTTTTAGTTTCAAGTTACACTCGTTATGAGCGGCTCCCCGATAATTACCCGTGACGTGACAATGATCTCTTACTGAATCCCCATCCAGGGGTTTATTACAAACGTGACAACTCGTTGACTTCTTATGGGCCCTCCAATCATCCCTCGTCATACGCATGGGTTTCTTACACGATAATTTTTGCCTGATTATTCTCTCTTCATTTTGTAGATATTCTAGGAACTTTCCCGCTGCATCGGGACCTCTGTAAATCACGGGAGTGTTTGTTTTCCCATCATACCTTACAACTATATATCCAAACCCACAAGGAATATGTTCTTGAGTTTTGTAGGTAAAACTACTATCAGTATTGCTATGGTTGGTATTTTCTATGGGTTTGATAAGCGCTTCGAAGTCGGCGTAAATTACGTACGGTACTGGCATTTGATTACAATAATGTTCAAATTTTAATATATTTTTTCCCTCTTTAGGCATATCAATCCTGATAGCATTCTGTCCAACACCTCTACAGTCTTCTTTATGCGCTTCTAATAGATCTTGTCTGCTGTACCCATGCAGGCATCTTTCGCAGAAATATTTCTTTTCTTTATGTTTCGTTTGATCGTATAATAGCCTGTTTAAACTCTTTATCCATGTATAATGATATTTTCCATCTTTTTCGATCAGAAATGAATTGATTCTGGGGATATTTTCCGGAGCGGAGCTTATCCTGTGTACAACAATTCCTTTAGAATGTCCAAAAACTTTTATAGCTAAATTATTTTGCTTTTCCACCTTATCAATTTGTGATATTGGTGTAGGTTCGTCTATACCATCGAAGTTGAGTCCATCGTTTTGGGGATAGCTAGAAGGTCTATCCGGATTTTTGTCTACGGGGAACAATGCAGATTTTATCATCATTCTTAAACAGTCATCGGATTTATTTTTTACGTTAATTATGGCTTTTTTCTTCTTATAATACGGGGGTAAATCTATATAAGATCCACCTTTGAAGGGCATATAATTCGCTATATCTAAATATAAACTATCGATTTTATCCCCACCCCAACCAGAACCTCTATTAGTCCAGCGTTCTAAAGTTTCCTGTATCCTCTGAATTGATGTATCTAATGATGAGTTTATAGTATCGGATTCGGTTATAACTTCTTGATTGCTTCGGAAATATGGTTCGGTATATTCGGTGCTATCGTCCGTGTTACTTTTACTCAATGTCATTTTAATCGTCAGCTGGTATTTTATACTATGTAAATCATCTAATTCCTCGTTAATTTTACTCGATATGATGGGCTTAATATCGTTAACATCCATGTTGGAATTAATATCCATCTTCCAACCTCTTAGATATTTACCAACGCCGGTGGATGTGGGTACAAATATTAATTCTTGTTGTTGTTGTTGAATATCATCAACATCATCATTATGTTGAATATCATCATCATTATCATTATTATCTAGTAAAGCGATCAATTCAGCTCTTCTTATTCGAGAATAACCTCTCAGCCCACTGTTTCTCGCTCGAACTTTGAGTTCTCTAACAGTCTGGGGTGGTCTGTTGTATTCCAAACCGAGTAAATCAATCAATTCAGCTTTTCTCATACGAGAATATCCACGTAGGCCACTTTGCTTTGCCATAGCCTTCAACTCTCTGACAAAAACCATTGTGGTTGAATGGTATATACAAAATGATTCATTTGTCTAAATGGTTGTTTTTCATATATAAATACGTATTCTCCCCAACCTATTCCTCTCATTGATGTAATCTCTCTTCCTAGCATAAATAATCTGCTTCCTGACCTTATCAGCACCGTGACTCTTACATAAACTGTAACTACATTTGACTCCAATCCCACATACAGAACAAACGTAATTTTTAAAACCCTTTCTGATGTTATAAGCGTGAGTGCCACAGTAAATACCCACCGATGGCTTCTGACATTGAATCGATTTCCCCATGAGTGTATATTTGCATAGATTCATGGTTATACACATATCATATCATTTGTCTAAAAGGTAAATCACATCTACACTAGTGTATAGCTGAAAATCAATAGAGCAGATAACCCCATAATCACAAATGTGACCTCTCGCTCTCTCTGAGCCTCTGACGGTGTATAAAACTGACTCATTGTTGGTCTCGGTATTGGGTCGAGTAAACGAGAAAGTATTCGTGCATGGCAGATTCAACATCCTTAAACGTTTGAATTGAATGTCCTTCCTTAATCAGTTTTTCATGAATAAAGTCTAATCTCTTCATTCTCTGCTGTGTATATTGTAACTGGGCTGCTTGGTATTGTTCTAAAGCTTCATTATGTCGTTTACGCTCCTCTTCAACTTCTTTAGCGTTTGATTCCCTCATACTGGAAAATAAATAATTACTCCCCGAAAAAGCTAGAGCATTAACAACAGCTCCACCGACCATCATCGCAATTGTTGCCATGTTTAATAATATAAAATATTCAAATGTTTAATTACTTCATTATGTCTTCCGGGATAAGTCCTTGTTTGATGAGCATATCCTTCGTTGCCATTGCTAATCCAATATCCAGAATCATCATACCTATATCAAATCCATTAAAATCTAGCTTGGGAGGTGTGGCTTTAGTAATCATTTTAGCCATACGAGCATAGCCAATGGCCAAGCCGGTGACCACCGCTGAATGATATGTCGCGTTTACCAACATTTTACCGTCTGTAACTGGAGTAGTCATGCTTCTTATAGCATTATAAGAGGACTAACCTCTAATTGAACTTGTTGTTGTGGCGGGGGTGATGTTTTCTCTTCTCCGGTCTTATAAAAGAACCATACAGCCACTATACCAGCAACTCCTACTAGTGCCCATGTTTTAATCGGATTAATATTTGAATTATTTATTAATTTTGCTTTGCACGCCAGCCCTCCCTTTCTTCCTGCGGCTATTTTTTGGGGGTTCTTAGTAACTCTAGCTTGTTTTTGTGTTTTCTCATTCACAGGTGGTTCCTCATTCACTTGTTGTTGTGTGTTCACTTGTTGTTCCTCGTTCACTTGTGGTTGTGTGTTCACAATCTGTGGTGTCACCTGTTGTGATTGTGTCTCCATTATTAATTTGAACTTCGTTATTATTAAGTGGGCACGTATGTTTAAATTGACAATACCTAGCCGTTATTAAAGCTGTGGTGAACGGAGCTAAAAACATTCCGAATCTATGATAAAACTCACAGCTCACTGAGCTTATAGCGTGTTCGATGAATGGGTCTTTCTCGAGAGATTCGCATAAATACATGCGATGTTCTGCCGGGATGGGGAGAAACGTACTAGCTACGACTGTGTATAGTTGTAATATAGAAGACCCTATCGTTTTAGTCATGGTAGCTCCCAGTCTAGACTCGTAGCGCGCGTACAGTTTTTTAATCTCTTCGTCGGTCATGTTATCAATTTTTTCGATGGTATAATTTTCTCCCAAATATTGAGAACATTTTCCACCGGCTACCAAAGCGGCGTGTCTTTCTCTATGTTTATCTAAAGATTTATCTAAAGATTTATCAACATCAGATTCTTTGAGCATTTGTTCGATGAGTTCGTCGCATTCCATAATGTAATACCTAAGGAGATATTTAAGTCTAACATAATATAATATGACATATCCAATACATTCCGTAATAAAGAACTGTTGCGAAAGAATGAGGATTTCGAACCACATTTTATGTCATATTAACTGCTAATGTTCAATTTGCTATAATTTTGCTATATTTGCTACATTTTGCTATAATTTTGCTACAATTTGCTACATTTTGCTAAGCAATTGCATAAGCAGCTGGTTGATCGGTTTTTAATACGAGTTTACAGTGCTTCGTTGCCGCTAACTGTTTTCTGACTTTATCTCGTTCGCCCTTGGTATAAATGACGTCATTTTCGCGTAGACATTCCTCGAATGAATCTCGATCTTTGCAATGAAACAGCGCTACCCATTTTGTCTGCTCTCTGAGATCTTTCAGGACAGAGTTGTATTTTTGAGTAAGAACCCAAACGCTATGCTGAGTATGCCGACCGGAGAATGCTAAATACGAAAGCATATCTTTCTTTTTTGTTAATTCTTTACTCGCGCTGCAGTCGTCTATTACGAAAAGGGTTGATTCTCCTTTGTATTTTTCGTGACATACTCGGAGTCAGTCTTGTAATCGATCGCCCGGATCGACTCTGTGTACCCCGTCATCATTCATTACCCAATCTCTCGATAGGTAGGTTTTATTAACGCTTATAGTCGGGCACAGAATAATAATATGATCGAAAACGTCCCGATAATGACTTTGTAAAATATCTAGAATAAAAGCTGTTTTTCCGCAGCCCATTTGCCCGCATATGATAGCGCAGTGCAGATCTTTAGGCAAAAGATTATCAATAGATTGCTTGCACGAATCTCCCATTCTGTATATTAAGTTGCGCATCCATAATCACGTACAAATATATGTTTAATTTACCAGCCGATTCCTGGAGCTTCGTTATCTGTATGGTGGCACCCTCGCTAGCATTTTCTATTCTCCTCCCACTGCCGTGTAGTTGGTCATCGTCCGTTGTTCGCATGTCGAGCCATAGCGCGTACTTCGTTGTGAGGTATTCACCCATCGATACACTCCCGAGAGACAGATCTTTCACGACCGCGTTAACTTCCGGAGAACGTTTTATAGAAGGAAGTTTTTTAATCTCATCCCACTGGTGATACGCTAGCATTCCTTGGCTATATAGATGATTAGGAACGCCCTCGATAGTCAATTCTACTTTTGTAATCTTGGGATTGTAAAACTTCTCGGTATTTCTTTTAAACGCATCGGAGGGGTCCTCGAACAACATTAAAATACCCTTCAGCGACCTCGTGGGAACGTTTAGATTGATATTCCACATCGTATCTTTTTTGTCCCTCGTGATCTTTCGGTGTCGCAGCACGCGATCGTACAAAATGGCTAAACTTCCGGAATACTGGTTACGAATTTGTCTGGCTAATTCGGGATCCGTTATCATATCGTACTCCAGCGAGATATTGTCAATGGAATATCTAGCATCTTCATTAGCAGATCTGATTACTCTGCCGTAGTCATTAAAAGTGAGTTCGTATTCTAACCTATCGCCTAGGGATGCTTGATAAAAGGGCATGTGGGAATCTAGTAATTCAAAGTCTAGGGGAATATAGAATCTGTTACCTAATGCGTCGGCAACGGCCTTATCTTTTTCGTTGGTATCAAGACCATTTTCAGCGCCCACGCGCAGTCTCAATGTGTTCTTATTACAAATACCTTGGTACTGTAAGTTTTCCCGCTCTTTATCCGTTCTCCAGAGATCCATGTAGCAATAGTATACATCGCTATCATCGATACTCAAAACCTCATTACCGCTAATTTTAATCGCGATTTTCTTAACAATAGCACGACCTATGTTCTGAACGGGCTCCCTGTTAACGTCAGCAGAAGTCAAACTAATCGTAAATGCTAGTCGGACAGTTCCCGGAACTAACACATCGTGTGCGCCGAGATTAGGAAAGCGAACCAGAAGCGTTTGATTCTGATCTATGGTACTAGGGTTATTTGTTATAGTTACAGACTGACGAATTGCTTTGACCCCTAATGGATCTCGAAGTCTACGTTGTGGGTTTAACTTGTGTCCGTATTGCGAAGACATTGTTTATATTGAAATTATGTACCCTATGTTTAATATAAAAATTGCTAATTTTGAACATAATGACTTTGATCTAAGTACCTTTGATGACTTTGATAACCAGAATCCAATCGAAGATACTGATGAAACCAACTTTGGTGGCACGAATCTTAACGATGAAATTTTACAATCAACCGTCAATGATTATAACGATGCCTTAAAAGAAGATACCCCAATAGGTCGTGACTATTCAAAGTTTGAGATAGATAGTAAAGGAATATTGCGACTGCGTGGCGCTCCGGATATTGATCTTATGCATTCTCGTACTCGTAAGCCCCTAGCCTTGTCTACGATAGCCACTAAACACGGCATCAGCACTGTTCGTGATAAATTAGGTTTTGTGGACTACCGACGACTTTCCGCGAAGACTACTAAGGTTCTTAGGACTGTGCGTTCTGAACTTGGTAATACAGATGATTTGGAGGCTTCCTCGAAGGTGGCCTCAGACGGACTCGGAGAAATACCTATTACGATAATTCCACTTTACAGGTATCGGAGTTTAGTATTAGGGAATTACGAGGTCTTGACAAGGCAATGCGAACAATGCGGGGAGAACTCATCAATAATATAGCCAAGATATCCGAAATCGACAAGCATATAGCTCAAGAGAAAACAAAACTTGAACAGGCGGGCGATGGGTTCAGTAGACGCCGCGTAGCTGAAAGATTGCGTAACTTAGAAGACGAAAGATTGGCCCGCCTCGAAGCAGCTTCCAGTAATAGAAAGGCACTTCGTTCGCAAATCAGTCGAATTCGAGATACTACACAGCAAAAAAAGTGTAGGTTTCCGTCTTCCGGAAACCTTCCGGATACCTACCCATTTTGGATCCGGCCCGGATACCTTCCGGAAACCTTCCCAAAAAAATGTCAAAATTTGGGGGGTGCATTTTGTTCACTTAAGTGTGAAACACATAAAAAAATTAACTTGAAAATACCAAGCAATTTGAAGGTTGTTGAAGGCATCTGGTAGGTTTCCGGAAGGTTTCCGGAAGGTATCCAGATGCAAATTTTCTTCATGACTTGCTTCTGGTAAAAAATGTTAGCCTGTGCATTACAGGTAGCTGTTGTAATATTCTGGGTTACTTTAATGGTAAATATCCTCCTAAAACATTTTTGGAGAAGACAATTGTTCAATTTCATATGTTGTCCTTTTCAGATGTTAATGGTATTTAATGAACAAACATCAGTTCTTGTATAATGATATCCTTAAATTTCATGTCCAGACTTCCAGTTTGTACTGAGAAAAAGAAAAAGTCATTGACAATGTGCTCACTTGGGCCTTTGGTCCTAGTGAGATGATAATAAGACTATTTGTAACGGCACATGTACTTGTTATATCCAAAATACTAACTTCATTGAAATTTGCCTCACCCTAGTTTTATGGTACTACAGTAAGCTCTTCCTCAGTTACTGTGAATTCTTTTATTAAAAGGGATTGAGAGTTAATTTGACACTGGAGTTGTAACCACTGCACATATATGTGTATTCAAATAATATAATAACTATGTGCTTAATACTTCACAAATATCTCCAGAAATAGGCATTTTAGTTATAATTGCAGAAATACTTTATAAATGACCCCTTCACTATTGCCTTGATCTTACACTTCAACCCTTCAAGAGTTATCACTTTTGAGTGTGAATTTGACCTTCAATATCAGTGATAAATATTTCCAAAACATTTCAAAGAGCTATCCAGCACATAAACCAAATATGCAGTCCTTTGGTAGAATTCAACATATCATTGACCAAAATATGGAAGTAATGTAACCAGTATATATATTAGAGTTAGTAAGACTTCTGCAGAAAAGGCAATTTAGGGGAAAATGTAGTATATATAGATCACACACGACCCTTTTCCAACTTCGACCCCTGTCCAAAGGAAGAGTTAGACCACCAACAAACTTTTTGTCTGGTTGTGACTTTGACCTTTGACATAACAGATCAATGTGTCATCAGACGTTTTCAGAGCAAAGGAAACATGTGTTATTTATCTTGAGATGCCCAAGCAATGCATGGTTTCATAAGATAAGTGTGGCTATTAAACTGAGGCAAAATCATGAAACATCCCCATTTACACAGCTGGCAAATGAAACATAAGCAACAATCAAATTATCAATTTCTTTTATTCATATGCCTATAGTATATCGCACATTGAACAGTGTTCACATGATGGTTCCTGATGCAGTATGCAATTTCATCCTATTCTTCAATACTCATAACAGAGTGTGATAACCGTTCGCTTGACAGTACCTACGGATTATGTTCACCAGTTCAGAGAACTTACTTTCCCTCAATCCTCCTTTTCTTTCTATATTGCCATGGATGAACAGGAACCAGGATGAGGGGATACCAGTTAGACTCTATCTCTGCTGCATTGTGTTAGTAGAATTGTGAACTTTCCATTTGGTGTTTGGGTCCACATTTAAAGACAATAAGTCCCATTTATCATTCCTTTCAAGTGTTTACCATATGGCTCAAGACAAGAATTTCCTGAAAGTCCTGGAAGAATTCCACTCCAGCTTGGCATTGGTTGGTCTTCTCACATTAGCCAGACCAGCCTTTGTGTGTCCCAGTACCATTTGGCATACAACTTCTCGGTCGGCCTCCATTGAAATAACAGGACCCTCGTCATCGCTGTCTGCAAATCACCTCTGATATCTGAAGGGGTGCACCCTCTGTTTAGGACTCCCTTGTCTGGTCCTTCCAGACTGTCAACCTGGAGTACTCATCCAGGGATCTCAAGCAGGACTTCAGTTTCTGCAGCATTATGTAAAAAGATTTGAGCAATCAAACATTTAAGATAATCACATCTCAAATCTCAACCAGACAAACCAGTGACTAATGTTATGAACTCGGTCCAGACAAACCGATGATAACTATTATGGACAATATCCCACATCACTGTGGTATGATTACATGCGATCAATGAGCCTACTCAATCACTTATCTATTAATTAGGCTTGGAATGCTGGGAATCTTTTTAAGAGCTGTCATTTAGTGATTGTTTCAACTCATCAACATGGAAAAATATATATTTACAATCCTTGTCATATAGCCAAACTATTGCTGGATGCAATGTTAAATAAATGAGTTGGCTTTAACACTGCTTTGAACAGTATTCCAGATATATCAGTGCATGTTAGCTTGATGTGGGAAGTGATGCAGGTCTTTGATGAATCCCACGAGCATGTGTATAATGCTGACAAACCTAGCAACATAATCGGGGAGAACCAGGATTTGAACCCATGACTATAGGTTTCTGCTAAGCCCAAGAGATGCAACTCTGCACAGAAAATTGTAGTGCCTTAGATAATAGGACATCCGTGCCCACAGCGATAAGGAACAAACTGAAGACATATTTGCAAAATAACCATATGAACATGTGAACCAAACAGAATAATTTCAAAATATTTACCACTCACTGTTGCTCTTCTATGGTCTTTCTTTGCATTGATGCTGCACAGATGACTGTCTCTTTTATTCATCCGGACATTCTACAAACATAAGTAGCATTCACATCACAGAAAAATGTCCAAACTGTACATGTTGTACATTTGATTCAAATGAAAAGACCCCGGTTGTGATTCCGACTTAGAACCACCCTAATCATAATAATTCATGTCAAACATTCAGAGATGACATTTATCCCCATATTTAACAAATGTCAAAACAATATTTTGACAACAAAGTCAGGGTCATTCAACACATACATTACATAGGAAATTACTTGCTCGACAATGCAGAGAGATCCTCACCGAGGTGAATATCATTCCATGAATTATTGCCAATTTTTCTTGAAATGCAGATTAATGCAATGCAGTATTTACTTTTATTTCTAGGCTATTTGTTTGGCTTTTCCATGGCACTGTTTTGACAGAGATCTAACCTTGAAATGACACTTTGTTCAGAAATGTTATAAATAAGAGAATACTTTATTATTCCCGAGAAAATTTGGGTTACATTGTAAAAGCACAGAGAAACAAGTATAAGATTCATGATTTAAGTTAAATACACTCGACCCGTGAAGATTCCGGGGTAGAATAGGTCTTCAGCAACCCATGCTTGCCGTAAAAGGCCATTATGCTTGCGTGAAAGGCAACTAACGGGATCGGGTGGTCAGGCTCGCTGACTTGGTTGAAGCATGTCATTGATCCCAATTGCGTGGCTCGATGCTCATGATATTAATCACTGGGTTGTCTGGTCCAGACTCAATTATTTACAGACCGCCGTCATATAGCTGGAATATTGCTGAGTGCGATGTTAAACAACAAACCAACCTAAATACACTCATACATACACACAGAAACACAACATCCAAACACCAGGGTTAGAAATTGGCACTAGTCATTTTGACATTTTAAAGGTTTTGCTATATGCTATCATTTTAGGACTAGTGGACTGAAAGTGTTAGTTCCTACCGCTGCAAACACTAATCAACTAATGAATTGGGTGGTCAGACTAGGTTGTCATCATACTCTGAGGGCATGGAACTTTGCTGATAATAACAATCACTAGATTGCCTGGTCCATGTTCAATTATTTACAGGCTGCCATCACAGAGCTGGACTATTGTGAGTGTGATGTTTCACATTGCATTGAAATATACCATGATGAATACATGTAGTTTGTATTTATCACAAACAAAAATACTCACTCAATACTTGGTATCCTCCCTGAGGATGTCTGTGAACCTCCCCACAAACCCTGAACATGCTGAAACAGAAAACAACTAACTTGTCTTTATCCTTTCAGTGTTTCAGTGTGAATTTGTTAAAGATTGATAAGCTGTCATTATTCATTGTGATCCATATCTCACTTTCAGGCGGTTCAGGTGGCAACACATGATTGGAATTGAATGCCACATTTTGTTTGACATGCACTTTGCCAGATTTATACCCTTGGTAACTAACCCTCATCATCAAATCCCAGCGTTATGTTGAGAATAAGGACACGACCCTTAAAAGTCCTGCACCTGTAGGCTAGCTCTTATGCAAGCCCAAATAGAAATACTATGTCACAACAAACACTTGATCATAATAATAACAAAGGGTTTCCGAAAACAACAAAACTAAAAGGCCCTTGACGTTTACAGTAGTAACATGGAGATCAGGAAAATATCTAAATCAATCCATTCTATAAGATCTCTGTATAGAAATCATGGAACATTATGTCTCGAAGCCCTGCTACGTACCTGGCATCTGCAAGCTGCTCTTCCTTCCTTCGGCTGCCAATCGAGTTTTCGAAATACTCGACGTCCTCGTTGTGGATGGCTCAGGTGGATTTCGACCGGGATTTCCGTGTTAGAGGTGATTGAGAACAATGTTTCGATACACGAGGTAAGCATATCGCAATCAAGCATCACGGTGTGCATCGATTACGCGGTTTGAGTGTTTGTTTAGATTTTGTGTTCCAAAATGGCGCCCTCGGTCATACAGGGAATTATGGGTAGACTTGCTTGTCCCGGAATAACACGAGTTGGTCACGAATGACGAGCGGTCATTTCTGCAGCAGTTACGGAAAGAGACGAGGTTGGCCGATTACAATTCATACACGCCATATTGGGAGCCGCGGGGATTTCGACAGTGGGCCGCGTCCCAATCAAACCCTCTCATCCAAAACTTAATAAACCAAAACATCAGCCCCAAAAACCAAGCTCTAGCTCGTAAACACCCCTTACTTACCCCAATATCCCAAAGAATAACAAACTACCTAAATGAACACCAAATTAAAAATCTTAAACAAAACTGCAAACAATCAAATATCTTCACCCCTAAACTTAAAATACCCAAAATAGACACAACACTAGCTAGCCAAATAAATAAACAAACCGACCCAAACATAGCTAAAACCACCACACTAGCATACATACACGAAAATTGGCCAAATTGGTGTCACATTTACACGGACGGATCCTCAGATCCGACCTCCAAACACACAGGTTTCGGAGTCCATACCACACAACCAACTAAAACCACACAATCCTTCCGACTCCCAAACAACCAATCAATATTCACGGCAGAACTAATGGGCATGGCCTCAGCCCTCCATAATCAAGAATCCAAAAACCACAAAAAAATCCTAATACTTACCGACTCCCTAAGTGGACTGCAAGCCCTCCAAAACAAAAATACCAAAAACCGACCTAAATTAATAAATCAAATACTTAAAAGCTCCAACGACCTAACTAAGGCAGGCAAACAAATAACCTTCTTGTGGATACCCGCCCACGTAGGAATATACGGTAATGAAAACGCAGATAAAGCAGCTAAACTATCCCTCAAAATCCCAGAAATAAGCTTAAACTTACCCATCTCAAAATCAGAAATTAAAAGTGTAAACAAGCAAAAAATCACCAAAAAATGGCATAACCTATATCTAAACTCAAATAGCCAAATCAAAAAAGTGCTCAGCAAACCACTAACCAAACCAAAAATTCTCCATCCATCCAAAAAAATCGACAGAGTAATCACTAAACTCCAAACAGGACACACCAACCTAAATAACCACCTAAAAAAATTTAAAAAACACACTACAGGTAACTGCAAACAACCAGAAACCCCAGAACACGCACTCATCCACTGCACACACTACCTAACACATCGAACCGCATTACAAACCACCCTCAATCTAAACAAGGCTCTAACTCTAGAAGCAATACTAAACCCACAAAATAAACTAGAAAAC